>NW_012121154.1:6371783-6429252 GCF_000951035.1 Colobus angolensis palliatus | reverse complement strand
CAGGATGGTCTCGATCTCCTGACCTAGTGATCCGCCCATCTCGGCCTCCCAGAGTGCTGGGATTACAGGCTTGAGCCACCGCGCCCGGCCAACTAAAAATTCTTCTATTCAGCAGCTATTTCTGTTCTCTATTTTCAGGTACTAGCTCCCAAGGGTGTTTTTGTTAAATGCTACTTTGTTCAGTACTTCTCCGTTACAGCAACTGGATTCTTGAATTGTTCACAAACTTAAATTATGTGAAGAGAAATCCTGTCCCTTTAGCTCTATTTCCTTGGCCTCCAAGGAAATCTTTATGATATTCTTTTTCTCTGCTTCATGGATTAGATTAAATTTCTGTTCATAAGCAGACCCTTACCATCTGTGGCCTCCCTCAGGATTCTATTGTTCACCTTTCTTCCAACCTAAATCTTGAAGGCTGCCTTGCAACTAATCTACAACTTCCAGTAAAAGTACTTGTAAAAGTACTTTAGAAATAGAGGAATTTGCTCAGAATATCCATAAGTTATAAAACATTGCCTTTATTTAAAAAACTACAAGTGGTCATCATAGAGATTTACTCTATTAGTATTATTTTTAATTAACAAGTCAGACATGTGCTGTCTTTTTTCCTTCAAGAATCATTTTTATGGAGTCAATTTTTATGCCCCCTCCATTTGCAGTTCAACACCTATTTAAAATATTTTACTGCAAATAAAAAGGATCAAAGATATTTAGAACAGTCTTATAATCTAATGTCTGGGAAACAAGTCCAAAATTAAGTATGAGACAAAGATAAATGAAATAGAAGCCTTAATATATATTCAGTGTTCTTAAAGATGATAGAATCCTCAACGTACTTTCTCTGTAATTTGTCTTGGATTATGTCATCTTTTCTGTAGTTTCAACTATCTCTTTGTGGAGAGTCTCTCAGTGGTTCCTCTGAAGGTTCTGAAGGCCAATTGTGTGAATCTTTTCCTAGTTTTGTATTCAGTGACCTCTTTTTGGGTAACTCGAACTTGGCCATGATGGTACTTGTTTATTTATACTGTAAAAATGGTCAGATGCTACACATCAAGGCTTCTTTGCCCCTCACCCTTCTCCCGGAAAGCTAGTGGTTAAAGTATTCCCAGTTCACCACCAGTCTTGACCCTATCCTAATTCAATTCAGGTCAAATCTCACTAAAAATAATTTTATTTTTTTTCCCTGTTGTCTTTAAAATAAGCATACCAAAAAAAGTCATTTTAATTTAGTGAGTAATTGCTATAAAAACAAACAAAATTAGGTTTCTTGGATAATTCCTCTCCATATATCACTCTACAAAAGATATGTAATTGTACACCAAGGCAAATTATATATTCTTAGAGTCTGCCTCACCTGTCCCAATTGAAGAGTGTTTCTGCTTGCAGAGAAAGGAAACACTCGTTTCACTGTGAAGGAGGAGGAGGAAAGAAGAAATTATTTCCCTCTGCTGTCTCTCCAAAATCTACCTTCATCCTCTGTATCATAAATTATGTAAGTAAAATAGCGCCTTGTCACTCAAAATGTGGCCTGCAGACCAGCAGCCTGGGCATCTTCTAAGAGATTGTTAAAACATGCAGATCTCCAAATCAACCCAGACCTCCAGAATGAGAATCTACTATTTCACAAGGCTCACAGGTGATTCACAGGCACATGCAAGTTTGAGAAGCTCTGGATTTGAGGAGAAAAAGGCAAGGGGCAACTAGGAGAAAGAAGGGACTTGGGAGGAGAGTAGAAGATGTAGGGTTAGGGTGGAGGTACATCCATTCAGTCATCAGGCCCCAATATGCTGGCTTCTTTACAAACAAGAGGCGCAACCGAGGACACACTTTCCCTCTTTAAATGAGTTTTTATAGATGACTTTTCTATTTTCTTCACCTGTGGCTGTTTGTGTCCTAGCACCTGTTACAAAAGACGGTGATACTGACAAGATAATTCTAAACTACTGCTAAGAAATTTGGAGAAAGTTTTCATTATGACCCTGAGGATGAAGCTCTTCATTTCTTCACCAAGTTGAAAATGTGGCTTGAGGAAAAATATTTCTGCTTTCATTTTGGCCCTGTTTGCCCTGAGGCCATGTGTAGCTGAGCACAGCCAAATGAAACGGACCGAAAAAATCTGGTATAGACAGTGCAGTTGAACAACAGCCAAGCCATGAAATTGAGTCCCAGAAATTCAAGCTCTTAGTTGATGCTGACAGCTGAAAAGAATAGGTTTTTCTGGTCTCACATGCACTTTTCTGCACTGTATAAACCATATCTCTAGGTCACTTATGTTGACCTGGCTTTGTTTCAAAATGTGTGACCTCTTTAAGTGTCTCAGTTTTGTCGGTAAAATGGTGGTGTATGACAGCTCTTGGGACCACCCTGGTCTTTCCACCTGTCCTCACACCTTTCACCCCAGAATATTCTGCCCTGTAAGAGCTATCTAATTAAAACACTTTGTTCTCTGGCTCCAGCTGTTTCGGAGAATCCTGGCAATATGCTGCCCTTGTTTTTTTGAATTCTTAAGTCCTGCCTTAAATTTGTCAGAAAGATTTTCTCAACTCTGTACAGACATAGTGAATGTGTGTACACATGGGTGATATTTTTAACCTAGTCTTAACCACTGATTTTTCTTGTGATAAAAGTGATGTTCTGAGACATTTCAATTGTTGTGGTATCATGCTAGTTAATACTCAGATGTCATATGACAAAATTATATTATCTGCAAAGGCAAACATCTATAGATAGGAAGACAATGCTGGAAGTCCTCATTTACACGTTATGCTAATATTGTCTGCCAAAAATTATCACTGACATTAAAGATCACTTGAATCTCAGAGCATCTACGGATGACACTTCATAATTTCAGCATCGTAACTTAGAATAGTCTATTCTTTTATTAATTTCAAATTTCTTAATATTCATCAGTTTCTTCATATGCAAAAGGCAGATAATAATAGTACCTATTTCTAGGTTTGAACATGAAATTTAAATTGTTTTTTAAATAAAAAACAAAGTAATGCATAAAATCACAGTTCCTGGCAATTAGTAAGCATCCCATTAATGTTAGCTTAATTGTCATGATATTTTTACTTATTCTTTTATAAAATCTTCAAACCATAATGTTGGCAAAGTTCAAATGCATTCAATAATTGTTTAATTAGCATCTAAATATCAATCAAGTTGCTTCTATGAGCTTTAACACACACAGCCTAATCTCAGTATGCCAGCTGAATTACTAAGAAAAGAAAAAACTCTCTTTATTGTTGTGATTTCTATTGTTATAGCTCATTTCTAACTTGGTCTTGAGATCTCTCTCTTCAAAGTGGCCATAACCAAGATAGCCACTCTTTAGGAAAACTCTGACTAGAGAAAAGTTAGGCTCAGATTGAGATGTGTTGGTCAGGCAAGACAGAATGAGAAAGTAAAACTAAATGCATGGAACATAAGAAATGTATTACTTACAGGTCTCAGAGAGGTGAGGGGTGCCAACGTGAGGCTGATGGAAGTCTGGAGGTGGTAGGGAACTCAACCAACAAGCGAGGAGTTAGAGTGTGAAAAAGAGCCAGGCAAAGGATCTGTGGAACTGTGAGTTTGTAAGGTCCACAGGCACTATCCTTTAGGCTTTTCTGTAGGGGGTGTGGATTGGCTAGTTTAAAAACAAATGTTTGCAAAGGGGGATTCTGGTGTTAACCATTAGGTTTCATCATGGGCGGCAGCTGTCGGGTATGTTGGTTTTTTTTTTTTTTTTTTTTCAGTGATTAAAATGAGGAACAAGTGGCTACTTGCAAGCACTTACACATGGAGAGTTTTTTTTTTTTTTTTTACCACACCAAAGGTGACAGGGTACAGTTGCATTTCAAACAACTTAAGTCAGGCCTAAAAATGGATGTCAAGGAAGAAACTATATTAAACAATTTTATGACAATTATTTTTCCACTGCTTTAACCTTATTGACCCCTAATTATATTTCTCAACTTCAGATTCCTTTGGGAAACAGCCAGGGCATCAATCAACTAATCAATCAATCAAGTAAATACTTGCCTCTTATCTCCTTATTCTTAAATATATCTAAATTCTCAAGACATTTACATTGACCAACTCATCTCAAAAACTAATAGCAGGTGTTTATTTCATTATTTACTGCATTGAAATGCATATATATCTGCCTCCATCTCTACTATTCCCAAACTTCAAACCTTGGAATCAATCTGTGTATTCTTTTTTGGAAATTATTCAAATGTTTCCACCCCCAAACCTATAAAAAAATAATTCTTCTACCACATTAACCTTTCAGAATTCTATACTACACAGTCCATTCCAGGCTCCCCCTAGAGCAGAAGCCCCCCGTGATTATTACACTGAAGTCTCCATTCTCTAAAGTTCTGACACTTAGGTGGCATAGGACAAAAAGTAGATGTGTTTTTTTTTCAGTCCTAAACAAGCTGCTTGCTAGCTGCAGAAACTCTGAACTTATTTCCCTATCTGTAAAATTCACAGCAATGTCTACCAAATATCACTGTGGGAAATAGATGTAATCATGAATGAATAGGACTGAAATAGTATCTTAGTAGAAGAAAGTAGATTTTTCATCATGTTCTCTTGTGGCCATTTTGATACAGACCAAATTTTTTAACTGTTGTTGAAGTGTCATCTTGTATTATTAAGTATTTTACATTTGCCTTAGCTTCCTTTTGGAGAATAGATATGGTGTTATTCATTTTCTTATATGGGAGCACATGGTATAATTGTATTTGCTTGCCTGATAAATTTTAGTGAGTGTTCTACTTAATGGAAATTCTATAGCTATTCAAAGCAATAAGTATGCATTTTCTAAAATTTCTATTAGAGTATTTAACACTGATGATGCTGTATTCATTAGATATTAGTGTCTATAAAGTTTCATTATATATTATAAAAAAGGGAAGGCCCTAAACCAATTCCACACAGGCTTATTAAGCAATTAAGCACCTGTTTGGAGGCTGGCACTGTTCTAGATATAAGACATAAAAAAGCAATTGAGATATGAAGTTTACACTCTACCTGTGCTTTTTTTTTTTTAATGAAAATATTTCAAGGCAGCCCAAAAGGGGCTTTTATGATTGAAATGAAAAAGAAGTGCTGACAATCTCAGAACACGTTAAGCATGCCCCCTGCTGATCATTGGCTACACATATTTTGTCTCCACCCAAGCTCATGTTTTTGGTGGTGGCTATGGTGGGGACAGTGGAGTTTAACACTCTTTAAGGACAGGTAAAGATATAAATCATCCCTTTCCTCCTTTTTCCTTTTTGTCAAATTCATCTTCCATAAGTATTTTTATCCAAAAGCATCCATACTTACTCCATTCCTGAGAAGGAAACTCAATGTACCACCATTTTCAAAGCCTCAGTGCCAACTTTTGATGAAGCCATCTCAAGAGGGTTCAGAAATCCCCTTTTCAGTAACAATCGTCCTTATTTTACCTGGCAGAAGAAAGCAGTTACCTGCGGTGTAGGGGGTTCCGTCATGAGGAATTGGAACAGCCCGGAATCACTGCTTTAATGCTGACCCCATTGCTCCAATTAAAGATTAAGTTCCCACATAAACTGAATTGTGAATTTCACTCTTCTGAAAAAGGATATTTTACCACAAAATACATTCTCTAAGCTTTCCTCTTTCACTTAGACAGCTTGTTTCTAAATGCAGGATAAAAGTGCCATAATTTCTGCAATAAATAAAATCAGGATTAAGTAACAGAGTAACTAAGGCAGCTGGTCTTTGCAAATAGTTGGTCTTAATCCTGTGGCATTGTATCTTTAGTAAGGTTATTTACTGTGGCCTCTCATCCATAAAATCAGTTTGCATCCTCAGTTGTTTAGAGTCGCTGTCCTTATGACCCAGCCTGTCTTAATCTAAAGCATCCATGCAGCATGGTCTTTAATCACTTTTTAATTTTTCATCTGTGGTTGTTTTGGTTCTCAATATTGAAACCTATGCCATTTCTTCTTCTGGACATTACTGGGTAATAAATCTCTTGTTCTGACAGTTTCTGCATATTGCATAATAGCTCCAGCACCACCTCTAATGCTCTCTTCCAGCCTCTGTTTGACCCCTTTTGGTGTTCTTTTTTCCTTCTGGACCACACTACTCCCCCAGTCCATTCTTGCTGTAAGAGGATGAATACTGCCTTATAACACTCCTTCCCCTTATTTCAGAAATGCACCCCAGGAGGGAGTGTTGCATGTTGCTTATACTTCCGTGTGAATAAAAGTCAGTACTGAAGTCTACTAAACTTTAAGTCTAAAAGAAAATCTACACTTTAAAAAAAAATATGTTTTGGACTGCTAGTTGATCTTTCTATTGTCTTTATTTACATTCTTCCTCTCAAAAGGCCTTTAAAATACAGACAGAAATATGTTATGTTGAATGCAAATCACTCATATCACATCATTGGCCTCCAGTAGTTTTTATAACCCTTAGAATCAAACCTGAACTTCTCATCACGGTCATCAGGGGCCAAGGGACTTGGTTTCTCCACCTTTGGGATCCCATCTCCTCCCTGTCCTTTTCTATCTCACTTAGATGCAGCCACACGTTTTCTTTTTCTTTCCCTCACATCTGCCAGAATTGTTTTTAACCTGGAACCTTTTACTGGCTTGTCCTCTGTCTGGAATTCTCTCTTTCTTAATTTTTGCATGATTCCCTTACCTTTCTTTAATTTTCTTCATAGCACTTTTCTGAACCTAACTTATTACATAATTATTTGCTTGATTCAGTTAACTTAAAGAAAACATACAATTTATAACTTTAGGTAAACAGAAGGGGATACTTTATTTCTCACCAAGGGTTGCAGTCTGCAGGTTGTCCATTCTGAAAGGGTGGGAAGCATAGCCTCCAGCTAGAAGCCAGAATCAGATACTTCCATGGAGGGGCAGAGGGAACAGGAATTTATGCCAAACAGCTAATTTCAGAAGACTGGCTACTTGACCTTTACCTTTTACCATATACAAAAATCAACTCGAGATGGATTAAAGACTTAAATGTAAAACCTAAACCTACAAAGATCCTGGGAGAAAATCTAGGAAATACCATTCTGGACATTGGCTCAGGCAAGACTTCATGATGAAGACTCCAAAAGCAACTGCAACAAAACCAAAAATTGACAAGTGGAACTTAATTAAACTAAAGAGCTTCTGCACAGCGAAAGAAACTACCAGCACTGTAAACAGACAATCTACAGAATGGGAGAAAATATTTGCAAACTATGCATATAACAAAATGGGAGAAAGCATTTGCAAACTATGCATCTAACATAGGTCTAATATCCATAATCGATAAGGAACTCAAACAACTCAACAAGCAAATACCAAACAACCCCATTTAAAAATGGGCAAAGGACATGAACAGACACTTCTCTAAAGAAGACATACATGTGACCAAGAAGGATATATAAAAAATGCTCAATATCACTAGTCATTAGGGAAATACAAATCAAAACCACAATAAGATACCATCTCACACAAGTCAGAATGGCTATTATTAAAAATTCAGAAAACAACAGATGCTGGGGAGATTATGGAGAAAAGGGAATGCTTACACACTGCTGGTGGGAATGTAACTTAGTTCAGCCCTTGTGAAAGCAGTTTGGAGAGTTGGGAATAATGCTCAAAATGCTAAGGAAATTGAACACTCAAACAAAGGATTCTTAGCAAAGCAATTATACTTCTGCGCAGAGGGGTGCTTCTCCTTGGCCAGTTGCCATAAGAGCATACCTGAACAAAGGGGCACGAGAACCTTTATTCCTGACGCAAGTCCTGCTCCTATACCCTTTCCCCATTAGCTGGGGTCGGGCCATACAATCTAAACTAATCCCGCTTGGCTAAACATTTGAACTTTTTTTTAGATAAGGTGGGCACGTAAGGGAGACAGGGGAAAGGGGAAGGGGTGTCTACAATAAGCTTGAGAGCTAGTCTTCTTTCCACATAAGGAAAGGAATGTGAGCTGGTACTGATAACGCCTGGTACTGTGGCATGTCTGGGCATGTAGCAAAGGCAGAAAGGAAGAAAAAAGAGAAAAAGGAAAAAGGAGTGGGGAGTACAATGAATTAAAGAATAAAGGATTGATCAGGCTATTTGAAGAGAAACCTCATCATATTCCACAGGAGATTTCTCAAAGAACCTACAACAGAACTACCATTTGACCCAGCACTCCCTTGCTGGTTATTTACCCAAAGGAAAATAAACCATTCGACCAAAAGGACACATGCCCTTACATGTTCATCGCAGCTCTATTCACAATACCAAAGAAATGGAATCAACCTAGATGCCTATCGAGGTGGACTGGTATAAAGAAAATGTGTTACATAACACCACGGAATACAATGCAGCTGTAGAAAAACAGATCATGGTTTCTGTAGCAACATGGATGGAGCTGGAGTTCATGATCCTAAGTGAATTAATGCAGGAACAGAAAATCAAATCATGTTCTCACTTATAAGTGGGAGCTAAACACTGAGTAAACATAGACACAAATAAGGGAACGTTAGACACTGGGGTCTATTTGAGGGTGGAAGGCGGAATGAGGGTGAGGATTGAAAAACGACCTATAAATACAAAAAACTAGCCGGGCGAGGTGGCAGGCGCTTGTAGTCCCAGCTACTCGGGAGGCTGAGGCAGGAGAATGGCGTAAACCCGGGAGGCGGAGCTTGCAGGGAGCTGAGATCCGGCCACTGCACTCCAGCCCGGGCGACAGAGCAAGACTCGGTCTCAAAAAAAAAAAAGAAAAAAGAAAAAAAAGAAAAACGACCTATAGGGTACTATGCAGATTACTTGGGTATCAAAATTTTCTGTACACCAAATCTCCACAGCACACAATTTAGCCACGTAACAAACCTGCACATGTACCCCCTTGAACCTAAAGACAAGTTGGAAAGAAAAAAAGGAATTTATGCCAAGTAAGATGGCCAAATATACATACTCTACAAGCTATGGAAGGAGTCACGAATACATGGAAGGAGAAAGGTGCACATGCGCAGTTGAGCTTCCTGCTTCTCCGTAAAATGGTGATGTAAGGGTGTAATTTTCAACCCTCTGACATCCAAAGATGAAGCAGAGGATAAAAAAATCCCTTACTGTGCAAGCTCTGTTGACTCACCAGGACCACTCCATGACTGTGGTTTCTTAATCAGGCAAAACGAAAGAGAGGCAGCATCAGGCAGTTGGTTGATATCAATGGTGGAGTCATTTAAAAGGGTTGGTTCCTCTTTAGCCCTTAGGGAAGAAAGGCTAATCATCGTCGTGAGTGAGGGAGGGGCCTAACACCCTCATCCCATTGAGACTGACAATTTCATTTTCAAGGTTACTCTGGGTCCCCTTGGTCAAGTGATGGTCTGTTTAGTCAGTTGTAGGGTTTAGGATTTTATCTTTATTTATCATTTATTTGCTTTCTTCTCCTCTAGAAAGAAGGCTTTACAACAGCAGGTACTTCACTTTGTTCCCTGCTATGACCTCAGTGACTGAAATCCTGCCAGGCGCATAGGAAATGCTAAATGAGTATTTTATGAAATCACGAATAAATGATATTTCCAAAATCAGAGGCATGGTAATAAAAACAGCGAACATTTATCTGATATTCATGTTATGTCAGGTAAGTTCTAAGCACTTTACATGGGTTATCTCAATTAATCTCGACAGTAATCCCATGAGATTGATATTATGATAATGATCTCAGACTTGCAAAACTAGGAAGTATTAAGAAAGCAAACTAAAACAAGGTGTTCTGATTTCGTGGCCTGAGCTAGATGCTACCTAGAGTCCTAGAAATCCTATTTCAAAGGCTGCTGTGTATAGAATCTGTCCAAATGATCTAACTTTCCTCATAGATGTGCCTGAAGGGAAGTCTTGATAATGAAGTATAGAAGATGCATAAAGTTTGTAGCCAGACTCTTTGTTTTTCACATTTTTTAGCCTTTAGGAAGTTATTAAACTCAGGGAAAGTCTCCAAATGCTTCCAACCCTCATTTGTAAAATAGATGAATAGCATATATTTCAGAAGATCCTGTGAAAGAAGATACTACGTAGAGTGTGTTTTTACACAGAAATGCTCACTAAATGGCTATCTTTAGGAGGAGGATGATGGTGGAATTTGTGGTGGTGCTGTGACTGCTGCAGATGTGGTGGTGCTGTGACTGCTGCTGTTAGCATCTCTATCAGTATGACTTCAACATGCTTGACCATGCCTGCGGACTGGCCAGGATAGAAGTGACAGGAGGCTGTGGTATGAGATATCAAGGATTCTTAGGGAAAGCCAAGTTTCTCATGTGGGGGGTGACAGCTGACATCGCGGATGAATAAGTCTAAGCTCCAGGGTAGTCACTCCAAGGTTCCTAGGCAGATGTGGAGAAGGAATTCAGCTTGAGGAAGGATTGAGTCATGGGCCTGATCTTGGTTTGGAAAAAAAAAAAAAAAAAGTAAGACACACAAGGTTTATGTCCTGATAATGACTATCAGATCATCTGCCTGCCAGTGCCAGGGGGGATAAGGAAATAGGAGCAATAATAAAAATAACAAATGATCACTGGAACTTCTGGATGAGCTGAGGGGCTTTGTAAAGCATGTAGTAATAGCACCAATTAAACTAATAATAATATCTCAGTCATGTGGCAGGAATGTGATTTTATCCTCACAACCATATGAAGGGAATAATTATTATTTTTTTTTAATTGAGGTGGAGTTTTGCTCTTGTTGCCCTGGCTGGAGTGCAATGGCGCAATCTTGGCTCACTGCCACCTCTGCTTCACGGCTTCAAGCAATTCTCCTGCCTCAGTCTCCTAAGTAGCTGGGACCACAGGCATGCACCATCACACCTGGCTAATTTTTTTTGTATTTTTAGTAAAGACGGGGTTTCTCCATGTTGGTCAGGCTGGTCTCAAACTACCGACCTCAGGTGATCCACCTGCCTCAAGCCTCCCGAAGTGCTGGGATTAGGCATGAGCCACTGAGCCCAGTCAGAAATAATATTATTATCTCATTTTTTTTAGATGAGGACCCCAACAGGCACAGAGAAGTTAAATAACTTTCCCAATATAACTCGGTTAGCAAATGGCTGCTGGGAGTCTATGTAAGTAGAAGAAACAGAGGATTCTCCTGGGGAAATCACGGAGATGGCCTCATTGAGCCAGAGAGCCCAACAAAGGCACAAATGAAAATATTGGTCCCAGTAATGAGAAGAATGAAGATTTTCAAATCTTTCCTTGAATAAAATTGTAAGAGAAACTAATCATATTGTCAACTCATTAATTAAAATAACATTTGATGATAATGCTGTGAGATATAGCCTTCAAAAGATATTTAAGTATTTGGACAACAGCTTTATAATGAAACTCCCATCTCCATTTAATTATGTAAGTACGGTTGCTTACTGTTTTCGTATCTACAAAAATTAGAAATAGCATTTTCATTGAATTTGGTTCATTCTTTCAAGTAGATTTCATCCACAAGTAATTTAATTAATGGACAACGAAAGAAGCTCCATTTATCTTGTTAAATGTATGTTCATTTAAGATGTTTACTTTTTAATGATTTTCAAAATTTGGAATATATTTATGTCCATTGGTCAAATTGCGATGATTTGTAATTTTAATTTAAATCCAAACAAAAGTTAATACTTAGAGGATTTTTTTTTTTTTTTTTGAGAATGAGTCTCACTCTGTTGCCCAGGCTGGAGTACACTGACACAATCTCTGCTCACTGCAACCTCTGCTTCCCAGGTTCAAGTGATTCTCCTGCCTCAGTCTCCTGAGTAGCTGGGATTACAGGCATGCACCGCCACGCCTGGCTAATTTTTGTATTTTTAGTAGAGACAGGGTTTCACCACGTTGACCAGGCTGGTCTCGAACTCCTGACCTCAGATGATCCACCTGCCTTGGCCTCCCAAAGTGCTGGGATTACAGGCGTGAGCCACTGCGCCTGGCCTACATTCTTAAATAAGATTAAATATATGTATTTTTGTGGCACATTTGTGTGATAGTAATCAATAAAAGAACTTAAAATATAAGACTTGCTGTATCAGGATAAAAATGTTTGAAGCAAGTGGAATAGAAAGATGAAGAAGAAGAAATAGAAATAATATAAAATTTCTGGCTGTTAAAAATGGTTAAAGTTGGATTGTTTTTCATTATTTTAAAATATGATGTTGAGTACCAAATTCCTATAATATTTTGATTTCATTGTTGTCATTTATAGAAAGATGTAACTGTTATTTTTAAAGTTCAAAATTCACATTTTACTGAAAGTTATATGCTTTGCAACTATGGAAACATAGAAAAAGAAAGTTAGTTTTTAACTTAAAAATGATTTAGTGGCTACATAACTTTTCAAAATTCTCTTTGAAGTACTTGAGTGACAAAGGTTGAAATCTACTTTTCAAGCTCATGGGTGATATTCAATGGATAATCCTTGCTCCAGAGAACCAAGGCGATGAAGAGTGAGTTGGCAGAGGTGGATTGTAAGTATATAGGGATTTGTGGGTTCTGTTTCTACCTCACTTCTATTTGTGTCCTGGGAAGGTACAAGATCTCTGAGGGGCAAACAACACAAATGTATCTTGGTGGTTTTAGGCCGGAGAGGCTCAAATTGTCTCCCAGAATGGTGCAGGAATAACAGAAAAATTCCTATTCCTCTAAAGCATGTTTGAACATTGTGGAAAGCTCACTTGCCCTGAACAGGCTTTGCATCAGAAATAAGAGACAGCATAGAAGACCTTTGTGAACTGGTAACAAAGTTAAATAGAAAAACTGTTATCATAGACGTCAATATGCAATATGGATAAATGACATGAAATATCAACTGAACTATGTAGATGCAATCTGATGAAAAAGAGAAAAATGCTCAAATGAAATAAATGGTTTTGCTCTCCTGATTAAAAAATAATAGCATACGCTGGAAGAACTCCACGTATTTTAGTCTCACAACACAACTACCACATGAGATAGATATTATTATAATTCCAATTTTAGAGAAAGTGACAATTCATCAAGAGGGATTAAATAACTGTTTCAGTTTATATCACTTTTAAGTGGAGAAGCTGGAATGGGAACTTGAAGCAAAAATTGGGGCTCATTTTGGAATAATGAATACACTGAATATAGAACCACAGCTTACAACACTTCCAGTTCACATCAACTCAAAGGAAGGTAATTTACAGGTCTAATTTCTCTAACTATTCATGATTTGACAGAGAAGTAAAGATGAATACAGTTTATCCCCAGAATCAGTAATAAAGGAGAAAGTTAAAACATGTAACTTTTCTTATTTTGAAAAGTCCTAAGAAAGTGAGAAATTCCTTTTATCTCATGAGACAAGGATAATTTGTATATTGAAAAATATCCAGAGGAACAATAGGAATGACCTTTTTCATAATTCTATCATGTATTCATTTTGCCTTGCAGAAATAATTTTGTTTATGATCTCATAAAGTACTTGGGTAACTTTTTTTCTGTGAATAATTCAGAGAATAAAAAAGACACTAAAGGAACAGAACTTCACCCTGCTTTTGTACTTGGAGGTTGAGAGGTAACCTTCCATAAACAGTTTTAATGTGTTTGTTATAATGTCATTCTTTAATAGCACTTTATGTAAGTAACACTCAAGCATGGCAACATAATAGCCCTGAGAAATACACAATTTAAACTATGTGGAAAGTAGTATTTTATGAGGTGAATAGACAAATACATTAGAGTCACTACAATGAAGATGGCATTTTTTTTTTTTTTTTAATCTTGGAGCTGGTTCTTCCAACTCTCATACCTGTGTACTATGAAGGTAACATTGTTAGGAAACCATAAAAATTAAAATGTATACCAGAGGTCCCTTAAGAAAAACAACTTATTGACAATGAATTTCACCAATTGGCATGCATGCCAGTAGAATTCGTTGTGGTTTTAATTTTGCGGAGGGGCCTGCATTCTTGTGCAAAAGGTGGTTGGCTAAAAGGTTACTAGGATAAACTCTTAAAAAAAAAATTCCACAGTAATCTGCAGCTTTGTCATCACGCATGGAATTCAATAAAATTCTCAATGTCTCTGGTTAAATAAACATTTTTTCTTACTTAGTCTGCTTATTTTTTTGTCTAGACTAAAGCTTTTTAACAGGCTGCAAAACAAGCTGAATGTTTCTCTTGACTTTAGCTAGCAGAATACACGTAGGAAACCGTTACCATTTTCTTAAAAAATTTTCACTTAAAGACATAAATCAGCAGTACATTAAAATTATAAGAAACACATCAAATATTTTCAAACTCAAGTTAAGTTGAAACATAAGCAAGGGAGATACTGAGAAATAATGAAGCAATTAGTGAGTAGTGCAGAGTTGTTAAGTTGGAAGACCTGTTAAGACAACTTTTAATTTTTATGATTTATTTTTTCTTCACTGACATTATAAAAGATTGAAAAGCCCAGAGGTAGAAGAAAGCTGTAATAAGTCTGCCATTCAAATGTGTTAACTGGATTATGAGTTAATCTGTGGTTTCTTTCCTCTAATTTATTAAAGGCTCATTTTACCTGAGAAGGTGTTACCTAACCCAGTGACTGCAGTTTCCCCACTTAGACCATTGGCATTTAACTTGCCATAGAACACAACTGAAACATTCCTTCTTGTTCTAGCAAAATGATGCCTTCTAAATAAGGCAACGTTAAGACATTTATTGAATACTTATCATGTAAAACGTTCTGTCCTAATGCTTTACTGGTATGAACTTGTATAGGAAAGGAAGGCAGAGAGAATTTTAAAACTTTCCCAGAATAAGACAGTTAGCGTGGATTCAAATGCAAGCAATCTGGCTCCAAAGACCATGCATTCCTAAACTGTGTATTTTTTCCAACGTAGACACAACATATTCTGAGTATCTATAGATATGTATGGATGTACAATATTAGGGAGAAAACAAATATGTATTTGTTTGGAAGTATACACAGAAAATGGATGATATTAGATGTCTTTTGGGTTGGGACTCGAATAAATGAGGGCTATTGGTACTGGGAGAGCTTTATATGTGCATTTTTCTACAATTTAAATCTTGAAATAGTAGATGTATTACCTTCACAAAAATGGATAAAGGAATATTTAAAAATCATGTGAATTCAGTAGATTGTATCACGCTAACAAGTAAGTTAATCCTACATTAAAAATAAAAGCTAGAAACATAATTGGGGAATTCAACATGTTTTATTTTGCCAGGCCAATGATTTCATCAATATCCAATTAAATTTTAGTGTGACAACTACATTTAGTTTGTTTCCTTACACAGATTGAACATTCACCATTATGACAGTTTCATCATGCTAAAATCTATTCGCAAACTTACACTTTGGAAAAAAGTGTATTTCTAGAAAATTTTATGTACAATACAAATGGAAGAGATACTAAGTCACTGAATTGTCAAACTACACAAAACAAAACCAGTCAACCACCAGTAGCACACATTAACATTTTTGAAAAAAAATTTCTTTTACATTCAGCAGTTATGTTCATGAAGAATTTCTACATTTTTAAAAGTAATGAAAGTATACACAATTTAATAATTGTGAAAATATAAAGAATTAAATAGCACAAATACAGTATAAAACTAAACACCCTTACTGTCTATCAGTTTGGGCTTATGTGAAACAAAGGGAACTGTGACTCTAAAACAATTTTACTTTTAACTTTGGACAGAGAATAGATTGGCCATAAACACAGAAGATGGTTTTGGCTTTACACTGACACATTTCTATGTGTCAATGTAGAGGAGAAAAGTTTAATTATACCTTTTAAGCAGGCAAACCATTATAATAAACTGCTTTAGAAATTACTTTAAAATTATACACATTTGGAACAACAGACTTTTCTGAAAATGAAGTTTGGTGTTATGTTATGCATTTTAAATATTTTTGCCATATTGAGGCCTCCTCATATATTATCATAATTGATGATAACTTAAATAGTGAATCATATTGATACTCTAATAATCATATTCATTTTGACAATGACTTTAGTTCTTGAAGCCTTATACTGCAATACTTAAAAAGGCCATAATCTACTTTAATTACCTTCATCATAGATTATTAACTATAAATAAAATTTTTATACAAGATTTGGATTAGGTACATGGTACAATATCTGTCTTTACCTAGAAGCATGAAAATGTCTTAAAAGGTAAATAAAAAAGCAAAAGTAGTGTTTTTTAAATATATATGAGAATATGAATAATTTTTTTCACATTTTTCCATCTAGTTTTTATTTGGAGAAAATAATTTCAGAATGAAATTTTTCTAATAAAATTAGTCAAACATACAATTGGGAGATAATAATTTTATTCATCACAAAACTTACTACATTTACACTTAGAGACCAGTGAACATAGTACCATTACCTCTTGAAAGAAAGAATGTTTCCTCATACTGTTTTCTTACCTTCTAGACATAACAAGCACCTTGCCATCACACCGAAAAGATCATAAAATATATAGTGTTGACTTAAAAATCAGTGTGATATCTGAGACTGGTTTTAATAAAAGGGAGAATTAATCATTGAATTTGAGTACTGAAGTTGAAAACTAGCCACATTTGTTATAAATTCCTCTTTAAAAATTAGTAGTTTCTAATTTGATTTTTCTGTTTGATGATTTCACCCCTTATTTAGAAGTCTAAAACTTCAAAGTTTTTTCCTTCTTATATTAATTTGCCACACAGACTAGGAAATAAGAGAACAAACAGTAATAACTGAACAGTGCAAGATTATATTCTTTGAGTCTAAAATAAATTAAATAACTTCCAAAAAAAGTAAGTGCTTTTGTTTGGAAGGTGATAACATAAGAATATAAGCCGAACTGCTTCACTGATATAACTCCCATCAAGTATCTTCATGGGGCAGGTTACTGATTTTTATCTTCCTGAATAAGGAAACAAAGGTCAATGACAGATACCAGTAACTGATTATTTCTACAACCTTAAAAAAAAAAAAATTTCATTGGAACCATATAAACTCATCATTTTCTCTTTATGAATAACTCATATTTTTACACAACTTTAAATGCCTTCTTCCTTTTATATTTCTTTTGATAGCCATTCTGTCATGTGCATTTATGACTTTTACTATGTAAAAGCTGTGGATCTGGAACTTGTTTTCATATACAAAATCACTGACAATTAGAATTCTAAAGCCCCAAAGCAGGAAAGGAATACCACAGGGATATTGCCCTCATTCAATTGAGGGATGCAACAATTCTAGTTTCGTAGCTACCATATCGATTTTGAAGAAAAGGTGAATAAAGATATAAATAAAATCTGGGTTAAGTTAAATATTTATATGCACCATGAGGACCATGACATGTCTAGAGCTAGTCACTATCATACAAGAAGATGCATGCTCATTTCAGTTCCTGTAAAACTCACTTTAGGAGTAATCACCTTTTTCAGTAATTCCCATTGGTAAAGCACAAGTTTCTTTGCTCAAAATTTGATCATTGAAGACAGAGCATTTGTTAATGGAAGCATAAGACCCACATAAGAAAATATTATGACTCTGGCAACTGATTCCTCCTGTTCCTACTTTTCCGGCTATTGATGAGGGCCTTTAACTTGCCATAGTCCCCTCTCATTTTCTGTTCGTCTCCCTGCTGATGTTGCTGCCGAGTGTCTTTGCAGTATTGGTTAATCATCTGCATTTCTGAGTGGCTGAATGCTCCCATGATGTCCTTCGGGTGGAAGGGTAAAGCCCTCACAGAGCTGGCCCAGGTCCATGGGGACCATTTGTCTGTCACAACAGCCACCATTTCTGAATCTAAAACTTTGAAGTTGATCTTGGCTATGGTCTGCTTGAAACTATTTTCTGTAGCAATGCAGTGATAAAGTCCTTGGTCAGAACCCTGAACAGAGCGGATCAGGAGTCCCTGTGAAGTGGCTATGATTCGTTCATTCAGCTTAACCTAAAAGAGAGACACATTAAAGTTACTGACACTGAACATTATATTTCCTTAGATTATGACTAACATATACAGAATAGTGTCAACTTTCACAGATTTGGGAAAAAAGTATTGAGTACTACTTAGCATTTTTCTCAGTGGACACGAAATTTTGGTCAGTTCCATTGCCTTTAAAAAAAAAAAAAACAACACGGGAGATCTTGTCACACTGTCACAGGGGTATTGAATCTAATAAAGAGAGGGTGAACATATTATTCATATTGGCAAAAACAGCTTAAAGTGCTTTCCCCTAGATAGAAGAAGTTTCTCCATATATAAGCACAAAATTGTGGTTGCCTTTGAAATTGGAATCACAGTCAATATATGTAAATGAAACTCATAGATACTTTAAAATATCTATTCCATCCTGGTGTTCTAGTCTTTTATATTTATAAAAAGTACTCACTAGTAAAAACACGAAGCCACAATTAAAGGGTGAATTTTATCTTTTTGTTTCAAATGAATGAATGTTCTTCTAAATAAAAAATACATAAGCAGAGGCAGAATTTTGAACATTATCAAGGGCCTTTTTCAATTATCCCTAAATAAACAATGTCTAAAAATTAGCTGTGATGTCATCACCTTTTAAGTCCTGTAAGTGGTTTTACTTTACAAGGAAAGGTAATAAAAAGCTATGAATTAATATTTAATTGCTTTATAGATTTTACTGGAAAAATGATTGTTTACTGGGTATCAGTAAATGCTTGAAACCTTCCTTACAGTTCCACCTGTAGTACTGCCAATGAATAGATAAAAACGTAAGTGGTAAAAGGTTCTTTGACATGTATACTCTAGAATGCTCTTTCATTGAAGAAAAAAGAAATTTGACCAAAATCAAAATTAGATAATGTATGTTAAATGTTTTCCTAAATGATAAAGTTCTGTGCAAATGGACAAGATATTACTAATAATATCTAAATCAAAGATCAATTGATTCGTGCACAAAAAAAAAAACACAAAAGGCAAGTATATTATTAAAAGACAGATAATAGAACAGAACTAGAAAAGAGAGAGTCACTTGGAAGAAAAAATTTTGACATTAATTAATTTTACTAAGTTTAAATGTCCCTCAAAGACAAATCATGTATAAATACATTCAGAAATTAAAGAAAAAAGAAATGCTATCCTATTTGTGCAAAATTGGGAAAATATTTTGAGTCCAATATGGTAAATCCATTAAACATGTATATAATATTTGGCACAATTACATTTTAGGAATTTATCTAGAATATATACTCTCACATGTGTGCAGGTGTTTTTGATAAGAGGAAAACAAGAAATTATCTAACAAATAGATGGCTTTGAAAAAAAAACACTGGTGGTATGGCATATTCACACTATGAAATATTATGCAGCTAGGAAATATGACATTGAATCACATGTACTGATATTCAAGCGGGGTATGCATGTGTGTGTGTGTGTGTGTGAGTGTTGTATGTGTGTAGGGGAGGAAAACTATGGACTTATATATTTGGAGAAATATATAAGTCTTGGGAACCTTACTCTGGGCAGTGGGAATAAGAACTGAGTAATTATTATTCCATAAGTATTAGTATTATTCAATAAGTATTAGTATTATTCAATAGATTGTAAAAGTGATAATAAGTACTGAAGTGGAGGAGGGCTTTCAGTTTTCACTTTATGCTACTTAGTATGAACTATTTGCCTTTGCTCTGTGAGCTTTTATCATTTGTCTTACTTAAAAAAAATGATTAATGTTTACACAGTAATATGAGTGAGAAGCATATGTTTTCTTAAAATAGAAAGGACCACAATAAGTTTAATAAAATATTAATAGTTTAAGAATAAGTAAAATTGTGCTCTGCTTAAATTCTGAACAAAACAGACTTTCATACTTATGTTAAAGCTAATGTTATTGCAATATTAAATTATTAAATTCTTATGTTTTTGAGATTGGGAAAAAAGTCAAAATAGTAATATTTGAGTCTCCATATTCTTGAGCATTCTGAAATTGAACTTTGGAAATATTATTAGAGGGAATAAATCCTTAACATTCCATTTACATTTTACTATTAATTTATACGGCAGATATTCAAATATATATATTTATTGTAAATCATAGATGTTACATTCACTTATGTATTATTCTACTGAACTTTTTACTGAAGAAAAGAAAATTACTTTCTAGTTGATCCTTGTTTCAGTATTACCCAATTCACATATATACATATAGGCTTTTTCTGGAAGGACTGTTCATATCCTTGTGTTCCTGCCCTGGCCTAACAGCTCACTTGTGTATAGTAATCATCATCACACATTATGACTTCTAACCCAGGTTACTCTGCAAGCTAATTATTATAATCCATATCCACTCAAAATAGCTGAAAATTAATTTGACTGCAGAAATATCAAGACTTCTTTGATAACAGATTTTACAGCAAAGAGATCTCAAATAAATAATAATTTTCATTATTAAAATCTCTCTAAAAGTATTGTTAGCATGATAGGCTTTGGAAGAATGATGGGACTCTGATGTCCATCTAGCTCATCTTTCCTCCAGATAATTCAATTTCCTCCTGCAAGTAGTCATCTGCTTATGGTGTAACATTCCAGTAACGAGGGACACATAATTTCCTAAACAGTTCATAAGATATTTGGGTAGACAAGTCTGAGAGTCGGAAAGTATTTTGCATATGAAACCAACATTTATATCAGTAATGCTGATGCAGTATCTGTGTTCTACAGCTTAAGGCGGTACTCACTCTACATACCCTTAATTAACTTAATATGTAGTAACCAAATTGCCCACAACAAAAGAATACACATAAATGCAGAAGGCTCCACTTCCCCCTTGGCTCCATCAGACTTTATGATGCACAAATGATGGTATGTTTTAGACCTCCCTAAGGCTTTAAATATACATATATATTTTTAACATCTCATTTGTCAGGACAACATGACATCAATATTATGAAATTCATTATTTACAATATATCACCCTATGCCATTATATAATGTCTCCCTTATTTCAAAAAACCCAGCTCTTTCCAATCCATGAAAAGTTTCAGTAAGCGTCTTTTTATTTGAAAATCTAAGGACTTTTTCCATATCACTAAATAAAGGCAATGGTCTCATAAACAATGATTCCATATATTACCTAACCAAAGCACAAGAGTTATGAATAATAAAGCAATGGAAACAGATTACCACACAGCAGAAAAATGCTCTTTGTCATGAAGGTTATATAGTTCAATGTAATTTCTTGCTGAGGAAAATTAAACTTTTTTTAAAAAGCCCCCTTTTATCTTGTGAATCACACAAAGGTGCTGTTGTGTGAAAACTTGGCTTCTGGATATGCACACATCTTGTTTCTTTTAGGAATGTTTCCTCACATCAATACCACTGTCTTAGTGCCCAGGCTCTTGTTTCAATCACCATGTTACAGAGGTGAGCAGGCAGAGAGAATTTCTAATTAATCCGTCAATTCTTAGGACAAAGGATTTTAAGGAAAGTGGTACTTGTCATCCCAACGACATAAAAGATGATCATATGCCTTTCCTTTTTCCTTTGATCTGAGCCTCACGGAGGGACGTTGATTTAATGTTCTCTCCGAAGCCCTGATGGATTGCTGCTGTGCTGCTTTACTCACCTCTTTCCTCCTGTCTTTGTCTTTCTGTAACAGCCACTTGATAGATGCCTGCGGAGACTTGGGGGCACACTCCAGAAAAGTGGTGTTATTTTTCACTCCATACTGGACAATTTCAGCTGGATTTCTGTATGCTAGCAGGCAAAAATAAAAGGCGAGAAAGAAAGAACACAACTGAATTTAGAGCACATTCTCCTGTAAAAATGCTATATACATGTTTATTTTTATACAAAATTGTGAACAACTATGGCAGCCAGTAAAAAGCAGTGGTAATCATTTAACAAGCAAAGTAGGATACGCTGTTTACCTGTTTTATGTAAAGGGAAGGAGAGACTGTGAATTAAGGTAATGTTGATAAAATCATGTTTATTCAAGAATTACTCTATGCCAAGGATTGTTCTTAATATTACTTTGTCAACTTAATTATTACAATACTCCTGTCACATTTTCTCAGCTTTTCACAGCTAAGCAAACTGAGGCTGTGAGTTATGAGGAAATACACTTTAGTGAATGTGTCAGGCAATACCGAAGCCAGGTCTATCCCATTCCTAAAGTCCATATTCAGTGTCATATAGAGGAAATAGGTAAGCACTGGGAAAGGGCAGAAAGAAAGCTGTGGCCTTGGTGGAATGTAGTGATTGAGAACACTGTCTTCAGAATCAGCGGAACGTAGGGTAAAATCCCGACCTTACCACTACCGGCTGTGTAAACTTAGACAAGTTACTTGATGTCTCTGTGCTTTAGTTTTACTCATCTCTAAAACATGGATTACAGCATTTTTACATAGGGTTCTCAGTAAAGGTATTAAATTAGGCAAAACATTTAGTATTGCCATATGGTAGCTTAGACATGGACAGAATAAAGCAGGAGTAATAGGACTCTAGTATGGTTTTTTTAAAGCATTGAGTGAAATAATCATTAAAAAACACTTAGCTCAGGTTCTGCCACAAAGTCAGCATTAATATTTGTTTGATGTTACCTCCACTGCCATTATTCTTACCACTATGACAACTACTACTGATGGGAACTGATACACTTTTATAAAATTGCAAATGGAGAAATGGTAATTTCAATTTATTCCCTCAACTAGATGTGTGGAACAAGTAAGCAAAATCTGTCTTAATTTGCTCTTTGCAGTTAGAATAGTAAAAAGAATGTCATTTTTTACTAAAGGAAAGCACAGACTCAAAGGGATCAGAAATAGGAGTCTCACTGTTAATTTTTGAAACAGCGTATCTGTAGCACCTTGGTGAGCCACAAGGAAGGTCTGCTTGGAAATATTTTTATTTGGTGGGACTGAGGAAGGAAAAGTATTGTAACATGGTAACTCCATGTCAGAATGGGAAGGATGGAATTTATTTAATTGAAGGACACAAGGCAGGATTGTCAACAGGCACTGTAGTACACCCATGTTCATAGCAGGATTTTCACTATAGCCAAAAGATGGAAGTAAACCAAGTATCCAGTGATGGATGAATCGATAAACAAAATGTGGCTTACCTACATACATACGTACATATATATGCATATATACACACACACACATTATAAATATGCACACATGACAAAATATAATTCAGCCTTAAACATGAAGAAAATTGTGATATATGCTACAATATGAATGGACCTTGAAGACTTTAGGTTTAAGTGAAATGAGTCAGTCACAAAAGGACAAATATTGTATCATTCCACCTATACGAGGTATCTAGAGTAGTTGAATTCGTAAGAAATTCGTAAAGAAGTAGAATGGTGGTTTGTAAGGGCTGGAGGGAAGAGGTAATGGTTAGGTGGTATTTAATAGGTCTAGTTTCAGTTGGGAAAGATTAAAAATATCCAGACGTGGCTGGCAGTATGTTGCACAACAATGTGAATATGCTTAATGCCACAGAACTGTAAACCTTAAAATGGTTAAAACAGTAAATTTTATGTTATGTATATTTACTGCAGTAAAAAAAAAATGCTGTTCTAAAGGTTCTTCGGTGGTAAATCTCAAAATGTAAAATAGGTTTTCTTTAGAAAGAAAATAGTAGCTAAGAAAATCTGTAATTACAATCTGTGTGAAAGATCTTCCAGCTAACATATTTGAAGTATATGTGTTCCGAGACATTTGTTTTTCATGATTCTCAGTATACACACAAAAAGCCTTTAAGTTTTAATTACCATATATAAATACACAGAATGTTATAATAAATATTTTTGAAAGTGAAACGTTTGAATTTATGACAATGTTTTCTCTTACTGAAATGTGACACGGAGCATTGCTACTGTGCACTGAGATTGGCCATTGCTCACTTTTAATACCTTTTAGATTAAATCCTCTGCATTGAGTCAGTGGGTTTCCATGTCTCACGTCTTGTCTTCGGCTCCTCCTGTAAGTGCAGAAATACATAAAAGTGACTGAGAATTATCACTGCCAATTACACCACTCTTAAAACACTATAATTTTAAACATTGCATCCTTTTTATTGCTAAGCTTTCATAAAAATTTTTAAAAAGAGTTCTGATTGATGTAGCTATCTCACATTTCTTATACAATTCATCAATAATGGGGGGGTACTTATCCTTGCTTTTCAATCTGAGTAAGTTTTTCCATCTACATTCAGGATGGAATGGCTCTGAATTTCCTGTTGCATGCATATCCTGAGTAAATGCTACCTTCTCTAATTAATGGTGTAAATGTTTAGTTTAGAGAAATTCATCCTAAATTTTCTAAATCTATAACCTCCAAAGTATAAACTCACTGGCATTTTCCTTTTTATAATAGTTTGTCTTAAATAAACATACTTGTTTCTTACAAAAGTCAATGTTTTCTGTTTCTAGATATATTAAAACTTTTCTGAAACAAGCAATAAAGATAAAAATAGGGACATTTAATAAAAAGTTAATTTCATTTACTAGAATAAGCATGTTGTGCCCAACTTTTTATTTTGAAAATTTCAAGTCTACAGAAAAGTAGAGATATGAGTAAAATGAATACTGGTATACCTAGATTCACAAATTCTTATATTTTGCCACATTAATTCCTTTCTCACATGTAAGTACATATCATGTATATACTATGGATCCACACCTATGAAAGCCTTTAGAAAATAAGTTACAGACACAATAATGCTTCACCTGTAAGTGCTTTAGCATGTATTTTTCAACAAGTAATCTTTCAACATAACAATATCATTATCATCCTAAATATATTGATATTTAACAACATAATCTAATGCATATTCTATATTAAAATTTCTCTAGTTCCCAAAATCTCTTTTATGGATTTCTTTTAAGTTAACCAGCTTCCAATCAAGGTTCATCCTTTGCATTTAGTTGTTATGTATTGTTAGCTTAAAGCATTTTGACATTTTAGTTACATTAAGCCAGGCACGGTGGCTCACGTCTGTAATACCAGCACTTTGGGAGGCCAAGACGGGCGGATCACGAGGTCAGGAGTTCAAGACCAGCCTGGCCAACATAGTGAAACCCCGTCTCTACAAAAAATACAAAAATTAGCCGGGCATGGTGGTGCATGCCTGTAGTCCCAGCTACTTGGGATGCTGAGGCAGGAGAATCGCTTGAACCCAGGAGGCGGAGGTTGTGGTGAGCTAAGATCACGCCACTGCACTCCAGCCTGGGCCACAGGGTGAGACTCCATCTCAAAAAAAAAAACAAAACATAGTTACATTGTTTGCAAACTGGTCATTATTTAAATAAAAGTTTTAAGTTGTATTAAATTATTTAATTTCGTGAGTCTCAGATGCACTAAGTACCTTACTTTCAGTGGTATTACGTAGTCTAAGAAATCAAAGTGCAGCAACTGAAATCCTCTGAGCAAGGCATCAAACACGGTTAAAAATCAGAAGAAGGTGACTCTTTAAATATTGTGAATACCTGCCTAAATTGATTGCTTACTATCAATACGTGACTGAGCATATCACTTAATTGGGTTAAATGCTAAGTCTTTCTTAATACTTTTAAAGATAAATAAAAATATTCAGCAAGAACAGAAATATTAAAAGCACACAGTAGTTATTAAACTTACAAAGAAAAATTAATCTCATAGTCATTGATAGTGAAAAAAGCTCATTTTCTAGCTAAAGAAAACACTACTTCATGTACACAACAGACTTTATAAATCTACTTATGGTAGAATAGGTATAAAATTTTGTACCACTTAGGTATTCCTTTTCCAAAGTCACGTGACCCTTACCAATGATATATTTCTGTACACACACAAACACACAACAGTGAAAGTGTTAGTCACTTTTATCTCAGGAAATATGATTAATATGGCACTGTATTCTAGAGTAGCTCCCATATCAAGTTTTTACTGCATAACATTTGCTATATTTTGAAGTCCAGCATTATTTTACTATAGTCAACTTCTAAGTATATATTATATGAGAGCGTTCATGAGAGCGTTCACGCATCATGAGAGCGTTCTCAGCCATCTAGGCAAGCAATATCATTCACAATGGCTAAATTTATTATCCTGTGATCAACACTACATAATGGTTTACTCATGTATACAAACTCTCAAGCTGGGCAATCTCAATTTACAATATCGCATAGCTTCTAGACATTCGAATACAGAAAAAAACATTGTTATGGTTTGGCTTAAATCATGAGATCAGCAAGGCAGCCATCTGAGCCTGTTTAATGTATAGATTACCTCCACGGTACTCACATAGCATCACAAAAACATGCTGGTAGGCAGAGTAATATTGTATTGCATGTAGGATTTGGAATTTGGTTCAAGTTTCCCATGTTTCATACACAATAGTAAATTCTTTTCGATAAATGATGAAATCTTTTATAGAAAAGGTATTTATTTGAAAACTGATCTGATTATCTTGTCTGAAAATAAAGTTTCTAACTACTTGTCTGAATCCAGAACAAATAATGTTAGGGACTATACTGCAATATTTGATACAAAACCACAAATATTTAAGATACTTGAGAATGAAAATGGAAAAAAAAATGCTTGTATTGTTTACTATGGTTTTTTTTTTTTTTTGAGACAGAGTTTCGCTCTTATTGCCCAGGCAGGAGTGCAGTGGTGCAATCTCGGCTCACTGTAACCTCTGCCTCCTGGGTTCAAGTGACTCTCCTGCCTCAGCCTCTTGAGTAGTTGGGATTACAGGCATGAGCCACCATGCCCGGCTAATTTTGTATTTTTAATAGAGACGGGGTTTCACCACGTTGGTCAGGCTGGTCTCCAACTCCTGACCTCAGGCGATCTGCCTGCCTTGGCCTCCCAAAGTGCTGGGATTACAGGTGTGGGCCACCATGCCCAGCATGTTTACTATAGTTTTTTTAAAAAGGGAGACTATTGAGCCAATGATATTTAACAACTTCATTATGTCAAAGTATGGATTCCACCAATTTCCAAGTATAACCGTTTTTGCTTTTTATTTCTATGAAATCCTCCAAGTGATCTTTGTGTTTTGCTTAGAGAGTGGCAAATTAACACTATTAAAGAAAATAAATGTGGAAAAATACTTCAAATCCATTACCTTCAAAGGAAAATAAAAAATTCATATGGGAATTTACAAAACAGTTAATTCATTCACCAATATGCTTTGCATTTACTATAAGTATATGCTTAACTAAGTTAGGACATAATTTGGAGAATGTAAATACTGTAGATATTTTTAGTGAAACTTCCAATATGCTAGTCAAAGATAAATTTGGGTTAGCCTCAGGCATATTTTGTACATATGTAGCATTTCTTGGCTTTTCAAGATAGAAATAAGGCACTGCTGGAGATAATCAAGATAGCCCCCCCACCTTTTTTTTTTTTTTTTTTTTTTTAGGCACAGTCTCATTCTATCTCCCAGGCTGGAGTGCAGTGGCGTGATCTGAGCTCACTGCAATCTCCGCCCCCCAGGTTCAAATGATTCTTCTGCCTCAGCCTCCCAAGTATCTGGTATTATAGATGCCTGCCACCATGCCTGGACTAATTTTTTTTTTTCTATTTTCAGTAGAGATGGGGTTTTGCCATGTTGGCTAGGCTGGTCTCGAACTCCTGACCTCAAGTGATCTGCCTGCCTTGGCCTCCCAAAGTACTGGGATTATAGGCGTGAGCGACTGCACCCCGTCAAGACAACTCTTTAAATAGCTACTACTTTCCTTCTCAACCCATTATTCATGGTTTAATATCAGGCATGATATTGTAAATGCAAAGAACTGCATGATAGACTCATTTCTTTATTAAAAAAGTATGATTAAAATTATAATTTGTGGTGGTAGAATGACAATGTAGAATCTATTATTTAAGCACACATCTTAGAAAGGATACTTGGGGTCGTAATAGGTGGGAAAATATGCAAACAAATGAGCTAGCCCATATTGGGCAGCAACTTCTAAAATGTAAAAAAGTATCTCTAGTATGCAATGACAGTCTATGTACAGTATGGAATTTTACTTGAGAAATATTATTTGTTACATAAAAATGCTTATTGGTCAAAATCAGTCTTTGCAGAGAAGGAGTACTGATGTCCACTTCCCTTACATTATATAATAACTGGTATACCTATACAACTATGGTAAAAGTCCACTTACAGTCCCCATATCCCTTTCTTCCTTGGAAAGTATAGTGCTTCAGCTTCCTTCAGCACTGAATCTGCTTAATAAATTGAAGATTATATTGCAGGTGCTAGAGAGGCAAATTTTTAGAGCGTCTTACCAAGTAAACAGTATCGCCTTACAAAGAGTTATGGTAATTTAACATATTGCTACTATCATAATTGGCAGTGAAAAACAAATATGGTTGAAAAATACCAACAGTGGCCACAAAAATCACTTCTTATGTGAGATTACATTTGAAATTTGCCTCCCTCACACTCTGTCCAGGTTGAGGCCTCCAGCCCCATATTAAGATGAAAGATCACAGAGTAATGATGTCTAGAAATTCTAGATAGACATCAAAAGAAGTCAGGGACCTCCTCGCTAGCACCTAAATTAACATGGAGGAACACAGAGTCTTGGAACGCATCTACGAGACTACTGTTTTGAAGAGTGGGAGTTCTCTTCCTATCTCATGCCATTAAGAATCTCAAATGATCCAGCCCAGGCCACTCCTTTCTACTCCAGATTCATATTTCTAACTGCCTACTCAATATCCCTGTGTGAACATCTTATTGATACCATTAACGTAACATCCTCTTTCTCCCCACAAACCTGCTCCTTTCACAGTCTCTTCTTTCTCAGGAAGTGACCTCTATATAAATCCTAATGTTCAGTTCTGAGAACCTGGATCATTTTTGACTCCTCTATTTCTCTAACCTCCCACATCCAAATACATCAACAGATTCTGTGAGCTCTGTCAAGCATCAGATCATTTTTTTTTGCCACCTCTATCTTTATTATCCCTCTACAAGCCACCATTATATCTCACCTAGATGATGGCAGTAGCTTCCTGTCATGCAGCTTCTGCCACCCCTTCCCCTCTACCTCCAACCCCTTCCTACAACAGGTCTTCAAAGTAAGCCAAATCCAACCAGTGATCTTTTGAAACCAAAGCCAAACAGTATCATTCACATGTTCAAAACTCCTCAGCTGTTTTCCATTTCACTTTAAATAAAAACTTTTCAATTACTTACAAAGTCTGACATTATGTGGCATTCTGACCTCATTTCTTCCTATCATTCCTTTTTCTCATTACAGCACAGCCTCATTAGCTTTAGAGCTGTTTCTTGAACAATCCTGGCATCCTCCAGTGTTAGAGATTTTTGGTCCCTCTTCCTGGAATATTACTCTGCTAGATAATGTCTTGGTGCATTCCACATCAAGTCCTTGCTCACACAGTATATCTGCAGTAAGGCCCTTTTTGACACCCATTTAACTTCACAACCTCCTGCTTACCACATATCGTATCTACTTTCTCTGCCCTTTTTAAATTCACAGATCGTGTTATTATTTGATATACCAGGGGTTTTCCTTATTTATTTATTATCAATCTTTTCTCTTTAGAATGCATTATTCCTGAAGACAGAGTTTTTTTGTCTTTTTTCCTGTTACACGCCTAGCTTCCAAAACAATGCCTGGAAAATATATTTCCAGTGAAAATATTTGTTGAACTAATGAATAAGAGGATCAGAATACTATTAATACACAAAAGCACTAAGGTTGTTATAATCTGTTAAGGTCCTCAAAGGAAGGTAGAGAATAAAAACCATAAAGCACCATCACCCCAGTGCTTTACTTGAAAGATCACTCGTGCTCATGGCTGCTACTATTTGCTCCCTCTGCTAACCCTACTTTTCAAAGGTTTTAGCCCTGTCACCATCATGACCCATGTCATTCACTGTATGACTGAAAATAGCTATGACCTTGGCTGACTCTGAATTCTGCATATTCCTTTTCAATTTCTCTACTTGTGGTTCCTTCCAATTTGGTACAAGTTGATGCAGTTTCCCGCCTAGGTTTCCATCTGGATAAAAAGTACTCTGCCTCAGACTGTCTTTCTTTCTTAACCCAACCAGTAATCACGCAGTCACCACTCCAAGGATAAAGCGTGGTCATCAAGGTTCTGAAAGCAAATCAAGGTATCCATGCTGAAATAATACTCTTGTAGCTTGAACTCGAACCAGCATTATAAGATAATTATATTGTATTCTTGTTTACAAGATAATTAAGCAATGTAGAGAAATCCTAGGAAGGTGGGTTTTAAGGATACACTAAAGCATATAAAATAAAAAAGACAGCCAGGAGCGGTGGCTCACGCCTGTAATCCCAACACTTTGGGAGGCCGAGGTGGGTGGATCACGAGGTCAGGAGTTCAAGGCTAGCCTGGCCAAGATGGTGAAACCCTGGCTCTACTAAAAATACAAAAATTAGCTGGGCATGGTGGCGGGTGCTGTAATCCCAGCTACTTGGGAGGCTGAGGCAGAGAACTGCTTGAACCTGAGAGGTGGAGGTTGCAGGGAGGCGGAGGTTGCAGTGAGACAAGATCGCGCCACTGCACTCCAGCCTTGGCAACAGAAGTGAGACTCTGTCTCAAAAATAAATAAACAAATAATAAATAAAAAGGACATAAATTAGATGATGCAAAAAAAGAAAAAAGCTAAATGCTACTTGAAATATTTGATGGGTCCTAGAGGAGTAGGTGTTACAGAGGAGCTCTGAAGGGAGAAAGGACTTTTTCCAAAGTACTGTACTCTGGACTTGCCATATCTATGAGAATCTCAAGTTACAACGCATTACCATTTTATTCATTCAAATACTATGTGTGGTGCTAAACACAGCTTCTACTTTTAATGTCATTTAAAGAAACAGCAATAGAACTAATCTAAAGATGTGAAACACTTCTGTATTGTCTGGTGTCATACATTTGGATGTTGAACTGTTTAGTGCTCACCGTTTCCCAGTTGGGTAGAATCTGGAGCAGGAATGGCCATCCCAGGCGCAATAAGGGTCCCGTGCCAGGCAGCAGTCAGCACAGGCTGTACCATAGATGTGGCAGCGATGCAGAGACACTTGGGAAACCCCTTCATTGGAACTCACATACAACTGTTGCTATTAAAGGAATGATGATGATTTATTTCAGATGTGGAAGTTAAAAGAAGACTTTCAGCAGGAACACATTATAATATATGCTCACAAACCCTTGGATTCACTTTGGAACTGACTAAAAACGTGAAGCAAAGCACAGAAGGGTATAAAGCCAAAACAAATAGAATTTTCCTACGTTAATATGCCTATAACATTACCACTTTCCTGTTAAAAAAAGAAAAGCTCAAAGCACCATATAGAATGGTAATGTGTTTTAGACATTGGGATTCATTGTTCTCCCAGATTTGAGCTAATATATTACAGATTTAAGTTACGATTTTTTTTTCTTTGAATGCAGTGTCTTAGCAAAGCACAAGGAAGCATTCTTATTTTTTAAGTGTGGCCACACATTACTTTGTAAATTTGAGAAAGTCTGGTTTAAAATAAAGGGCATTTTAAGTTTACAAGGAAAAAATGGTAGATAGTAAATATTGGATGAAATAAAAAAGAACATTTTTGTCACATGCCTTTGAAAGTGGCATGTTACTCATTAAAACTACTTAAAAATAATTATTTAGAATAATATCAGTATTTATATTTATACATGTGTTAAAATTCTGCTTGATCCAGTGATCTTCATCATCCTAAAAATCTCATGAATGAAAATTTCATCCTCTTTCAATTGTAGGATGTATACTGCTTCTAATATAATGGTTTGATTCCTTTAGCTGGGCATAATATGGTTCTCAGGAGTTGAAGGAGTATGTCTCTTAATTGACACTCCTTACTTTCCAAAGGACTGATATAACTCAAGTTAGCACAGAATCTGTATGCTGAAACTTGAATAGACGTGGATGTATGGGTGTGTGTGTACTCCTCCATGTACACATACATATACATTTAAAGATTAAATCTCTGGAGATACCATGTGTCCATCAGGCCCTGAAGCTCTGGAACCAGACTTCCTAGATTCAAATCTCAGCTCAGCTACAAATTTGCTGTGCAACTTTTTGGAATCACAGCTTCCTCATTAGTAAAATTAGGATAACATAGCACTTACCATATGGAGTTTTTGTAAGAAATAAATGTTGTAAGGGTTTCTCCTCCACATAAAATGCTTGGAATAGTTTCTGGCTCATTAAGTTGCTCAATGAATGTTAATTAATGGTAAAAAGTACAGTAAAATATCAATTAAACTATCAACATATGTTTTAAATTCTAATCAGTTATTTGAATCACATCTCACTCTATTACATCTAATAATTTTATTCACATCAATTGACTTTTCAGAAATTGTGCTGAAATTGACTGGTCTCCAGTTGAAACATTCAAACTACAAGAAAACAACTGCATGTTTTGACAATAACCATTTGTCCAGGGACATTTGAAATAAATGTTTATTGAATAAATTAGTAAGCAATACAGTAAATTTATCAGCTTCATTAAAATACTTTAAGGATTTTGACTGTAGGACACAGGTAGTTTCATTTTAGATAATATAATTTTTATTAGTCCTACTATTTTCTGTTATATGGAGTAAAAGAATAAATTAAAAAAATAAGAGCATAAAATGGATAACATGAGAAATACTGAGAAAGTTATTTAAATACACATAAGATGTCATTAACAATCTGTAGTCCTCTCACACTGAAAAAACGATGCAGTATGCAGTTGTACAAATGATTTCCAAAAAGTCAAATAATTATCCTTGCCTTGAATCTCACTGTTTTAATGAGACATTTTAAATTATCTACAATTTAAGATGTGGAAGGCAGATGTAATACGTAACTACAGTTAAAACTTGCATACAGGATTACTATGCCACACAAATGACTTTGTGTCCATTTTGAATCTTGCCCTGATACTTGCTCTTTCCATTAACTACTGTAAACACAGGGCTTCCCTGCTGACTTCAAAGACAATTCTGACTTGAGATCTGCTCCCTAGGACATTAGACAAAATGACGAATGGCTTCTCGTTACTTGGGAAAATGTTTGTTATGCACCATACAAACATTTTTACAGATGAGATCGTTAGCTCCATTGTACCTTATTTATTTTCCCTAATAAAATTCAGTGATGTGAAAAGAGTGTAAGACTGACTATAAAATACTACTTCATCTCTGACAAACCAAATATGGTGAAGAGCTCCAGAATTATGTAATCAGTTGTGCTAACACATAAAACCTTTATTGTGTATTCCAAAAAAAATAGGTCTCAGGCTTTTACACAGACAGCATTTACTGAGGACCCACTTTATTCTAGGTAATTTATATAAATTAACTTGTTTGTGAGCAAAGCATTATCTTACAAATGTAGAAACTTATAGGTCAGTAAAGTTACTTGATTTGTTCGTATATTACGGTCAGACAGGGATGCAAATGCATGTCAAGCCTATTTGGAAGCCTACTCCATTCTGACTATATTACTCTGTACCTTAAAGATTTTTTTTTTAAATAATACCTTTTGGGAATGGAGAGGTATATGGTTTGCTCATGTATATAATGGAATTGTACTTTTTATTTCCATGATCATTGTATATTTGCATGTGTAGGACAGATCAGACAATTAATTTGAGGATTTCAATTATAGTCAAATATTTCTTTTCCAATTCCTAAACCCTTAGATTTGAGACTTTCCTTTTTTTTTTTTTTTCACATGTTTAAATCCTAGGAAATAATATTTCCTTTAAAATAAGCATAAAAGAATGCACTGCGTATTTCAAATATGTGACAACAGTAGAAACTTAAGAGAGGACTGATTACTTATTCCAAGCCTCTAACAATGTTGTGACATTATAGAGTAGCCCAAACTTTATGCTAAATTCTTCTCAGAAAGATTATTTTTATTTTAGTTGGCTTCACACACCGTAATATTTGAGAAACTCGGATATACAAAATGTTGCAATATCTTGCTGTATATATGTTCTGCTCTGACAAACTTTTATACAAAAATAAACCTATTCAGTCTTTCACTAATAACTAGTAAGTTCTACATCAAAATTAAAGGTGACTTTGCGGTATACTTTAAGCGGTATTATTTATTTTGTTAATACGAGAACTAATTATTCAGAAGTTATAAAATATAATGTCTCATAATAACAAAACATTTTAATAAGCAAAGAGCATAAAATAGCTTAGTTTTTACCTTTTTAGATGAAATTTTCATTGTCGTTATAGGAGCATGATTCTAAAATATTAGAAAACAACATGTTAGTTGCTCAAATATTCCTTAAAAGGATTTTACATTCAGATTTTTTTCTATTAAATCTCAAGAAGAAATCATTTTTCTTAATATACACATCTGCTTTAAAAGTACTTGTCATATATAGCACATTTGCATATACTTGTCTATAAAGTACACTTTCTCTTTGGAAACTAAGGATAGAGTTTTTACACAGATATATACCTAAACTAAAGTTTGAGACCAGCCTGGCCAACATGGTAAAACCCCATCTCTACTAAAAATACAAAAATTAGCCAGGCATGGTGGTGGGCACCTGTAATCCCAGCTACTCGGGAGGCTGAGGCAGGAGAATTGCTTGAAGCTGGGAGTCAGAGGTTGCAGTGGGCCGAGATTGCACCATTGCACTCCAGCCTGGGCAACAAGAGCAAAACTCTGTCTCAAAAAAAAAAAAAAAAAAAAGTAGTAATTAAAACACACGTATCGATATAGGCACTAGAACAAAAAATGAAAATCTGAAAAGGAAATTTTTGGAATATTCAATACAACGAATAATTCAGAATCGGATCCACAGACTCAGGTGGAGGAAGACGTGGAATAGTACACCACCTAATTCCTCCGCTACACAAGCACTCTGCATAAGACACTATTATTCACTTGCCAGTGCTATTTTGGAAAGATAATATATTAGGCTGAACCATACTAGCTAATACTCATTGTTGCAAACAAAAAATATTGTTAGAAAAGGTTCTCTTTTGATAAAATGTGCATGAATGAAAGAACCTAAGAATTTTCTGAAATAGTAATGTGCTTGCAAATTATTCATAACTTTACTTCTTAAAAATTATCCGTTACTTTTAATGATTTAAAATTAGACTTCTGGCGGGGTGCAGTGGCTCATGCCTGCAATCCCAGCACTTTGGGAGGCTGAGATGGGCGGATCACCTGAGGTCAGGAGTTCAAGACCAGCCTGGCCAAAATGGTGAAACCCTGTCTCTACTACAAAACTAACTGAGTGCGGTGGCACATGCCTGTAATCCTGTAATCCCCGCTACTCAGGAGGCTAAGGCAGGAGAATCGCTTGAACCCAGGAGGTGGAGGTTGCAGTGAGCCAAGATTGTGCCATGGCACTCCAGCCTGGGTAACAAGAGTGAAATCCATTTCAAAAAAAAATTAGACTTCTGGTAAAGTGATTAAGATCCATGAGCTTTACCTGAATAACTCAGGTGGGAACAAGCTCTCAAAATCAAGTGTACCCCAGTTATTTTGCTTTCTGGAGCTGCATGTATTTACCAACATTTTAAAAGGGAAAACAGTGATATCTTTAATTCTCCATTGCAACAATTTTTGATCATCCCATATAAATACGTGCATGCACATGTGTGCGCACACACATGCATGTACACATATACAAATGTTGCAACTTATAATCAGCTAGACAGCTACTAGTAGTTATACTTCCAATTCTAGTTAAGCTCAGGGAAACTAGACTTATTGCCAGAAAATGTGGAACAGAGGACTAAAAGAAGAGATTATGGTTCTGCACTGTGTAAAAACAAAGCTCCTGGTTTTTCAAAGTCACGCTGAATTTTCTGCAGTACATCAGTGTGACACTTAGCTAAGAAAACTTTTCAATTTAAATGCATTATTTCCTCACATGCTCATCACAATATATCATACACACCCAATTATTGTTACCCCACCTCAGAAATGTGACACAAACACCATGCAGAAGACAGTAACTGTATTCGGTAACTGCGTCTCCTGACTTGGCCATATCAATCACTGGCACACACATTAGTAAGAAAACTCAGACTTTTTTTGGTGTCGCTTGAGCTGATGTCCCCCGCATGCATTCTGACTGACTCTGTTTTTCCACTGCGAGTTTATTATTCAAGATGATAACACCAGCATAACTCATATGACAGACCATAAGTAGTTAGCACGTGATCAGAATAACTCATGTTTCTTTCCGTAACATGTATGTTTAGGCTTATGTCATGCTCACTTAATTTAACATTTCCTGATAATCAAAAGGTGATATTTCAGTATAAAAAATGAAGTGCTGCTATATGACATTTTTGCTATCTTCAAGAATACTCCAGAATAAGGCACTTCATTTTGGCAAGCCAAATTGTCCCTACAGAGTTGAATGAGAAAAAAAAATATGTTCTATATAATGTAATTTTGGTTAATCTAGTGAAAAAATCAATTTCTTTATAAAACAAAGCATGAAAAAAGCACGTCTGAATATCATTAACGTCATTTTATGAGCCCAATTTTAACACCCGTGTCAGTTAGTCTAGCATTAAAAATTATAAATTTAATAATGTAGAAGGAAACTTGCCAGAGTTCCGCAAATTTTTTATTTGATTCTATTACATATTTCTTTACATTTAAAATTTATTACCTAAATTTAACAGCGCTGCACCCTACCCCCTTACGTGCTTATAAAGTCAATATTTTTGGTGACTGTGGGAATGTCTATTAGTGAGTCAATACATTCTAAGTCTACTCAACTAAGCAAAGCAATTTGCCGGACTAGCAACAGTCTGCTACTGGGAGTTCTGAAGTGCTACTTTTACTCAGTCATAGGCTGACTCAGGTCTTTTGTTGTGTCTGGGCCATTGTTTCTTAATTAGTTTAGTTGGAAATAGTGGTCTGCAGCAGGATTGATTCCATGCCAAACTTTCTTTGCAATTCTAATAGCTCCTCCGCTGCGCTTTACCCATCTTTCCAAATGCAGATAAAAAGCACCATGTGAACTACAGTGACTGATACTGTGAGCAGAGAAGGGCATGGCAGGACACCACAAATCCCCTCTCCTGGCTCACAGATAAAGAACAGGCACTCCGCCCTGACCAGGTGAGATCTTACAGTACTGAACTTCCCTTGGGTAGGGTTTTATTTTTCTGTCCTTTTTCTTTTTTTATCCCAAATTCAAGGACAAGGAGAATAATACAATGAAATCTCAAGTTCTGATAGAACATGAAGTTCTGAGTGGTAAAGAGACAACATTTGTTTTATTTAACTGAAGTGACATTTGAGTTAAAGGCAATAAAACAAGAGAAAACAAAGTCGTTTTTCATGAAATTACTGGCTAAAAAAATATGAGAAAGCTTATCTAACAATCAATAATGTGCAAGTATTTGGGTTTCAGTGGCTTGTGAAGCAAATGATAAAAGCCCTTTCATGGCAAAATCTTCCAGACCTTGACAACTAGAACTCATTTTTTAAAAATAATGATGACCACAATTCTTCAAGTTGTGATGATAGCTTAAAAACAGAAAGAATCCTTTTATGTTAAGATAACTTGAAATGTAGGAAAACACTTTGCAAAAATATTTGTTCTGTATTTCTTATTTTATCTGGTGTTTTCCTACCCTCAAAAATTCATAACATTCATTTATTTGATCTTTTATCAAATGTGGTTTCCTCCCAAGTGGCTGTAAGATTAAAGAATTCCACTCATCATGCATGTTCTGAGATTAACAGAAGAGATGTTCAAACCTTAAAGACTTCCAGCTCTTCCAGAATGAGCTCGCCACTGACAGAGTTGTTAGTAGGAAGAACAACCACTTTTTGCACAGTACCCCGATCTAAATTAAAAAAAAGAAGCAATGAGATGTTACAATACTTTTTAAAAGAAAGCTATTTAGACACAGGACTACTGACTTAGAATATTATTTATATAAGTATTTAGTAATCAAAAAACATTGTATATATTAAGCCGTTGCCATGTGCTGAATGTATTCCAAATCTCATAAAAATGGAAACACATATAATTCAAGGGGAACCAATATGAATATTTTGTATTTTGCACATATTAGGTGTAGCTACAACTATGAGAGAAGGAAAGAATCTCCAAATGTTAAGTCAAAAGTTCGGAACCGAATGTGTATTCTTAAAATACAATACATAAGTTTTTTTGTTTTGTTTTGTTTTGTTTTTTTGAGACAGAGTCTTGCTCTGTTGCCCAGGCTGGAGTGCAGTGGTGCAATCTCAGCTCACTGCAACCTCTGCCTCCCGGGTTCAAGCGATTCTCCTGCTGCAGCCTCCCGAGTATCTGGGATTACAGGCACCCACGACCATGCCTGGCTAAGTTTTTGTATTTTTAGTAGAGATGGGGTTTCACCATGTTAGTTAGGATGGTCTCGCTCTCCTGATCTCATGATCCACCCACCCTGGCCTCCCAAAGTCCTGGGATTACAGGCGTGGTGAGCCAACGTAACCGGCCAATACATAAGTTTAAGTTTGATCATTAATATTACTTTCTCCTCCACACCAACATTATAAAGTGACAATCTCATTTTGTTAACATTAAAACAATGATTTCATTATCCGAAGAAAGATGACTACAAATGAATTTTTATAATAATTGTATAAGTCACTAGGATTGGAAAATTCACATTTGGTCTGTAACTATGATGAACTTCAGACATGGTAAAATGTTTCACTCACCATTCAAAATCATCTTCAAAGAAGAAACATAACTGATTTTATTTCAGGTGGGATACCTATTCATAGAAAAGTTCTACTATTTACACGACGTTATTTGTCAGTTTGTTACGGTAGGTAGATAGTCAGACATGAATAGGTGAAGAGAGTCCCCACCCCCAACCAGTAATGTCAGGCAACCAACGGGTGATGGTCAGGCAGTTATCATATGTCATGTCTCTCTAAAATAATAACTGGTTGCAGCTGGTGCTGAGGCAGGAAAATAGGGTCTGGAGGCTGGGAGCGTCAAGCCAATTCACACTTCAGCTATGACAGGAAATATCCTCTCCACAGGGCATGCACCGGGTAAATAACTTTGTAACTTTACCTCATCCCCTTCCTTTACACAGGTCGTACCCCAAATAGAGGATATTTAAACTCCAGAAAATTCTGTAACGGGGACTTTGAGCCCCTATGCTCAGGCCCACTCCCACACTGTGGAGTGTGCTTTCATTTTCAATAAAACCCCTCATTCCTTCCTTGCTTTGTGTGTTTTGTCTAACTCTTTGCTCAAGATGCCAAGAACCTGGACACCCTCCACCGGTAACAGTGCCAGGGAAACACAGTCTCCCAGTAGATGGAAACACCTGAAACTGGTGATCGGCAGCTTCCCAATAAGATCTCAGGAGCTGGGTGAGTGAGCTCAAGCATGCGCATTAACAGGCAAAACGGGGGAGTTTCACTGGTATCTGACCTTCTTTTAGGAATGCTAGACTGGGAAGGGAAGAACGCCTCAAGTGAGCACGGGCACAACTCCAGTAAACACACTGTGCATGCTCCCCTCCCACGTGCTGGCAGGCCACCATGCCTGCGGACAGCCTACCCCAAGGCAGGAATCGAGGGAGAAGGGACCCAAGACCCCAGAAGTATGTGAACCTGTAACACCCTAAGTCAAAGGCCAAAACTACAAACTTGATTTCTCAAGTCACATACTTGTATTTTCCTTCCTTTAATTCCTGCTCTAAAGCTTTTCAATACACTTTTAACTCCTATTCTAGAACTTGCTTTGGTCTCTCACTCTGTCTTAGGCCCCTTGGTCAAGTTCTTTCTTCTGAGGAAGCAAGAACTTAGGTTGCTGCAGACTCATACAAATATGCCGCCAGTAACAAGCTGGCAATATGTTTCTTTGGATATTCTCAAAATGTAGAGGAAATATTGAAATTAGAGGATCCAAATAAGCTAAATCAAATAAGAAATGTACTCGTATTTCCCAATTACAGATAGCCAAAAACTGAGATGCCCAAATAAATATAAGAATGTAAGAAATAATATTTATGTCAAGATTTGTAATTAAAATGGTTTCACATAAACATTATGCATATAATCATGCCACTCTACCAATCACATACATTTTAGGTTGAAAAGACACTAGTTTAGATTTAGTAATGTGGGGGTTAAAGCAAATTTGTGAGTAATCTGGCAAAGTAAAAATGTATTTACTTAAAATGTTTCTATTAATTAGTGAGTTGGATCATAAATATCAAGATATTGCTCTTTTAAATTATAACTATAAATTTTTAATTTGTAAATATGTATTATAATCAACATAATGCACATTTTTAAATTCTGTTGAAAATGTTCTAAGAAGAATTAACTTGAACTGAATTGTACAGGAATTTACAACCAGAAATCATTTAGTGAGTAATACGATAAATTTCAAATCTCACATCTCAAATTGGCTTCTATTCCACAGGCACGAGTTACTCTGACATAAAAGATTTTATCTCATGTTTATAGTTTGTGTTTTATGAATCCAATGGAGTCAAAGTAATTCTTAATAAAGAATAAACTCAACTTTAAAACACTGCAAACTAAAAAATAAAAATCCACTAAATTAAAAACAATGTTTATACAAAAGAGCAAGACAGAGTTTGCCAGGATAATGCCTGAAATTTGTAAGGATACAAAGTATAAGCACATAATCATGGAAGTTGCAAAGCACTCTGTAATTTAAAATTCGCTTCTTAAACCATACTCAAAAAAAGTGAAAATAATAATAATCCAAAACATTTGCAGGCTTTTAGTTTTAATCAAAAAGCTCTGAAATATCTGTTTTGTAGCTGCTTCCTTAGAATTACCCCGATAAAAACTTAGATGATTTTCTTGAAAGATAAATAATACAAGTAAAAATTAGAAGTGAAAAAACATTTGGGGATGCTGTGCAGAGACATGTCACAATTGAAAAGGGATGCATGTGGTTGGAGGTGTTCCTTAATTTCTACTAACAACCTATTGGAATTAGCAGTGGAAACTTCTAGGGAAATACAACATACCAAAAAACAATCTGAAAGCCAGGAAACTGTGATAGCTAGGGCAAGATTTGTGTGTGCATGTGAGTGTGTGTGCATGTGTAAACGACCACACACATGTGTATGCATATATGTTCCTGTTGAATATTTGTTGAATTAATCTGTAGGCCATGAAGGATGAGAGAAAACTCAGGAGGATACAGATGTAAAATCTTTGTTATACGGGCATGTTATCATAAAAAGCATGTTCTTTTTTTTTGTTAACAAATCATATCAGTTTTATGGTTCCCTGCTGCAGTTTGTAAGAATCACTACCATTCTATGTGACAGCAAAATCCACATTCTTTCTTCTTTGTTTGCAACTCTTTAAATTTTTTTATCTTTAATCATTATGGATATATAATAGTTGTACATATTTATGAGGTACATGTGATATTTTTATATATATATACAATGTTTAATGATCAAATCAGGGTAACTGAGGTACTCATTATCTTAAGCATTTATCATTTCTTTGTGTTAGGAACATTCCAATTCCAATCTTTTAGTTATTTTAAAATATACAATAAATTTCTGTTAACTATAGTTGCCCTATGAAAAGAGACGGAGTAGAGGCTGTGTATAACACAGCTCCACATAAAACCACGTAAAAACAGGTTTTGATAAGAAAGGTTCCAAGAGATAAAACTATCAGCTCTGAAAAGAATTAAGTACTCTCAAATGATACAACTGACTCCATATTCCCCCAATGTTTTCACTTAGTATGACAGCAAAATTTTACAGAAATCTCCATTTTCTTCTGACAGGGCCCACAACAAACGTACTTTATGCATACCATCTTTAAAATATTACACAAAGAAGGGCTATAAAGATGAGTTAATAAAAAGATAATGCAGGCCAGGCACAGTGGCTCACGCCTGCAATCCCAGCACTTTGGGAGGCCAAGGTGGGCGCATCACCTGAAGTCAGGAGTTAGAGACCAGCCTGGCCAACATGGCGAAACCCTGTCTCTACTAAAAATACAAAAAATTAGCCAGGTATGGTGGCAGGCGCCTGTAAATCCAGCTGCTGAGGAGGCTGAGGCATGAGAATCGCTTAAACCTGGGAGGCAGAGGTTGCAGTAGGCTGAGATAGTGTCACTGCACACCAGCCTGGGGGATAGAGCAAGAGTCTGTCCCAAAAAAAAAAAAAAAAAGATAATGCAAAACCTGTTTTTTATCCATTTGCAATAAAAGTTATAATACTACTTTTAGTCATTTCTCTTTTCCTTTGTTAGTTTTGGTTTTGACAGTAATGGGTCCCCTATATGAGGACTACTTCTGAGGTATCCTTGGGCTGTATCGTTTACTAATAATTAAGTAAGTAGCCTTAAGTTGTCTTCTATCCATTTTCACTCATTGATTCAACAAGAAAGTATTGAGTGAGTTCAGTGAGTTGGGCAGTATGCATGCAAACACACAGGCACAGGACTCAAGAGTTCAGAATCTAGAATTTATGGTTTTCTGAGAAGTGAGTGTGTTCCCATTAAAATGTTCGTCATTGAGAGATAGGCATTCCTGAATGGCCATAAAACTCCCAATTACTTATGTCCACAAAAAGCCATCTCCATGCCCTTTCGTTTGAAGATAATAATATACTTATCAAATGTCTTCCTTCTGGGGGTGGTGAGAATGGTATTCTCTGAATGTATTCACAACTATAAATCCTTTTTAGTGTTCTGTAGAATTGGGTTATTTTTACATCCTTGGGGAAAGCACCAGGCCTATGATATAGTTACAGTGAAGCCGTCGCTTCTTTTTTCTTTAAACCTCACTTTGCTATTGTGTAAAACGTAAATAACCATGCTTTTCATAATGGCTATCTAAAAATCAATTAAGCTAAGGCTAGAGCCTAGCCAGAATCACTTCCCTTCTTTTGGCACTAACACCCTGACACAACTTTCGGAAACACCAACTACCTCATTTCGAGTCTACCTGGTTAAGGAATGGCTTACCTCTCTCCCAGCTCCAGGGAGGCCCACATGACGTGGGCCTGGCCAACAAGAGCATACCCTTGCCCCTGTGATTCACATAGGAATGGGCTAGAAACAAGTGAGGGCCCTGCCCTTCCCGGGAATGAGTTAAGTGAGACTCTTCTTCTTTCTGAAATCAGGAGCATTAAAGCTTGTAAATCTGGAGGTGCTGGAGCCATTCTTGCTACCACATGCAGAGACTTCATTTGAGAACAAGCAATGCACAGGAAAATAAAACTGAAAGGTGGTGAAATAAGTTCCCAACAACATGATATTAGTACAAATTCAGCTATGTCTGAGGCTGTGTTCTGGATTTCTCAGTTAAATGAAGAAAATGGTATTTTGTTTTAAGTGGTCTGAGTAAGGTGTGTGGTCACTTTCAGTTGAAAGAGTTCTGACTCATAAAAATTAAACAAATAAGACATGGAAATTGCTTAGCATGGTGTCTGGCACATCAATAACATTCTCAGTAAGTGGAAGTTATGTTTTAGCTTTAGCTCCATCATTGAGTACACTTTTGACACGATTGTAGTCACTTTCTTTGACTGGATCTCAATTTTCTCATCTGTGAGGTATAGATAATAGAGATACTCTAAATACATTAAAGCATTGTGTGAATAAGCAAGACAAATCTGCGAAGTGATTTACATAATGCAACTCTATGCACAAAGATAACACAGCAGACTCATCAATCCATATGAGATATTTTTATTTTCTTTTGTTTTATTAAATCATTAAAGAAAATTTCGTAGACAGGCTTCCTTCCTACCTTATTTTATACTATCTAATTTTTTTTCTAATATAAGGAGCACAGCAATTATCCTTAAACTTTTCCACTGTCTCTGGCCAAGAGATCAGCTTGCATTTATAAGTACAGTAAGTGTTGGCTGTGGCAGGCAAGTGATCACACACAGCTCACTACCAAGCAGGTCATTGGAATAGTCATTTGTATATCTATCTCCTGAGTCTTATGTAAACAGTCCTTAGGGAGTTTCCCTGGAAACTGATGTGCCAAACTGTCTGTTTTCCCCTGCGCTTCTGGTTGCCTAGGGATTTGGGGCAACACTGCCTCCTTAATGAGATCTGGCCAGTCCCTTCCTCCTGGTTGCTAACCTATAAACGTATTCCAGTCAGGGCCAGCTTCATGGGTGTGTCACCCACAGTCACACAAGCTCCTGTGCTCTTAGTGCTCCTAGGTGTCAGTCTAGGCAGCCCCGTACATGATATTAGGGGTAAATTATTGCGAAATAATTAGTTCTAGTATTAATTTATAGTAGTATTATAAAAGATAAAATCACCATATTTACTAAAAGGCATCTCTTCCCTTTTAATAATTTTCTGAGATGACTTATTAAAATAAGGACACATACTTTGAAAGCCCAAAAAAGAACTGCAAAATCTTTGCTTGGCAAACGAACGCTTAATAGAGATGAGGGAGGTATGACTAGACATGTCAATTATTAATTTCTATAATTATGTATTGATAATTAGCTGCCTTATTTTACGTTAAAATTCCCATTCCTAATACATTTATTTTCCTGTTAGGTAATCCAACTGCTGTTACAATCTTTTAAGAGTGAGTTTTAACATTTCAGAATAAAACTGAATCATGAGTTATAAAATCTTTATTAGTTCACTGAATCTACTTTTAAAAGGTAGCATTCTATGCATGTGTATGCCTTGTTACAAAAAAATATAAAGTATTTCTAAACTGAGCTATTTAGCACAATTTCTCACGTTTAGCAGGGTTTCTCACATGGTGAGCTTTGAATTGGTAATTGGAAAGCTGTAACATTGACATCTTCAGCCTCAGCCCTGGGGGCATGAGAGCCCCAATTGGGCATCTCAGGTATCTGTATTTGAGGGGAGGCCCTTAGAAAGGCTGTCTCAACAAAAGCCATCTAATCATCTTCCCAAGTGTGTTGATGCTAAAGATTTTATAGGGTCATATAAATTTGGAAGGACTGGGTTAAACTAGGTTAATCTTTTTTTTTTTTTTCTCTGCAGAGCCTTTCAGAAAAGTTAACATTCTTTGTTGCATTATGAGGAAAATAGTGTACTCAGTGACTTTCAAGTTTATTTGCTGATACTATTAATTTCACTTTGCTCCTTAGCACCTTCGTCTGGCTTTCAGATTACCTCACTCAAAGTCACCTTCGGAGTTTACTAAAAATACAGATGCTGGCTCCCACATCACACCACAGACATAATTTCTGGAGGTGCTGCATATTAAATAAGCTTTAGAGAAGAAGCATGTGTTTGCTCAAACATTAGAGAATCATGAGAAACAAACAGTATAACTTTTTAAACCTATTTCATTTCTTGGTAGTTGTCTGTATTTAATCAAAGACAAAGCTATCACATTAGTTTTTAAAATATAAATATGTTACAATTTTTTTCTATTTTTAGCTAAAATAACATTTTCTACAACTATATTAAATTATTGACCTATTTGCAATATATTAAAATATTTGGGGGAAGTCTTCAGGCAGAATTTTAACAAATAATTTTCACATGGTTTGATAATTAGAGTACATATATAATTTAAGAAATTGTGGCCGGGCGCGGTGGCTCAAGCCTGTAATCTCAGCACTTTGGGAGGCCGAGACGGGTGGATCACGAGGTCAGGAGATCGAGACCATCCTGGCTAACACGGTGAAACCCCGTCTCTACTAAAATAAATAGAAAAAACTAGCCCGGCGCGGTGGCGGGCGCCTGTAGTCCCAGCTACTCGGGAGGCTGAGGCAGGAGAATGGCGTGAACCTGGGAGGCGGAGCTTGCAGTGAGCTGAGATCCGGCCACTGCACTCCAGCCTGTGTGGCAGAGCAAGACTCCATCTCAAAAAAAAAAAAAAAAAAAAGAAATTGTAAAAATAATGATCTTCAGTAAAATGAATGATAAAGCCTAGAGTTGGCATAAAAATAAGGAAATAGACATTTTCAAACGCTTTTGGTAGAAATGTAATCAGGAAAATCTTTCTGCAGGGCAATATGGCCATTAACCATGATGGAGTAACTGATACTAGAGTACTTTCCTGCAGTAAGCAAATAAAAAAACTGGACAAAATGTATGAGGCCATTCTTTTTAGGTAACAGCTAACAGGCAGTGCAAGACTAGAAGAAAGGATATTCACAAACTAATCTTCATGATCACCCCCACTTTCTGTCTGGGAAAATCCCAACAGAGGTTCAGAGAGCTTGTGTTCAAGCAGAGCATGGTGGTCCCACTAAGATGAGGAGGCAGATACGAAAATGTGGGGCAGCAGAAAGAAATCAATTCTGTGGTACAGAGTGTCAGAGAGAGGGAGGTGTCCAGAAAGTAGGTTTCAGAAATCCACGTGGAAACATTCTGTGAGTCTGTGCTTGAGTCCTGGGCTATATATGCAGGATGAGAGCACCAGAGGCTTACCAGATTGCAGTTGCTACTTGAGAAAGCTGTTCAGATAAATTACAGGTTTGGCAATTCTGGAAGAGGAAAGCTGGATGAAGTTGTTCTTGCTTCAGTCAGATCTCATTAACACCTTGTTAAAAACCGTGACATCCAGCTGACACAAGAAAGGCTGAGATTTTTAAAGTGTCATATTCTAGAGTAAGACCTAATTTAGGCCTGCCCTAACAAAACCCATAGCCTAATCTGATAAGACGTGGAAGGGAGAGATTTTGGAGTTTGAGTCCTGTAAAATTGGAGTGACACGCTTTAAGCATATGCATTCGAACAAAGAGTAGTACAAGTCCAAACAAGCGCAAAGCGATCAGCTAATAATAAAGTGCTTGCTATAATAAGGATGAACACCATCAGAGGAAGAAAACAGAACTCAAGCCCAGGGCATTATCCATGATTTCCAGGATTCAACAACATAATTCATTATATATAAAAAAGAGAGAAAACAGGACCAAGAGTCAAGAAGAACAAAGTTGAGATAAACCAGATGCTGGGCTTAGCAAATAACAGCTTTAAAGCAGTTATTGTAATTAGTATAAATATGTTCAAATAATAAAACAAATATATTCAAAAACTAAAGGAAGGCATGGTTTCAACAAATTAACAGACAGGAAAATTCAGAAAAGAAATAAAGACTATCCACCAAACAAGATGGAAATTTTAGAACTAAAAGTATAATAACAGAAATAAAATATTAACTCCATGGGTTTAACAGTAGATTAAAGTATTAAGAGTTGAAAGAGAAAACAGTCAATTAACTTGAAGACAGATTATAGAATTTAAGCAATCGGAAGAACAGAGGGAAAAAAGATTGAAGGAGGTGAACAGACCCTCTTGGCCTGTGTATTATCAAATGGTCCAACATATATGTGGCTAGAGTTTCACAAGAAGAATAGAGAGATTGGAGAAGAAAAATACTTGAAAAAATAATGGCCATACACTTCCCAAATTTGATGAAAAACATTACATTATAGATACAAGGATTCATTAATAACCAAGCTGAAGAAATGTTAAAGGAGTCAAACCCTGGCATATTTTATGTAAACTGCTGAAAACAAACCATAGAGAAAAATTCTTGAAAGGAACAAGAGAAAAAATACATTGTCATGAGAACAAGGAACATAATTATTGGTAAGTTTTAATGAGAAACAAGGGAGGCCAAGAAGATAATGGAATGACTTTTTTTTTTTTTTTTTTTAACGCTGAAAGAAAAGACAAAGTGAACCCACAATTCTATATCCACAAAAAATACTCTTTTTAAAAAAGTGAAAACGATCAATAAAAGTGTGGAAAGTTTGTTGCCTGCAGAAAGTTTGTTGCCTGCAGACCTCCTGCATTTGGAGAAATTTCTAAAGGATGCCTTTTAGTATGAAGGGAATTGGTACAAAATGGAAACTCCAAAAGGAATGAGAACCCGGTATGATTCTCTTTTTGTTAGTGCTAACTGGTGTACAGGTAGGAGTTTTGGAACTGCTACAGATTTTTGAGAACATGGTAAAAGCTGAAATAAGAACAAAGCTGACCCATTTCGGAAAATCTTAGTGACAGAAAAATAAAACTATCTACTCCAAAAAGTAAATAAAAAAGTCAAACAGACCTATATGTGGTATCTTACAGAGTATTTAAAAATCAGTATTTTTCGTCTATTAAGTAAGGAATTATATTCTATTTTTAATGCAAGCCCATTATCTTTTATCTACAATTGTAAAACTCACAAATTTGTTTTCTCTTTTCTTAAATTTCTTTGGTGGCAAAATCTGTCCTTACTTGAACTAATTTGGTCATAAAACCTGACCTGCACTGACTTCAGGCTATTTATGGCGGTTGTTTTTTTACACATGGTTTGAAGATTTCTGTTTCACTGCAGAAATAGTACTGTGCATTATTACAGGGTGTGGTCCCAGGTTCTGCAAGTCATTTTACCTAATATATATGAATACATTACCGTTTCCTATTCAACTACTTCTGAATTCTGAGCCACATTTAGTTTCAAATAAGGGAATATAAACTGTAATTGCTTTCCTTTTTTAAAAAAATATTTTCTAGATCCGTTTTACAATGAGCATATGTAACTTTGGCAATAACAATTTAAGAGACATAGTTAAGTGAAGCTATAGACTGAAATGTATGTTCCTGTTTTTACTAAAATGATGAGTGTACATCCTCAAAAGCAGATCTACAAAGACGACTTTACTAAATCAGGATACCACTATGTCTGCCCAACAGTTATGTTAGAAGGAATACAACTAATTTGTACTGTTCCCTCACATGCTGAACACCATGTATGTACAAGAGCGTGCTCTATGAAGGTTCTCTTTTTGCAATTATCAATGGCCCTTGGGAGTAGACAGCGATTGCTCATTAACACACCAGTTAATGGCAGTCCCTACAACACTGCCAAGTAAATTACAAAGAAAAAGAAAATACACTTCCTTCTCCTGAATCTGCAACAAATGTCCTCTATTTCCATTTTATTCATTCTCGTTTTGCACTTGCAAACAGTATAGAGTAAAACCTGCCAACTGTAATCCTTTGTTCCTTTATAAAATGTGAACACAGTATTTGCCCTACACACCTGACAAGATCAAAGAAAAGAGTCTACGTGAACCTTTCTTGTAAATTCTACAGATTGTAACTAATTTTACTCCCCATAGTCTGAAACTGCCTTTCCTATTTGTCTCTTCACCTATTGCATAAATTATTTATAGACTTTTGCTATACACCAGTGCTTTTACTTTTATCTACAAATTCCAAACGAAAGAAATGCCACCAACGTATTACAACGGATTCATCTATGATGTCACTGAAGTTTTAAAAATATACACATTTTTTGCCTTCAGCTTTTCCTGATAGAGTGAGTACTCAAATGTAGTTGATACTGGAAAATAATTGCATGCATAATAATTCATTACCATTTGTATTGCTTACAAGTATCCGAGCTCTGTCAAAGGAGATGCGTTTTTTTGTTTTGTTCACAGCTTATGTCTAGTGAATAGAACAGTATTGGACACGTGACAAACATTCAAAATACTTATTAAATGCATAGATATATACTAATGCATATGATATACATCATAGATATGTGTGATTGATTTCAATAATAGATATTATATAGGTAAGTGTGTGTATGTATCTACTGAATGCTTACTAATTGCTAGGTTGTACACTCAGGCTTATACATATTTTATCTCATTTGGTCTTTAAAGTAAACCTATAAAGTCTACTTTAAAGTTCTCCTATAAGGAAACTGGGCTTAGAGATGTTACCCAATTTTCTCAATGTAATACAACTGATAAGTGAGAGAGGGCAGGATTTAAACTTGAATGCCAAAATATATTCCCTAATTCTTCATCCAGGAATGACATTAAAAACCATTCTAATAAATTACTTTTTGGGGGTTTTTGTTTTGTTTTGTTTTTTGAGACGGAGTCTGGCTCTGTCACCCAGGCTAGAATGCAATGGCACAGTCTCGGCTCACTGCAACCTCTGCCTCCCAGGTTCAAGCGATTCTCCTGCGTAAGCCTCCCGAGTAGCTGAGATTACAGGTGCATGCCACCACCCCCAGCTAATTTTTGTATTTTTAGTAGAGATGGGGTTTTGCCATGTTGGCCAGGCTGGTCTCAAACTCCTGACCTCAGGTGATCCACCCGCCTCGGCCTCCCAAAGTGCTGGGAGTACAGGCATGAGCCACTGCACCCAGCCTTGTATTTGGTTTTATACAAGGTTTTGGAGAAGTCACAACCAAAATTAGAAATCTCTTGATGTTCCCATATGTTGATCTAGATTTTTATAGGTACATACAGATGCTTGCATCCATCATGGCTGTAGAAAGTTTCAGAGTTAAACCTTTAGGCAGGTTAATTGAAAAATAGACTTCTGGGACAAAGTTGAAAGAGAAATCTTAAGGCCAGTGGTTTTACTAAACTAGAAAGTATATAATGAATGACTAAGTTATGTTTTAATTGAAACATACCAAAAAAGCAGAAAACAATAAAATGTTCCCTTTTAAGATTTGACCTAATACTTTACTTATTCAACTAAGGTGTCTGTCCTCACAAAAATATCTGCTATATCTAATGTGTCAAAAAGTGTTTAGTAAGTTTGTATATTCTGATTCTAGAAGCAAATTTTCTCTGTGAGGGTTAAAAAAAACACCATAGTACAATATTGGCTCAAGTGATAATCCACCAAAAAAGGAATTACTACCATTATTTCCTGTGATATAGCTAAAGAATATTCACATAGGGCCTCAGCAATCACTGAAATTAATGTTTTAGGACTTTGTAAATTACTAACAATTACATATCACATTTTAGTATTCCTGTTTCATTACATTAATAATTGTTTCTATTTATATTTTAATTTCAGATAAACTGACACACCTTCAATAATGCAGGCTTATTATGTAAGTTTTTACTGATCCTACACAAAGTACGCAACAACTACATTTCCAAAGATGTAAATTCAGGGCTAACCATCTCTATTTAATCCTTTATTGTTTGGGGAGAAGAATTACTCATCTGGGATTCATGAATTGTATGGTCACTCAACCTGTTTTCTTGCACCATTTTTTATCATAAGATAGGTTCTTCTGTGTTAGTTTTCAAAGTTTAAACCACATACATAAACTGGCCTTGAATATCTATCTACATTTCTAGGTGCCTGGGCAAGGAAAACATCTTTCCTCTCAGAATGTGGTCATCAAACAACCCATTTACTTGCATTGTTAGCCTCTTCCTACTTCTTTCTGTTCATGTCTCAGGTCTTTCCATCTGGAATGGTTATTCTCCTGGCAAATGTTACTAGTGTGTAAGAAGATAGAATGAGGAAAACAACCTACTACCAGGGCACTCAGCTATAACTGTGCCATGTCTGATGATCTTGACCACTGCATCTTCCTTCCTTTCAGTGTTTGTTCTTAAGACCGCCACAATATCATATTCTTTTATTCTCCTGTTACTTGTATAATCACTCTCCATTTTTTTGGTAAATATTCTTTATTTTCCCACCCCTTAAATGAGCTCCAAGAGTTAAATCCTTATCTGCAGAGTCTCCTAGAGTGACTTCAAGCATTTTCATGGATTCAGCTAATACCTACATTGCTAATGACTCCCAGATCTCCAGCTCTAGCACAGTGCTCTCTGTAACACCCTCTTTGACTTACCTGTCTGAATTAGTTCACCACATCTTCAACTTGTTGTGAGACAGAACAGAGCTTGAATTTAATTACTGTTCCTACTAGCTTTGCCATCCTAAGCAAGCATTTAATGTCTCAAAGCCTCAATTTACACAACTGTAAAATGGGGATAATGATTTTCATTGGGTTGCTGTGGAGTTTCAATGAAATAATGTACTTGAAGTGATCAATTTAGACTCTTATGCATAGTAGGTCAAAGGAGGAGGTAAGTGTGCCATTTATTAACAAAAATGAATTCACCACTCTCCAAATCTGATTGCTGATTCTCTCTCATCTTGATCAGTCAATGGTATTTCTTTCCACCAATTGCCAAGTCATAAATCTATGAATCAAGCCACAAATCAATTTTTTATCATCGGGTCCTTTCTTTCTCCCAAATACTTTTTAGACCAGATAATGTCATTTCTAACCCCTGTCTTAATTTAGGCTCTCATCATTTCTTACCTATAACCTATAAAGAGTCTTATTTTCTTTCCTCTGTCTTTAATGTATCCTCTACAACACTGTAAAAATGATCTACCTAAAAACGTGTATGGGTCATGGCTGACACACTCTAAGGTGACCCTCAATGAATCATGCTCTTGTATAACTCCTCCTCTTGAGTGCAGGTGGAACATGTGACTTGCTTTTAAGCAACAGAAAAATATAAAAGTGATGGTATGTCAATATCAAGATTATGATTATATGAGACCCCATCTCAGCAGATTGAAGTGAGAGACTCTACTGGCCTTGAAGAAGCAAACAACCACATTTAAAAAAGCCAATGAGGAGATTTATGTGCAAAAACCTGTGGGTGGCCTCAAGGAGCTAAGGACCTTACTTCTGCAAAAGTAAGGAACTGAATTTTGCCAAAAACCAGGTGGGTTTGGAAGAGGACCTTGAACTTTAAAAAACAATTGTAGCCTGGCTAAATTTTGTTGTGAGACCGTGATCAGAGAGGCTAGCTAAGCAATCATCCTTGGGAGCTGTAAGGTAATAAATGTATGCAGCCTGAAGCCACAAATTTTGTGGTAATTTGTTATACAGCAATAGAACACTATCTCAAATATGTATCAGGCAGCCACTCCCATGCAAAATAAATATTTATTGAACTGGATTAAATTGTCTCCTCCATTGAGTCAAGAGATTCTTAAAGGAAAATGATGTTGCCATTTTTCTTTATATTTCGTAAATCCTGGAATGCAATAATCTCAATAAATTCTAATGACTGAATAAATGACATCTTTGTGATACATTACTATGTTATTCTATACTGGTAGAGAAAAGCTCTAGAACATAACATGTTATCTTTTTGCATAAATCATTAAGGACATTTCCCGAGTTTTAAAATATCAGAATTGATTAATCTTTATTTTAAAAATTATTCAAAGAAGCATAGAGTAAGTTATAATTCAAAAGCTAGTTGTCTTAAGCTTCTATTGCTGTCATGAACAAATTACTACCAATTTAGTGTCTTAAAAACACATGTTAAAGGCTGGGCGCAGTGGCTCATGCCTGTAATCCCAGCACTTTGGGAGGCGGAGGCGGGCAAATGGCTTGAGCCCAGGAATTCAAGATGAGCCTGGGCAACGTGGAGAAACCCCATCTCTACTAATGAGAGAAAAATTAGCCAGGTGCGGTGGTGTGCGCCTATAGTACCAGATACTCAGGAGGCTGAGTTGGGAGGATCACCTGAGCCCAGGGTACGGAGATTGCAGTGAGCTGAGATCACATAACTGCACTCCGGCCGCAGAGTGAGACCCTGTCTCAAAAACAACACAAATTTATTATCTTCGAGTTCTGTAAACTAGCACGCCATCACAGGTCTCACTGCACTAACAGAAGATTTTGAGAGGGTTCCTTTCTGGGTGCTTTAGGGACAATGAATACACTTCCTTGCTTTTTCCGGCTTCTAGAGACCACCTGCATTCCTTGGCATATGGTCTCAACTCCTCCATCTCAAAAGCCAGCTAAGTCACGTTTCTCTGACTCTTCTTCCACCATCACATCTCTAACAATGGCCAGGAAGGCTCTGCTTTTTAAGGACTCATGTGATTAGAATGGGCACACCCAAGCAATTCAGGAAAATCTCCCCATCTCAAAGTCTGTAACATTAAACATATCTGCAAGTTCCTTTTCGCAAGTAAGATAACATGTCCCCAGTTACAGAGATTAGGACATAGAGATCTTTTGGGACAGAGGCATTATTCTGCCCGCCCCATTAGTGGAAGAGAAGAATAAGAATGCAACTCACTGTAACACATACGATTCTAATACCGCAGACTTCCTCAGAAACTCTGTTTTCAGATCTCTTCATTCCAACTTATACTACATTTCACATTCTAAAATGAAACATTTCCTTCTATTTTCTAGAATTTGAACTTTTCCAAGTTCCATAAAAAAATTTAAAAATCAGCTTTCTGCAAAAACCACCACAACTGGCAGCTATAGCCTTCCTATGGATACTCACATAGGGAAGGCCTGGCCTGACTGAGCAGCAGGCTGTGAATTCTTCTCCTCGGGAAAGAGCCTGCCAAGTCTGCCTCAGGGAAACTTGGCAGCACATCAAGAACAAAAACTTAGTGTGGCCATTTATTCCTGACAAACAGACAATAGACTGAATCATTTAATGTCTTCAGGCTAGAAAATTTTTCTTACATTCATATCACTAGAGGGTTAAATAGGGGCAACACCCAGGGATAAGGTCTGACTGTAATTGTTTTCAAGTCATCTAGAGAAACATCAGGGCTTCGGTAGTAAATGAGCCAGCGGTGCAGAGCGAATCACTGCCCTCTGTCCTCCTGCTGGGAGCCACTAGGTCCTTGCATGATATTCTAAACTCTCCAAATATATGCAGAATCCATTTTAATGAAGGAAACAAAAACATGCCAAAGAGTTTGATGGGTGTTTTGGTGAGCGTGTAAGACATTTTGAATATAGCTATGAGTCCCATTTTAACACAAATTGTAAATGGGCAAAAATTTAGTGATACATTAAAAATGAAGGTAAAGTTCTACTCCCTTTTCACATCTTCCCCTCTTGCCCCAAATTTTTTATCTTTCTTCCTAGGCAAAATGTAACTGACATAAACATATCAAATTCATAGGTTAAATTCGAGCACATAGGTTAATTCACACAAAAATTCAGTCTGTTCCAAGGTGCAGTTCATCCAAGTCTTCTCTGTCATCTTGTAAGATGAATCTTGTTCACGTGTAAGACTTGGTAACAACATATGGATGGGTTAAAGTGAGTGACATCATTCAAACAAAGCAATGTCAATGCTAATGTGGAATGTCAACACATCAGGGATATCATCATGATATATGTAGATGAAACATGTAATTCATAGTAAAATGAGAAAATACAAATGAACTGAACTTCATTTAAGGAAAAAATGTAAAGTAGTTATGGTAAATGAGGTAAAAATATGAAAAGAATAAATGTTCAATATATGAAATCAGACAGCATGGGTTTATATTTTGGTTGTATTACATATTAACTACTATCTCTTTGATCTTAACTTATCTGTGATTCTGCCCAAAAACAATGACAAATAATAAATGCAACTCATTCATTCAAATAATATCTATTGAGTGGCTACTGTGAGTGATGCACTAGTCTAGGTACTAAGGATACAGCAATCAATCAATGAAACCCATAGCTCTGCCCTCCATGGCACCTACATTCTTACAATTCTTCATATGATATTTATAAGGGTTGGATGAGATAATTTATTTAGCATTCCTGGAAAAAGATAAGCACTGCAAATAAATTTAATTAGCATCATTATAATAGTAATAAAATATTTTAGGAATCTGTAAATATATATTTATTTGCCTAAGTCAGAATACTACATAAATGGGTAATTTGAGCAGACTAGAACCAATTATTATATATAATAACATATATAACACATTATATGTATATATTCTTTATACAATCATTATAGGAGATTTTACACTGTCCTTGAAATAACAGGTGTCCGAAGAGTGGCTTAAAGAAAAATAATTCTGCTTTTTGAAACAAATTTTTTCAGCAATGAGCCCTATTTTTATTTTTAATAAGTTCTCTTTTTAAAGTAAAATGTAAATGACAACATTTGCCTCTAGATTAGCATTCACTCAGGGCTATGTTCCTTTCTTTCCCTCTCTCTTCACGTAACTCTCTTTGCTACTCTTCTACATGATCAAGTAGTCATTATACTGTGACTTATCATGTATCTCCCATCAATTCAGCCATCGTTCCACTCTGCTCCATTAGTATTTCCTGCTGTGAAAATCCCTGTAGAATCTATGGTAAACTCTCAGAGGTTTCCACATTCTGCTTTGGAAAGCAGTGACCCACAATGTTATTAAAAATCAGTAACTTACAAAGGGATTTTTCCTTACACCAAAGCAAAAGAGACGTCTAGACATCATCCTCAGAGTGACATTCACGCACAACTTCCAGCTGACAGTCATCGCTTCTGAACTCACATGCACTGCTCCAGCTATCAAATTTTACATGGGGTATTTTAAGGAGTTCTTTAAAAATCAAAATTCCTGGCTCTGCAGTTCATTAAGTGTGCCATTCCAAGCGATGCAACAGCCAGAACTGGTTAGTTACTATGAAGGCAGTTATCCTCTAATGCTACAAGGCAAGCATTTTAAAGCTTTATTCAAATATGTGACACACACTTCAAAACTCCACACTTTCAGAGGACTTCCTGGAACTAATATTCCAACTTAGTACTCCTCCAGTTAAACGGAAGCTAGTAAGAAGCATGAAACAGTGTACACTATATAAGAATGTTAGCAGAACACCACATGTACTGACCCTACATTAAAAAATCATAATAGCATTAAATCATCCTAAACCTCTCACACCCATTCGTAAGAATACTCTCACTCTTTCATCAAAAACCACAAGTCATTCTGATTCATATATAGTGCTAAAAATAAAAATTTTACAGAATGTTTCTGAACCTGACCCAGACACTTAAATATTTTCATAACTCCAGAAGCAAAAGGAAAACCAGCAAAAATCTCTTGACTGTGTAACACAGTCTGCTTTGAACAAATGGCCTGGATGTAAGCAGTAGGTGGCAAAGTTAAAATAGACATGTTAATCCTATGAGAACCCTTGCCTGCTGTTTTATAGTCCTTCCTCAAGATTGAAAAAAAAAAGAGAGAGAGATAAAGAACACAAAAATACCTATAGCCCTAATACTACAGAATAAAAGGAAGTGCTGATTTTAAAATACATGTTTTCAATCTGTGATTTTTTTTTTTTTTTTAGAGTCAGTAGTATCAGGAATGGGTGGGAAAATAAATAAATATAGTTTCCAGTTTAAATTTTAACAAAGTAGCAGCAGTTTTTCTTTACTCAAGATAAAAGAAGAAACATTAATTTTGGGTAACATTATGAATTACTTTATTGTATCTACATATTAGAAAACAGCTTCTTGAAGAAGTATTAATTTTTTAAAAATTTACAATGATCAACCAAAACAGTAACAAGCAAACTTTTCCTATAAAAGGCCAAAATATATATATTTCTGGCTTGGCTGGCTACAAGATCTCTGTGGCAACTAATCAACTCTGCTGCTGTAGTACAAAAGCAGCCACAGACGAAATGTAAATGAATGGGTATGGCTATATTTTAATAAAACTTTCTCTATGGACATTGAAATCTAAAAATCATATAATCTTCACTGCTCATGAGATATTCTGCTTTTTATTTTTTCAACCACTTAAAAATGCAAAACAACATTATTAGTGTATGTACCATACAGAACATACAGTGGGCTAGATTTGGGCCACAGGTTATATTAACAGTTTGCCAACCCATAGACTAGATAGCAATAATGAAAACCATAAGAAATAA
>NW_012121154.1:6269618-6371053 GCF_000951035.1 Colobus angolensis palliatus | reverse complement strand
ATCCTTTCCAAGACAGTTAGATATACGCTGGGAAATCCTGGGACAATGACCTGTGATTCTCCCCCCAAAATGCTATTTTGTCTCTTTTAGTTATAAACAGGAAGAGCGAACTCTCTTTGGGAGAAATTTCACCAGGAAACCAAGAACTACTTGAGCAGTAGTTTTTTGTTGTTGTTTTCTTTTTCTTTTTTTTTTTTTTAGACGGAGTTTTGCTCTTGTTGCCGAGGCTGGAGTGCAATGGCACGATCTTCGCTCATCACAACCTTCACCTCTCAGGTTCAAGCGATTCTCCGGCCTCAGCCTCCCTAGTAGCTGGGATTCCAGGCATGTGCCACCACACCCAGCTAATTTTGTATTTTTAGTAGAGGCAGGGTTTCTCCATGTTGGTCAGGCTGCTCTCAAACTCCCGACCTCAGGTGATCCGCCAGCCTCAGCCTCCCAAAGTGCTGGGATTACAGGCGTGAGCCACCGCTCCCGGCCGCAGTAAATATTTTATACCAATATACTGGTTGCTAGAGACTCAGATAAATTGAAATCATTGTTTAAAAATTATAATGCAGCCTGTAATGACAGTAAGGTCCAGTGGCTAAGTACGTTACCATCTCTTCAGTAAGATGCTGTTGGCAGGGGCATTGCCACAGCACACACTTTCCTATTAGGATGGGATCCTCAAGAGACTCCTGTGGCTTTGTAAGCAATCATCAGTGCAGCTTCCACTACAATTAAAAACATATGCCTAAATATTGTTTTTGAAAAGGACACAAGTGTTTAAATACCAAAATAAAAATTCTATGAAATGGTGCCAGAAACTTATGTGGTTAAGAAAAGCCAAAGAATTTGTGCAAAAGTATGCTTCTTACTGTCTTCTATGAATAAACACTGCTGAACAGTTCATAATGGCTTAAAATTCCACCCATGAAATCTACATCTTTTATGTAGAAAATACAATTATTTCATATAGATTTTCATGAAACAACAACAACAACAACAACAACTTAGTTGTGGCATCAAAGTCCACCTTTAAGGCAGGCCTCACAAGAGAAAAAAAACAGTCACCTTTTCTGGGTAATATGAGACATTATGGAGAGGTAATATTCCAAATTACCACACAGCCTCAGGAAAAAGAAAACTGTTTTTCTAACACAAACTCTACGCTGAATGATTGAGCTAAGGCTAAAAGCAAATCTTTGTAGTCACTTACATGAAGGCTATATCTGTAGAGAACAAACCTTATATGCAAATGAAGATTAGCTTTTACATTTGAATTCATATTACATGAGTAACAATGGACATAGTTATGATTTTCAGTTTATCTTGACAAATATTTATTGAGCTTATCAGGTACTGTGATGTGCCTAGAGAGAAATTATATAGCAAAGAGAGATAGAACTTTGAGAGGAATGTTCAGTAATGAATACAAATAATGGGAGATTGGATTAACTGCTGGGTGGAGAATTTTCAAACAGGAAAAATTGAGTTTGAAGCATGATGTTTGAAATGTTAATGGGTTATACAATGTGTGTTATCTAACAGTCAACTGTACATGAAAACACTGAGCATAGGAAATGGTAAGGAATAACAATATACATTTGGGATTTGTTAGCACAGAATGGATAATTGAAGCCAAGTGAATGAATGAGATGGACATGGAGTATCTTAAAAAAGGGGACCATAAGGCCAGGTACAGTGGTTCATGCCTGTAATCCCAGCACTTTGGCAGGCTAAGGTGGGCAGATCACGAGGTCAAGAGATCGGGACCATCCTGGCCAACATGGTGAAACCCCGTCTCTACTAAAAATACAAAAATTAGCTGGGCATAGTGGCACGCACTTGTAATCCTAGCAACTTGGGAGGCTGAGGCAGGAGGATATCTTGATCCTGGGACGCAGAGGTTGCAGTGAGCCGAGATCACGCCACTGCACTCCAGCCTGGGCGACCGAGCAAGACTCTATCTCAAAAAAAAAAAAAAAAAAAAAAAGGGGGAGACCACAGACAGAACCTCAAGGAACACCCACATTCATGGGCAGGAGGAAGCCAGCTAAGACGGAACCACGAGGAAGAGAGGAGAATCCTCTGACACATGACCGAAGCAACAGGTAAAGGGAGATTCTCCAACACCAACTGATGCAAATAGGAGACAGAGGTATTTCAGTGGTTAAAAGCCTGTATTTTTCTTAATCATGAGACCATGCAAGACCTTGGCAAAATCTGCAGAACAGCAGAGGCGGCAGTGGGTGAAGACAGATATCTAGTTTCATAACCTGGCAAGGCTTCTAAGTTGAGGATTCAGTGGAGGATGAAATGGAGGAATCAAGTGAGTAAGAATATAATTGATAACAAAAGTCCTGGAGATGGTAGGATGAGATACAAATTGAGGAGCAGAGTGAGGAACAGTTATTCTAGGAAGGAAGGATTATTCCTCCGCTGTCAGGCAAGCGAAGAGAGGACGAGTGAAAACTCAGATATGTCCAACTGTGGGAAAGGATGCCAACCTAGGATGCCAAAAAGGGTAACAAATGTAGTAGTACATTTTAGAAGATTCTCAGTCTCAGACCAGTAAAGCTGAAATTACATGAAAATGAAACATTCAGATATGTGGTTTTTAAGAATAAAAAAAGGATAAAATAAAATCCTTATCTTAGCACACTTTGGAAATTTTATTTAGCCAAGAAAAAGTATCTACATCTTAAACTGATTGAAGTACGAGTGCAATTTATCCCTTAATCCAGAACACATATTCCACCACTGCCATATTTTATAATGACTTTTACAGATGTGTTGTCTATTTCCTAATAAACTACCTAATTCATAAAGTAGTTCTAAGATTACAGTAAGACATTATTGTAAGGAGTGTTATTATAAGTGAAGAGATTTCATCAGTTCCTGTAAGGTAGTTAGGGATGTTTGAAATAGATTTTAAATGACCGCCTGACCAACAAGCCAGGGTGTGAAAGACGTGAGGAGTGGTTCCTGACTTTTGTGTGCATCAGAATTACTCAGAGGGCTTGGGAAAGCACAGATGAGTGGGTTTCATCCCTAGAATTTTGGAAGAAGCACCTCGGAATTTGTATTTCCAACAAGTTCTCAGTGACACTGGTATTGCTGGTCCAGGGACCACACTTTGAGAACCACTGCTCTGTAACATACAATGCTAGTTATTCCATACCATGTGTGTCTATAAACAAGCACATTTTCATTCAACTTCTATCAAAGTAAATTGATGGAATTTGTAGATGTATTAAGACTGCCATCAGTATTTTCAAAAAACCTGTCTATATTTGAGTCATATTCACTTCCAAATGTTATATTGAACATGCTGTCATTATCATTATCCTTAGAAAATGGCTTCAGGTACTGATTAAAGAAGTCACAGAGTCTGTTTCTGTTGAAAGGAACACTTAACTACATGGCTTATTAAATAAGGGATAAACTAGCTTCGGTTATGTCTGGATGCAATTCTAGTACTTAATCATCGCTTTTTTTTTTTCCATTGAGACAAGTAGAAGTTTTTCACAAAGCTGGTTCATTTCCAGTTCGGGTGGAAAGTGCAGCAGAGAAATCATACAAATATCTTGTAATGACAAATTGCCAAGAAAATCATATAGCCCTACCTACATATATTATATGTATTATATATTAAATATATATATATATTCCTCACAAGAACTCTATAATTTATTTATTAGCTTCATTTTACAGATGTGGAAACTGAGGCAAAAAGAGATTAAATATCTCACTGAGGGCTAGACAGAAGTAATTACTGGAGTTTTTCCAGTTTCAATATCATGGCCCTTACCTACTACCTATATTTAATACATACTTTTACTACATATTAAAGCACACGTTGGGCTCAAATATTTACCTGTTCCGAGAAACAGGACGTGGTATCTCCCATCAGCAGCGTTCACTCGATCCACAGCTATCTTTGTATACTTGTAGTCAGTGCCAATACGAACAATCAAAGGCCTTTTGTGGATTGGGTAGATGGAATTGTACATGAGAGGATGGTTCCGAATAAAAGTGACAACATCATCTGGGAACTCCTTGGTGGTTCGCATATTGGGTGTAAATGCTCCTCCTGGACACTAGAAAGAAAGTTTTAAAGAACCAAGTTAATAAAATAGTTGTTTTGTTCTACTAATAACAAAACTCTCTATTTTTGAAATCACTTAGAAGCTCCAGTTGTTTTAAGCATATCTGCTACCTCTGGAGGTGAAAAGAAATAGCATGACTATGTTTTACTATCTGTAGATGATTAATACCGTGTGTATTAACTTTGAATTAGGCTAAGTCCTTGTATGTTATTCTGTTTTCAGAGAAGAACTGATGCCATCTTATATATGAGATAACTCTTCACCCTTCTCACTCACCATTTTTCTATTTCTTATTTTGTGCCAGACACCATATTGTTAGGAAAACAAAAACTAGTGGACACAATCTAATGCTGCTACTTGTTAAAGTAAGTCATATTATCATTAAATTCAGTCAAACTCTGACATGTAAAAGTTTTATTTCATCTGATCTGCTCTCCCAAAAGAGAGAGCTTAGAAATTGGGGCTTAGGGGCTTAGGTGGCTCAGGCCTGTAATCCTAGCACTTTGGGAGGCTGAAATGAGAGGATGTTGAAGCCAGGAGTTCAAGACCAGCCTGGACAACACAGCAAAATTCCATCTCTGGGAAAAAAGTTAAAAATTAGCTAGGTGTGGTTGTACATGCCTGTGATCCCAACTCCTTGGGAAACTGAGGCAGGAGGATCACTTGAGCCCAGGAATTTGAGGCTGCTGTGAACTGTGATGGCAACACTGTACTCTAGTCTGGGCAACAGAGTGAGACCCCATCTCCATAAAAAAAGGAAGAAGAAGAAAAAAAGGAGGAGGAGGAGGAAAGGAGGAGGAGGATGGAGAAGGGGAGGAGAGAAGAAAAGCAGAAGAAGATAGCTTAGATTGGATGTGGTAAATTAAATCTGGTAACTCCCCTCTATCAGAGATCCCATTCATTATCCTTAGAATAAAATACCAACAGCTCAGAATGGCCTACAAGCTTCTGCATGATCTGGCCTGAGACTGCCCCTCCTACAATAGGTCTTGCTGCTCCTGAGCCTCAAGCATACCTTCCCTCTAGGATCTTGGCACCTGCTGTTCCCTGCCCGGCATACTCCTCTTCAGAACACCCCATATTGTTTTCTGTTACCTCATTCAGTTCTCAGTTCAAAAGTTGCTTCTTGAAAGTGATGACATATAAAAGTATCTCCCCTTCTCCATCTCCACTTTGTCTCCTTGGCCTGCCATTTTTCTTCACAGCCCTGTTTTAGCTAACAGTATATTATGTATCAGTTGCTTGCGTCTTTATTGCAAGCTTGTGCTGACTGTAACTGGGTCTATTTTGTTATTGTTTTGCCATCAGACTTATAACAGAGCTGGTTAGTAGATAATCACCAGTGTAGCTGAATGAATGCATTATATCATTCATTGTATCTGGCCTGCAATTTTGGTGCAGGGTCTGTATGAAACAGGGGCCTCAATTCTGGTCAGGAGGGAAAAGTTTCAGAGCATTAAGTCCAAAGGGGCAGGCAGAAAACAAGAATGAGATCTGGAGAAAGGACTGCTGAACAGCGTCAGCAGTTCTGGAAAGGGAACCTGACAAGGGCTTCTGAGGAGAAGATTCCATTCGTAGGGCACCTAAGGCCAAACTTCAGGGTAGGCTGGGAACGGCTGAGGCCAGAACTCAAACTCACTCACTAATTGGATCTGAATGTTAAGCTATATGAGAAAAACCATTGGGTATAATATTTTAACACATACAACATTATTACTAAGTTATTAAATACCTGTCAATATTAAATTCCTGTTGATATCTCTACTTCCAGAAACAAAAACACTATGTTATAGTTTTCTTGAAACACACAGCACTATTGTGTTTTCATTTATCTTCTTTAGAGAGGTATGTGGTAAAAGGAAAGTAACAAAGCAAGCTGCCTGCTCGATAGCAATAGGCACAGCATCAGACATAAATAGCAGGATGCAATGGGGACTGTGACAAACTGGGGAGGTATGTGTTATCCAAAGATGGCAATGAACACTTATCCAGCTGACTGCTTCTAAGCAGGAATAAAATCCTCGTGCTTCCAGACCTCAGCAGAAGACAGAATGTGGAATTTTATGTAAAATCTGCCAAGTGTTTAATGTTGATTCAGTAAAAAAAGAACAGCAACGTGGGGGGCCAAACAAAATATGACAATCTCCAGGTTAAATCCTTGCAACAGCTGTCCAACAGTATTAGTGCCTTTGGGCCAATGCTGCCAGGCAGACCTCCATGTGCAGCTAGATCTCAGCAGGTTACTAATATCATCTCACTCATTTAGATTGCATCATCATGAGTGCAATATTTAGACTAACTTTGACCAGTTAACATTACTAGACTAGAACTTTTTACAGATCTGATAAAAATAGTTCTCTTTCTGTAGAAAGGCACAAGGAGCAATTAAATGACTTAAGAGAGTAGCAGTAATGAGACAAGTAATAAAACGAAACCTCTCATTCTTTATTCCATTAACTAGACTTTCACCTGGAGTTCACATTTTTATTTTTTACAAAGTATTATATTTAAATACACGTTTATAAATTGCTCACAGTGAAGACCAAAATGAGGACAAAAAATTTAATTTGAGGTTGTTCTAAGCTGATGAATGTGTTCCATACTTCTGCAAAATACAGAATTATGGGTGTTTTCTAGCCTCAATCTTCACACAAAGTGGAAAAAGGGAACTACATTGCTCACTGCATGAAAACATGGAAAGAGCAATGCATGGGTATTTTAAATAGTTCCAGATCTTCATAAAACACCACTAATTACGGCTTGCTAAACTGATATGTCTCCTTAAGTATTTGCAAGCATTCTCGTTTCTAAGTTCTGGAAAAATCAAAGTTAGCATACATTACTAAACAATTTGCATAATTTCTACTTAGTACAGTTTGATGTGAGATAAGCTTATTAAGTTATCAGTGCCTAGTCTCTGGCTTTTCCTTAAAGGTAACTGAAACCCAGGTTAACAATTATGTCAAGCTTGTTCAAAACCATAGTTATTAAAGAGGTAATCTAAGCAAATCAAATCAAAGATGTTACTTTGCATTCATTAAAATATTCCCCACAAGACTTTTTTTAATACTCGCATGAATGTATCACCTAGAAACAAGTGTCTCCTAGTACATGTTCAAGCTTACCAAATAATTCTTTTTCATAATAATTAATTCTTCTATTGATTCATGGCATCAACTCTGCTGATAAGACAATGAGTGCTAATAATGTAACACAAACAAAAATTGATTGCCCTTTGTAGACTCTATCTGCAGTAGTGAGTTTGCTCAGTGTCATACTGCCAAGAATAAATCAGATGTGATTAACTTTTCTCTCACCTTGCAAGATAATAAAGCATGTTTATTGAAACTTCCAAGATAACATAACATCTATGTGCTATCGTAAAGTATCTGTCCACTAATTAGGCTGGTGTTTCATTCTTTAGAACATTAATTTTACTCTGCAAATAGTCATTAAGTAATTTTAAGTAAGTAAACTTCTCCTTTAAGTGTTTTTCCTCAGTTCTCCTAGCTATTTGTTTATCAAGCAGTGATAAGCCCTCCCTTTTTGAGTAAAGACAGTTCAAGGGCTCTGATTACTAAAGTGTGAGATAAAATGCTACGAACAATAAGAATGCCATGTTAGGAAAGTAACAGCAATTGTCCTTACCAAACTTCTTTCCTATACTCAAGTATTCATAAATATCTGTTGCCCTCTGAAATTTCTAAATATTCTCTTAATCTTCACGTCCATTAGGCCAGTTTTCAGAATATATTTATATATTAATATACGTATCCATTATTTGGACATATTTTATCCAAAAAGCACTTTGATGTGCCCAGTAGGGGACATAATAATATAAAATTACTGTTATCTTCTAGACACAAGTATTCAAGTAAGAAAGACATATTCAAAGAAAAATAACAATATTATGACAAAAAGTAATAACTTGAGACAAATGTAAGATAAATCATCAATTTTTGTTTAGGATCATTTCCCTACATAGTCAAGAGACAATATTTTTAAACTGAGTTTGTAATAGTGGAGAACTTACAGCTGCCAAGATCTGTGAAGATGTTTAGAGATGAGAAAACAAAATTTAGAGTATTTAGAGAACTGTAATTCCTAGGGCATTGCTGGATCATGGAGCCCAAAGTGAAGGAATGAGGTATGAGGTGAGGCTGAAGACAGATTGCAGAAAATAATGCAAAACCAGGCAGAGAAAGAGTGACTAGCATGGTCGAGGGGATCTTAACCTAACACGTGGGGGATGAGTGGTATATAGATAAATAAAGGGTCTTAGTGGCACTCTAGAATCGAGGCTTATTTCTAGTACTGGTCTATGAAATCTGTACACTGAGAAAAACTCATATTTTGTGTTTCAACCTTGGTAATCCAAGCCCTTTGTTTGAAGCCCAAAAAATTACATAGCTGAAGACTTGTATTTGTGTATTAGCTGACCCTCATCTCCCTTCTATTTGCCCTCCCCTACATATAAAAGCCCACCGTTCCAGTCCTACTAACCCACACAGAGCTTTGAAAACTCACTTATTCATTTCCATCTGTGCCTTGCAGTGTATGCTATACCCTGCATCTGAAAACCCCTTCCTTTCTTACCCAATTTATTCACATCCAATCACTCTTTAGGGCAAGCTCAATCTCACATTTTTTTGTCCCTTTTCAAATCAGGCTGTTTTACTACAATCTCTCTCTCCTCTAAACTTCAATATTTATTTTTTTAAATTTTATTCACATGTTTTGAATAACAATGTGAGATGACGTGTAATTAATTTTTCATGTCTGTATGTCTTATGCATTCAATTTTCTTAGAAACGTTCCTGTTTTCAAACATCTAAGAGAAACAGAAATACTCTAATGTAAGCACAACCAGAAGACATATATAATCAACAAAACTGCCAGCAACGAACTTCTCGTATCCTTGCCACTACTGACTATGTGGATCATCAATTTTCTGTGATCCTTTGCATGTACCCGACCTGTCCAAAGCATGATGATGGAAGCACATGACTCTGTTATACTTATAAAGAGATGTTCAAGTTGAACACTTTCATTAAGTTCTGCCTTAACAGGATATACAACATATACAAACAATCTCCTGCAGAAGCTTTATACACGTTGCAGCAGAATAATGTAATATGTTTGCTTGGCCACAGAATTTTCATTCTTTGGCTGCCCTTTGCAACATACCAAAAGTGTCCTGTTTCTTCCACAAACTTGAATTACGTATGGAAAAATATTATGACACAATTGGCAGACTTCTTCCTACTGACTTGGGCTTGCTGATGGGGTCGTTTGCTAACTGAGCTACCAACCGTGCTTTAAAAGCAGCACCTACGGGGAACATTAGAACGAGGGTATGAGATTTCTGCCAGTCTCATTTCTTCAAGAACACAGCCGTGTATGTATGGGGTTGACTGGGCAACCATACTACTATATGGGGAAATAAAGTAGGACAATCACAGTTGATCCTTCATTGGGAGGACTTCAGAAGCAACATTCTTAACCTTAGAGAAGAGAGAATACTTTGGATTACTTGGCTGCAGATGGTTTGGCTACATGAGACGACATTAAACCCTGGAAGTGCAGGAAGAGACAGACACTGCCACTCTGAGTCAGAGAGCTGACTTCATGATGTTTTGCTGGTTGAAGGGTGGAGGGATAGAATCTTCAGGGAGGTATGCTTTTCCAGGAGGAGTTCCAGAGGTCACTCCTCTACCCTGCCTCTTTTATTCTCTAAGGATCACTCATCTGACAATTTTTTGATTTAAAGGAGCTGCTCTGGTCTCAACACCAGATGTAAGAAACCACATTATAGAAATATTTCTCAAACCCTGACTACTCCCTTTTTTCACGGAGTCTGCTGCAGATGTGTGGTGCTAACCCTGGCTTACTCTACACTGCTTTGGAACAGGAAACAAATGGTCATTCTTCAGAGCTAAAAAATAGTGAAAAGTGGGACTGTCAGCAGAATTTTCTAATTTAGCATTGGTTTATTCTGTTTTACTAAAAAGGGTTTAGTATTCCTACATTTTATGTAGAACAATTGCTGCCTGACATGAGTGGTTTTCTCACAGTGATTCTCTGAGTTCTACACACCTGTTAAGGTGCTTTTCAAGTTGTCACCTGGGTGAAGAGCCTGATGAGAGGTAATGTCAGAGGTCACTTTTTCTTGAGGAAAAAAAAAAAATCCCTGATTTGTAGCATTTGTCAGTTTCCATGGTGTGAATAGTTTCACAATGGCTGATTTCAAGTTACCACTCTAATGTTCTTAATTGAGAAGAGGTGCACATTATCTGCTCTTGTAAGCTGGGTACATGCTGGCTCCAGCACAGACTGCATGAAGCTCTGAGGCCTCAAACCCTGATTCAAGCAGCATGGCTCTCTTTTATCTTTTTAATATCCTTATTTGAAGGGTTTCTCTTAAGTTTTTTTGGGGGGGGGAACAGAATTTTGTTGAGTTTGCAAATGAAATGCTCCTGTAGTAACCCCATTTATATGTTGTTCAAAAGAATCACTGAGGAAAGCACATGTAATCACAACCACCTCTTAATTTTCCATATTAAGATGAGTCTATGACTAGGTCAATTTCAAATAGCAAGTCACTCTCAAAAGTGTATTTTTCTCTGAAAATGCATAAAATATGTTGAGTAAAATAGTTAACAGCCTTTGATATATAATGGAATTTCAAAGTTGTTCAGCCTCCCCTTCCTTTTCTCTTAAAAAATTTCTGCTTCTTATCCAGCACTCCCCAATCTTAAAATGGCTGTATCCGCTGATGCTTTTCCCTGTTTTATACAAAATTAATGTTCTGTCCATCTTCTTTCAAGCTGTGAACATCAAAGAGAGATCATCTTAAAGGATAATATAAATTCTGTAACAGGACTTTGTTGTCACTTATAATTATGACCTAAAAATTTAATCCTTTTATGAATAAGTAGCAATTCCCATAATTTTTCCAAAGTTAGTTAAAGATCAATTGTTCCACACAAAATACATATAAATGATTAAACTTTGAGCTTCCTAGCTAGGAATGAAACTTAAGCTTTAAAAATTTTGGAATAAAATGTGCTCTTTAAAGGCTTAGTAAACTATATTTTCAATTTTCAAAAAATGAACATTAGTATAATTTAAGAAGATAAGAAAATAAAGGAGTAAACAATATTGCAAATAAACTCTAATAACAAAGATAAAATGAATCAACAATTAGTAAAAATTATATGGGATAATTATTTGGAAGATATTAGCAAAGACAATTTCAAATTCAAGAAAAAAGGAACACCTTGTTTACATAACTGTTAGTATCTATCTTTTGATTTTTAAAATAAATTCATTGTTCATATTTATCCATTTTATAATTATAACCCTATTTTATGAAATACAGAGATATAAGATTACATTTCTCTTAATGTTCAATTGTATAACATCTCTCGGTGTACTGTCTGACATTTTAGAAACAAAAACTAATCAACATTCTAGAAGGCAGCATTATTATAGGCCAAATGAAAAAGAAAGAGTAGGACTTATCAATGGACCCTTAGAAAAATTCCGGTTCTAATATTCAAGTGCATTGTCTGTATCTTCAGCTGGAAAACTGAGTTTTCAATGTATCCCTAATACTACTAATATTGCATGATATGGATGTATCTACCTGCTTTAATAACAGTAATTCTAGTTCAGACCATTCCTAATTAGAAAGCTGCCTATAGTTAAACAGTTCTAATTTGTGTTACTTTATAGTTATAAATACTTTATTTGAATAATTACATCTCATTTGTGGTAACTATTTGCTAACACATAAATTTTCTTCCTTTGGGATGTATGTAACACAATTTCCATCTAAATAGATTCCTAGAAATGGCACTATCTCTAATTGAAGTATCTCTAAATTATTTCTCACATGGTTATTCCTTAATTAAAATAGATATTCAGGCTGCGGTGGCTCACACCTGTAATCCCAGCACTTTGGGAGGCCAAGGCGGGCAGATCATGAGGTCAGGAGTTTGAGATCAGCCTGACCAACATGGTGAAACCCCATCTCTACTAAAAATACAAAAATTAGCCGGGCATGGTGGTGCCTGCTTGTAATCCCCGCTACTTAGGAGGCTGAAGCAGGAGAATCGCTTGAACCCTGGAGGTGGAGGGTTAGGTGAGCAGAGATTGTGCCACTACATTCCACCCTGGGCAACACAGCCAGACTCCGTCTCAAAAAAAACCCCCCAAACCCCACAGATATTCATTACTTGTTAAATGAATTTATTATTATTATTATTATTATTTTGAGACCGAGTCTTGCTCTGTTTGTTGCCCAGGCTGGAGTGCAGTGGCGCAATCTCGGCTCACTGTAAGCTCCGCCTCCCGAGTTCACGCCGTTCTCCTGCCTCAGCCTCCCAAGTAGCTGGGACTAAGGCACCTACCACTTCGCCCGGCTAATTTTTTTGTATTTTTAGTAGAGACGGAGTTTCACCGTGTTAGCCAGGATGGTCTTGATCTCCTCACCTCGTGATCCGTCCGCCTCGGCCTTCCAAAGTGCTGGGATTACAGGCTTGAGCCACCGCGCCCAGCTGTTAAATCAATTTTTATAAAGCATCATAACAAAGCATTTTTCCTGGATACTTACAGTTCCAGGGCGAGGATATGGAATTCTTCCCTGATAGGAAATCAGCTGATGATTGGGCCCTTCTTTGTGGGCAAAAGGCCCATTAAACACAGTCTGTATATCAGATAAATGATAGACACACACTGCTGATCCTTTGAAAACTGAGCTAAAAAAGAAAACAGAAAAAGGCATTTTCGAATTTTTAAGATTAAAATACAATTAAAAAATATATGGTAAAATTTATGATAAAAAGTTAACATTTCACCATAGAAAAGTTAAATGTTATCGAACACATGTGAAATGCTGAAAAACTTTGAAAAAAGGTATTGATACCTAAAGCATTACAATATTCAATTCATCCATGGAGATAAGACAATAAGTTATAGTAAAGTCCTTTTCAATGTTTCCAAAATATAGGACAACTCAAAAAAGTTTCTAACTAGTTTATCTTAGCAGCAAGAAAGTATACTGATGATTTTATTTAAAAATATGAATTTGAATTCCAAATCACTATCATATATCCTATCAGCATTTAACTCAAAGAAATGAATCTCATTAATAATTGAACACCATATCTTTTTGTATTATGATTATTTAAATGAGAGTGTTCTCACATGGTATCCTGAATACTAGTTGGAGAAGCCTATGTCATCATGGTTTATGTACATCCCCCCTGTTGGTCACAGAACAAAAAATAGGAGCCCCAAAATATTCACTAAACCATCTTTAGTCAATGACACCTCATAAAATTTGTTTGAATCTTTAGTAAGAAATATTTCCATTGTCCTATGGCAGGTTGGCTGAAATCAATATTTCTCTGACTCACATACTTATTTCAAATTAGTTGTGAAATGAAAAAGGGTGCATTCCCATAAAAACAAATAAGATACATTGTTAATCGTTAACATTAACAGGCAGAATGATGATTTTGAATTTTTTGATATTAAAGTTACTGGTATTGGAAAAAAACTAGAAAAAGTTTTATTGAAAACAACATTTTCTTAAGAATTTGATTTTTTTCTTTGTTTGTTTTGGAGACAAAGCCCAGGCTGGAGTGCAGCGGCGCGATCTCGGTTCACTGCAACCTCTGCCTCCCGGGTTCATACCATTCTCCTGCCTCAGCCTCTCGAATAGCTGGGACCCTGCGGTCCACCACCACGCCCCGCCTCTCTGTTCAATTCTTCTGTGAGTTAAATCAAGACTACTTAGAACAGGAGTTAAACACATCCTTAAAGACATCTTTTTAGACATCTTGTGGGACAACAGCAAATATTTAAAAACAATTTCCTCGTAAATTTCTTTTACTTTTAATAGCTCATTGCAGTTTACAATTATACTGTGTTTTCCCATTAAAGAAAAAAACAGCGAAAATCTTTAGAGTTTTGTTTTGTACTTGACTGTCTAATCAAAGAGACCCATTATCTTCCACACTGGCTGAGTTACAGCTTAACTCTAAGGAATATGCCTGTATAAAATTAATAAAGAAAAATATGAGCAGGAAAATATGAAAATATTATTTATCTTGAAATATATACTAGTTGGTATATATTAGTTTGGGCATCCCAGAGAAGTGAGGAAACATTAAACTAATTTCCAAACACATAAAATAATCTCATATGGAATAAGAAAATTGGCCAGGCACCATGGCTCACGCCTGTAATCCCAGCACTTTGGGAGGCACAAGTTGGGCGGATCACAAGGTCAGAAGTTTGAGACCAGCCTGACCAACATGGTGAAACCCTGTTTCTACTAAAAATAAAAGAAAAAATACAAAAATTAGCTGGGTGTGGTGGCACATGCCTGTAATCCCAGCTACTCAGGACGATGAGGCAGAATTGTTTGAACCGGAGAGGTGGAGGTCGCAGTGAGCTGAGATCACGCCCTTGCACTCCAGCGTGGGCAGCAGAGCAAGACTCCATCTTAAAAAAAAAAAAAGGCCAGGGGCGGTGGCTCACATCTGTAATCCCAACACTTTGGGAGGCTGGGGCGGGTGGATCACGAGGTCAGGAGATCAAGACCATCCTGGCTAACACAGTGAAACCCTGACTCTACTAAAAATATAAAAAATTAGCCGGGCATGGTGGCAGGGCACCTGTAGTCCCAGTTACCTCTGAGGCTGAGGCAGAAGAATGGCATGAACCCGGGAGACGGAGCTTGCAGGGAGCCGAGATCGTGCCACTGCACCCCAGCCTGGACAACAGAGTGAGACTCCCTCTCAAAAAAAAAAAAAAAAAAGAAAAAGAAAATTGGTTCAATGTTTTCAGATTCTAAATAGTCATCACTTTACTTCAGAAGTAAGAAGTATTTTTATAGAAATGCCTAATTGTTTCCAGCTTTCCTAAGGTATAACTGGTATACAAAAACAATACAGTACATAATTAATTAATGTATACAATGTGGTAAGTTTGGACATATGTATACACTTGTGTTACTATCACTACAATCCAGGTGATAAACATTTATTACCTGTGATAACAGCAACCAAAAAAATGTCAAAAGTTTTATTTGCTCATGAGTCCTCAAATTATTTTATTGAAAAAAATCATTTATTTTTTTTCTACATAATTCATATTTTCATTTGTTTGATAAAAATATGATGCAATTGCTACAAATACTCTCTACAAAGGCATTTGGAAAGCATTAGTTTAGCTCCAATATATTTTGGTAATCAGGCAAAAGTAAATAAAATGGAAGGGTTTCATCCCAAATGACATGCAAAATTAAAAGTTGAAGAAAAGAATGCTTTCATAATAATTACTGTTACTCCATGAAGTTTATTGTTTAACTCGTACAATGCAACTGTTGAATAATTACCTTGATGTTGTAAAAATGCCATACACTAGTGTTGTCCTCGGGTTATCAGTTTCCAGCAGAAACACATCCTCTATAAAAAGGAAAATATTCTTTTAAAGTTTCTAAATATTCACTTCTTTGTTTTGAAAAATTTACCCTAAGAAAATAATTTCAACTATGAAAAGTATTCTGTAAGAAGATATTCCTGTACCATCATGGTAATTTGGAAACAAGTAATGATAGAAACACTATATTAAATTATTACAGATACTAGTAGAATTTATAAAAATTTTGAATCCTTGTGAAAACCATGCTAGTAAAATAATATTATGGGGGAAAAGTACAATGGCATATTATACGGACTAGAACCATATTAATCTCAAAAATAGCCATCAGAATATAAGAAAAAGATTAACAGTGAGCATTCCAGGAGGCAAAGCTATACAAATTTTCTGGTGCTTCTTCCTATATATCCTTTAATGTTAGTACATTACTGTTTTAATTTTAAAAAATTACAAATCTCAATTTCTTTTTGATCTAATCTTAGGAGTTGGAAGATGGAATAAAACTTTTTCACAGTAGCTTATCTTACCATCAAATACAACTTTTTGTGGCATATGGTCAAAATTGCTAGTGATACTTTTATTTAATGATAGCTCCTCTAACAAAAAGATGTTTAAAGTATACTAAGGCAAAGATAAAAGACAAAAGTATGCATAGTGCAGTGATAAATAACAGAATATGAAAGTAGATTTCTGATAGAAAACTCCAATTAATAATCAATTGCCATGATATGAAAGGCCTAGATGTAGTGACAATCTTGCTAACATAATTATTGCTGAGAAACACAAAATATGTATTTATTTTAAATTAACAATGAATTTAAATGACCTCATAAATAATAAATTTATAACCACTCAAACAAGAAATTAACAACCACTAGTCCTTCCATATGTGAATAAGGGCTGACAATGTCTAGCTCTCCCTAAAAAAAAAAGAAAGACTGAACCATAAAAATATTCCCAAACATTTGGAGGGACAGAATGAGCAAGTAGGCCTTTTCACAAAATAATACTCTCTAGAAAACTTATCCAGAAACTTTTGTTCCATAATCAACATAATGGTTTTTGAGCAGAACGATATAGTTCATGTTTATAGCTATTAGAATCAGTAAATTTTTTCCATATGGTAACACAGATTTATAGCTTATATTATCACCTGTCTCAAAATCTGAGAATGACCATTATTTTACATTTTAATGAGTTACAGTGAAAGAAAAGTCATTTATAAATGGCATTTAGTAAATATGATGTGCCCTGGGATATTCAGATTAAAAAAATAAAAAACTGTTCCTTGGCAGAGGTAATCAGACTGTCAGTCCTTATTTGACCTGGAAAGTATAAGCCTCATGTCACATTGAGAACACTTAATCTCAGAGTCACCAAGCAGAACTAAGAAGCGAACACGAGTCTCCAAATTTCTACTCTGACACTTTTTGCCATCCAAACTCTATCCTGTCCATTAGCTACAATAGTAAAACTATATAGCTGTATTTTCACACAAAATCAGAATATCAGATATTCTAATATACATGAAATAAATATAAAAACACAAACATATCATTACCTATACACAAATTATACAAGTTACACCCCCAAATACACACATTCATTCATACATTATGGTGAATTCAATGAGCTAAATGTTTCAGCAGTGACTCATGGGCATAATAGATTAGAAAAAATACTTATGAAAATTTATGAAATTTAATTATTTTAAATTAGCATATTATTTATGCTGCAAATACGCAAAATACATCCTCTTCTGAGACCTTATTTAAATATACAAAGCCTTCTTTCAGAAACATTTTTCAATCTCATATGTATGTACCTAATTCATCAAAGTGCGTTTCTGGGCCGTCTTCATCTGTTACGGAGCACACCAGCCTTGCCTTTAAGAAAGTGGTCCACTTGTTGACAAGGCTACGCAGTCCACCAGTGTCATTCTAAAACCATTTTGCAAACATAATTCAGATTAAGTAAATATTGAAGCACATTAAAAATTCAACTTGAACTCTAGTTGCTTGGAGGATGAAAATCTGAAGAATGGATATGTTAACCACTTCTGCACATCGATAGTCAAAGAGGAATATTTATCACATAGCATTTTATACAATAGTTATACTATTAATTCTCTTACAGTATGACGTCAGCTGAAAATATATTTATTTGATAAATGTATGACATAATTATTTCTAATTTTAACAATGTATAATGGAAGTATTTATAAAATGTCATGGAAAATAGATCATTTAATCTACCTTTCCTTGATAAAACTAATTGTCTTCAATTTGAACATAAATTATTATATACAGTGAGTCCTGCAGATTGTGGTCAGGAGAGTGCTGATATCTTTACACCAAATGGTCCCCAACAGTTTTATATTCACCCCTTCATTTATCCAAATTATCGCACAATTTTCAGTATTTCTAATCTGATGCCTTATTATACATTGTAAGGGGAAATGGCATTTGGATCATTCACAAATAGTCTCTATTGAAGACATTTTTCTCTGTGTCCAAAAGCCTTTTAGCCCTTCTGCTGACTTTGCTGTCTTGTTGCAAACGACTGAGAAACAGCTGACCTCCATGATCAGTGGAATATTATAATATATAAACTATTTTAAACACTAAGCACTTTAAGAAACATTTTTTCACAAACGATGCTAATCATAAATACGTCAGGACAAGTCTGTAAAACTCTATGATAAACAGGACATCACAAATTTCCTTGTATTGCTATGAATACTTATTCTTTCTACACAAGAACATTTTGGTTACTGTTTTTAATTAGAATTTTATTTTATTAAAGCTGTTCTTTTCACTATTTATAAATGGTTCCTTAATAATCATCTTTTACTGAGATAGTTACTGTATTTTATTAACAAAAATCAGTTTCTTTTGGTAATATACAATTTAGCTATTTTTTTGAATAGCAATGCATTAAATGGATATGCAGAAATTTGCCACAAGTGTTTATTTGTTCGAGAACACAAACAAAATATTTTCTTTAATTAAGATTTTTACTAAAATAGGGTATGCTTATCTCAAATAACTTAATGAAGGTTAGAATTTGGGTTAGGGTTATAAACACTATATTCAATATAAAATGATGAATATTAAATACAATAATGATGAATGTTACCTTAAATGTTCCTCTCAAAATTTCATTTGTAATAGTTGATAATAAAAGCATGGAGATAAAGTATAATTTGGATTTCTTGGTCTTTCTTCAAATTAGATTTGGTACTGTTAAAATATACAAGCATTAATACTTACAGGACATATTCGAGCAATCATGGAATGAATCTGTTTTGTGCTCCTGTTATTGTCAGTCAGTTTTTCTTTGAAGAAGAAGTATACCTTAGCATCATTTGGATCAGTACCATCTGGGATGACATGCGCATCTACAAACATAGGTTCTAGAAAAAAATACAAAAGACTAGGTATATATTCATGATGAAAATCCATCTTCTGTCATCTAAGTAGACCACAGGCACATGCCTTCCCTATCTTTGGTAGAAAAAACAGTTCAATATTTACAGGTACCATTTCTAAAAGCAGTAATTGCATTCACTCACCATACCACATTTGGAATGTCAGGTACCACAAAGTATAGCTATAATATGATAAATTACTTTATTTTTTGTCTGCAATACATTCTGGAAGTGCAGGAAATACAAAAATTCTTTGTGCACTGGTGAGTTTCAAAAATTGAAAAACTTTTCTACCAGTTATTTCCTAAGGAACCTGATGGCTGTTTTATTGAAAAAAATATTTATTTTTCAAAGTGTGTTTTTCAGTCTAGTGCATATAAACTCAAATTCGTTGAAGCAGAATAAGGAGTTGGAAGTCCAAGCTCTGAAAAACACGATCTTTCTTAAAACGCAACATATGAAATGAAAGGGAAACTTTTCAAGGAAAAACAGCATCATTAGTCATTTGGAGACATACAGGGTTTCCTTATTTCAAGAACAAAACAACCTTTAGAATATTCTATTTCCAGATGTACTGGAGGAATAATCTGAAGAAGTAAATGAACAATCAATGCTTTCTTGTGCTGGCCTATCAGCGAAATAGGATGCTTCACTGTGGTGATTCATGCTTAACTCTGCAATGTTAAATGAATTGCCACATTTAGGGTCAGCTAAAAATTTTCTCCAGGGTGAAATGACAAGAATCTTAGTTTTTGTTTTTTTTTTAATTGCTCTAAACAACAGCAATTGGTTGGAATAATACGGTAAAACCAAATGAGCACCTTTTTTGATGTGAATTCCATATGACGCCAAGAGCTGGAGGCAACTGAATATGGATAATCATAAAGTTATTATTCGTATGATTTCTACTGAATATTAGTCCATTTATGAGAAAATACATACCAGTTTCATAATTTTAGAATCTAAGTTGAAAACAAAAAAAGAGGAGGCTTCGGCTATACCCTATTCATTGCATCTAAATGTCATACATTTGGGATAATTTTTAGATTTGGTATTGTTAAAATATACAAGCAGATTAAATGAACTAAAAAGCATATTTAATTGCAATATGTTACAAGTAAACAACCGGAGAAGATGCTTGGGTACTGCAATATAAATTATCACTGTCACTTTTACCTATTCATGTTCTTAGAATTGTAGGATGATTAATAGAAACAAAGAATCAAAATATGGACTATGAGCTATGCAATTATTTATTTTCCCCAAATATTTTAAATCATAGAGTACAGAATTACTATTATTCATGTCATAGCCTGACATTTTAGTTTTTAATCATTATCCCTAGTTGTTAGGATGGAATTAAATAAGTCAGTTTAATATGATACTAAAAAAATGCATCAAATGCTTTCTTACCACTTAGCCATTTGGAATTATGTTGATCAGTTCTGACCGCATTCCTCTTGGTTAAACTTCGAAAAATAGCAGCATCTGTCCCCATGAAATCTATATACATTCCAGAGAAAAGCTCCTCATCTATGAAAAAGAAAATATTAATGAAATGTAAATTTTGTTTTTTTTTTTTTTTTCTTGAGGCGGAGTCTCGCTCTGTCGCCCCGACTGGAGTGCAGTGGCCGGATCTCAGCTCACTGCAAGCTCCGCCTGCCGGGTTTACGCCATTCTCCCGCCTCAGCCTCCCGAGTAGCTGGGACTACAGGCGCCCGCCACCTCGCCCGGCTAGTTTTTGTATTTTTAATAGAGACGGGGTTTCACCGTGTTAGCCAGGATGGTCTCGATCTCCTGACCTCGTGATCCGCCCGTCTCGGCCTCCCAAAGTGCTGGGATGAAATGTAAATTTTTAAAGCTATTTTGAAGTTCTACATGAGTTTATTAGGAGATCACCACAGGTATTACAGTGTGTTATGATAATTGGTTATAACCAAATGTTAACTGGTTTGCATTGTTCAGCAAATCAATAAATTTTATAAATTTTAATCTTTTCTCATTATTGCCTGAATAATTACTATGTTTTTAAAAAATCAAACCTCAAAGCAACTTCATTCTATGTAAAAGTGAAAGTTCCTCTACCTGTACTTAATTATACTACATATTAATTTTTATATAGAGTCTATCAGAAATGGCAGGTGTATATAGATAACAAAATAACACATTTAAAAGAAAAACACTGTAAGAGTCAGAAAACATGGTTTCTAACTTTGGTAATCCCTAACAGGCTGGGAATTAGTGCTAAGCTATTGAACATCTGGAGTTTCAACCTTCTCATCTATAATGTATGGGAATTACATTATGATCTTAAAAGTTCCTAACACATATTAAAATTTCCATGACCTTCCTAAATGGATTGAACATAATAGTTTTAAAACTTATTATTATGACATGATAAGGAAGCCACATTATAACTGTCAAAATATTATCAGTGATTGAAAAATGTAATCACTAAAAGTATATATTTTGATCTTTAGTGCTAGAAGGTTCCTGGTAAGGTAAACAAAGTGCTACTTTTTCAACTGCAACTCAGCCATAAAAATAGAATACAATGATAAGAAAGAAAAGGTATTTAAAGTTAAATAAATTTTTACTATTAACAGAATCAGATGTATTAATCTATACATACATAACATTCAACATTTAGCTTACTGTTTGAAGATCCATATTACTTTTCATCTAGTAAGAAGCAGTAAGCATTGAATTGGTAACAAATGTGACTCCTGAGTATAAAACAGTAGCTAAAGATCTATTTTAAAAAGCATGAAATTTATCAGCCTGGCCTACTGAACTGCCATGCAGCTGTGTTCCTTGACTGTTGTTCTAGGATTACTCCCTGGGCTACCTTCAGACTGTGGTCATTTTGGCAGGACTGGAACGTTTCAAAGTACTCTAAGCTCACTGTTTAATAATAAGCAGTACCAGTCGGCCCAGCATCGAATGGAGAATGGAATGTGTCTAATATGTGCTCACCAGGTTATGAACTGGACCCCTACCAGTTAGCAAGCTGGTGTGGTACGCGTTTGGTTGCTCAGCTCTCCTTCCTAGTAGGGGTTCTAGGCCCATGGAAACAGATTACAGGGAGATAACAAAAATGTGCATGAAGGCTTTTTTTTCTTTACCATTTTAGCTTCTTTAAAATTCTGAGAACATTTGTGACGCTTATATACACACAGATCTAGCTATTAAATTGTGGCAACTTTGTAAATAATTATTTCACATTTTTGTTATATTCGATTAACAATAAAACTGTGGATTATACATTCCTGCTATTCAACAGATTGATTGGCACAGCTATCAATTGTCGTATCTGTTTTCAAGCAGAAAGAAAAAAGATACTAAGAAGTTTATGAATGGCAGAGAGGACTAATTCTAATCCTACTTCATACCATCTTATTAGTTATGTCTCAAACATTACAGAAGCCTGCACGTCTAATTGGCTTCATTTCCTATATTAAATTCTCAGTAATTTTAATAGCAAGTTAGGAACTTTCTGCTTCATTTTATATCAGTAAGAAATTTTTGATTAATGTCACTTTGTTAACCATTTTGAGAGGAAGATTTTTTGCAGGACTTCATGCAGAGATAAACTTGTGTCTTTTAATTTTATTTCAAAAACATTTTGCTTTCCAATTGTATTTCTACCGACTAGAAAAATTTCATAAAGTTTATGCAGACTCTTTAAAAGACAACATCCGACTTCGTTGTTGCCCTACAGCAGTGACTGAAAATAGCAAAAGCACACTGAACTTGCACAACTACATTATGAAATTTGGAATTCTAATTCTTCGGGTCTCTGGTCATTTAATAGATATACATATCTTAACCAATCTGTGCTTTTTTTTAGTGCACTGTGCTTGAATGGAAATGATAAAACACTATTACAAGGTTAAGGGACATGACCACACAAATCATAGGAGGTAATTTTAGAGGGATAATCAACAGGATGAATAAAATTATAACTACAATCTTATAAAGCTTTTTGTTCTTTTTACTGTCAGTTTTTAAGTTAAGCAAATTGTTTAGTGACTTTCATTTGATTAAAAAAATGTAAAGTTACTCAAATATTAATAGTATAGGAACATGAGCATAGGAATTCAACTCTCGGGTCCTTGAGAAACAAAGAAGGCCAATGTCTAACTCCTATTCTGGAAACAAATCCAGTTCTCTAAGGGCAAGACTATTAAATGACTTAAGACAATTTAGCAAGAAAATTTATAATGCCTTGTTCTAATCCTTATTATTCTAAACAATATTCAATGAGATAAAACTCCAGTAGCAGCTATGTGAACAGACCCTTGAGGTTTATTTTGTAGCATTTAAATGGAACCAAATGAAAACTATATATATTTAATTACTATCAAACACACCACATGGTTTCTGAAGGTGAATAAAATTTCCTTTATAATGGAGAAAAGAATTTCCAAAACACTGCTTCTATTAAATAATATTTGGAAACATGCCTTGCATAGGACATAATTGGATAACTTTATAGTTTCAAAGCTAACTTTATGTCCTAAATGATATACTTTTGGCTCCTTCCTGTCTGATTTGAATGCCAATATTCAAGCAATTCACTGAATAACTTCCAAGGTTTACCTGTCTTAATGTAATTTCCAGATATGAGAAAGAAAGATGAGTTATCTATGCAGATGAATCAAAGCAAGCATTTCGAACACAGTAATTATTTTTCACCTGTTCTATGGTTGAAGGATGAAATTTTAATGCTGGCAATACATTAAAAAAAAGCAAAGAGGAAAAGATATCTACTGTATGTATGACATACTAAAATCCAGCATTTGTCACTTAGTCAACACATGACAACTCAGATATATATATATATATACACTCAGATATATAAGTATATACATATACATTTGTACTCAGATATATAAATACATATATTTTTATACTCAGACATATAAATATATATATTTATACTCATATATAAACATATATATTTATACTCATTTTTTTTTTTTTTTTTGAGACGGAGTTTCGCTCTTGTTGCCCAGACTGGAGTGTAATGTCACAATCTCAGCTCACCACAACCTCTGCCTCTCTAGTTCAAGTGATTCTCCTTCCTCAGCCTCCCAAGTAGCTGGGATTACAGGTGCACGCCACCATGCCCGGCTAATTTTTTTGTATTTTTAGTAGAGACAGAGTTTCTCCATGTTGGTCAGGCTGGTCTCGAACTTCCAACCTTAGATGATCCACCCACCTTGGCCTCCCAAAATTCTGGGATTACAGGCATGAACCACTGCTGCAGGCCAACTCAGGCATATTTTTAAAGTGTCTTAATCAAAAGAGAATGTCTTTTAAGTGAGTCATGGAAAGGTATTCAATGACTGAGGTTTAAAAATTGACTTGTCAATGTGTGGATCATTAAGCAATTAGGCACATGGCTTAACTGGTATTTTGTGTAAAGTGAAAAAATGAAAAAATAGCTTTATTACCATCTCCTTTTTGCCACAGCAATTTTTAGACAATCCCCCGAGAATGTACTTGGCCAACACGTGCACTTTGTTCATCTTTCCTTTGAAAAAACACCCCTTTAACTATTTCTAAAAGATTAGTAAAACACAGGAGTGCAGACATCTCTTTGACATACTGGTTTCAATTCCTTTGGATATATACCCAGAAGAGGAAATGCTGGATCATATGGTGATTCTATTTTTTGTTTTCTGGGGAATGTTCATACCATTTCCCAAAATGACCGTACTAATTTACAATCCCACCAACAATTTACACGATTTCCTCTTCTCCATATACTTCCCAACACTTGTTATCATTTGTCTTTTTTGATAACAGCCATTCAAACAGGTGTGAGGTGATATTTCATTGTCTATACTTCCATGTTCATTTCAGTATTATTCACAAAAGCAAAGACATGGAAGCAACCTAAGTGTTCATCAACATATGAATGGATTTTTAAAAATGTGGTACATATATACACAATGGAATATTATACAGTCTTAAAAAAGAATGAAATATTGTCATTTATGACAACATGGATGGAACTGGAGGACATTACACTAAGTGAAATAAGCCAGGCACAGAAAGACAAATAATGTATGATCTCACTTATATGTAGAATGTAAAAAAGTTGATCTCATAGAAACAGAGGTAGAAGGGTAATTATTAGGGGCCGGAGGATACAGGGAGGGGCAAAAAAAAAAAAAAAAGGATGTTTCTCCAAGGAATAAATTTTATGTGATTTTAGTGATCTACTATACTGCACAGTGACCATGGTGACAATAAATAAAATTTATTGTATATTTCCAAATTGCTTAAAAACAGATTTTTAACATTCTCACCACAAAAAAATAAGTTGGTGAGGTAATGGATATGTCAATTGGCTTGACTGAATTTTTCCTTTATGTATACATAGATCAAAACACCACATCGTATTCTATAAATATACACAACTATTTGTCAACTAAAAACAAACAAAAAATAATGAAAGGTAAAGAAAAAATACTAAAACATGAGGAAAAGTGGGTGTACTTAATACTACAAACGCAATTACAGAAAACACTGAAAACTGCTTTATGATAATATGTAAGTATACACATACACACTTTTAAAAATGCTTGGCTTGCTCTAGGAATGACGAAGCTGTCATTTATAGATGAAAAGTTACATGCTTATTAATTAATCTTATTCTTACAAATGAGAAACTGAACTCTCTATTTCTCAGCTCACAACTTTCTTCGTATTATTTTACTCATATACTATCATCCATACAACCATCAAGAACAGGCCTACCATGTCAAGCTAATTTTCCATGTTATTTTATGTTTAATCCTCCCTCTTCCATTGTCTACTTACTGATCATAACAGACACCGTGTTCACGTTGGGGTTGAAAGAGCAGCGTCCTTTTCCAGATTCACACTTGGAGTCAATCATGAAAACTTGGTCCTTTATTGTAGATAAAATTTAAAATGTGGCAACAATAACTTATTTAGTGAAGACAATTGTTCATCAGTAAAACAAAGCATCCTTAAAATTAAAATGCTTTCTAGTTGGTTGCTTATTATGCCTTCCAATTTACTATATTAAGATTTACTAAAACTATGAGGAGAATTGATCTGTAATTACAAGCTAACCACAGCAGGGCTAGCTCTCATTCTATTACACTCCCCAGAGGGCTAATCCAAGAAGTCGTTCTCCTCAAACCAACATCAGCAAAAATCACTTGAAAACCAAGTATTATTATAAATCTCAACTAGATGTGTTGAACATCAGCCAAAAGAAGACAACTGTCCATAGAGGAACAATCTATGTAAGGACTATAATATTTTCAAAATAATTAAGATTTTTAAAACATAGAATTTTATCTTACTGTTTAATTTTATCATATAAAGCATTGTACAAGATAATTCATAATTCAGATGTAAAATGTGCCATTTACTCATGAATTTATTTAACAAAAATTTACTGAGCATCTGCCATGTACCAGAAACTGACTAAACAATGGGGATACTGTAAATAAAATACACTAAAATTTTTGTCCTCAAGTAATTTATAACCTAGTGAGAAACATAATAAATAATTAAACTATGGAATATGTTAGATGGTGCTTGCTACTGAGAAGGAAAGTTAAGCAGAAAAAGGGAAGAGAGAAGACTATAGATTGGGGGCAATAAATTCAATGGTTTTAGCCTCAGCAAGAACAAATATCTTGTCAGTATAAATATGTAGCTTTTTCTTATACAAAGTTAGTACAAGCCCCCTACTAAAATTCAAAGTAAAAACAAATGACCATTTTAATAGGTCAAATAAGATGATAAGGAATCTTAATTATCAAGCTAAGGCTTTTGAAAGTTATCCTGAAAGAAATATGAACTCAATAATATTTTTGAGTGTGGAAATGGAAAGTTGCTCTAGAAAGTTGGACTTTATCTAGGAAGATCGGGAATGAAATGTATAAAAACAGACACTGCATTCAGGAAAACTGGTTAGTTTCCTATTACAAGAGTCCAGGAATTAGCAGGTAATAATCTGACATGGCATGTTTTCAGTGGTCAAGGTAAGAGCAGCAGAGATGTAAGAAAATTTATATAGTGGCAATCAACAGAGCTTGGCAATCAGTTATAATTTGGTGGTTCTAATTTCATTGTACTTGTTGTCCTTTTCACATTGCCTCCGCACCTGAAAGGATACATCTATTACATTTTCTATACGTGCCTTCAAACTACTGTTTTGTAAAAGGAACCTAAAAAGGTAAATCCAAACAACTATAGATATGTGATCATCAATCACAATCAATTTCTAATTGATCATATTCAGGAAAACAAAGATGATTCTAAAGTTTTGACTCCTTGAAAAAATAACGCTAGTACACAGTTTTTATATTGAGTGTCTATACTACCGCAGGACCTCTCTGAACATAACAGAGAATAATAGAGCTTAAAAAGAATCCCCGACCTCTAGCCTAAAAGGGTTCTTTCTGAGTATCCTAAGATCTTCATCAGTGAAGTCACTCTACAGGTGATGAAAAAATATGACTTATCCAGAAGACCATGTAGCTAAAGGGTGATAATAGCACAATTTGAATTCAGTCTCCTGACTCCCAGTGAATCTGATTTCCAAAAGGCCTTCATTCATGTTAACGTCTAAACTAAAAAAAAAAATCATAAACCAGAAGAAAAACAAACAAAAAAGCCTTATTGTGATTCTAGAGCTGGAGACTGATTTGACCAAATAAGTGAGAGTTCGTCTTGCAGGAATTGATGAGGTTGTTTAGGTACCATTTTCTCTCAACTGACCTACTCCTACATCACACAGCACTCTAGATGCAGATCTTGTCACCACCAGGAGCAGATGTGGTCTACCCTAACAATAACTATCTCAAGTACCCTGAAATAATTCTTCAAACTTGTCTCCTAAGAACTCTTCTCTACTTCTCCCCAGTTCATTAGGCTTTTCTCTTTTTGACTTTGTTAACAGGTTAGATTCCATGTTTTTTGTTTGTTTGTTTTTTAAAGACAGGGTCTAGCTCTATCTCCTGGGCTGGAGTGCAATGGTGCAATCTCAGCTTACGGCAACCTCCACATTCCAGGTTCAAGCGATTCTCATGCCTCAGCCTCTGGAGTAGTTAGGACTACAGGGACGTACAACCATGCCTGGCTATTTTCTTGTATTTTTTTTTTTTTTATAGAGACGAGGCTTTCGCCATGTTCCCCAGGCTGGTCTAAAACTCTTGGGCTCAAGTGATCTGCCCGCCTTGGCCTCCCAAGTGCTAGGATTACAGACATGAGCTACTGTGTCTGGCCAGATTCCATTTTTAATTTCAATAAGTTTTTTAATTTCAATAAATTTTGACACAACATTCAATTCCTTGAATGTATGACTTTTTCCATTGCATCCACACCCCAAAGGAATACATCTATCTACATTCTCCATACTTACCTCCAAACTACTAAAGATTTTGTAAAAGGCAACCTAAAAAGTAAATTCAATATACTACAGATCTGTGATCACCAACCACAAGTGGATCCCCTACAATGTACAGTGGCCTTTCAGAGATTCTCTTATCACAACTGGTTCTGTCATCAAAAATTTCAAGCCTTTGCCACTACAGTCAAATCCTGATTCTTCTGATCCCCTAACTTATTCTCAACTCTTATTATTGCTACTGTGCAGAGAAAGCAAAGCCCTTAAAGGACATATCTTCAATTCCTCACTACTAAACACACAAATACCATATTATATTTAGTAATGTAGTATTATATTGATATATCCACTAATACATGAGACTAGTTCTCTTACTTTGAGGCCAATACTTTGGATTTCATTGCTTTGGATTTCATCTTGTCTTGTCTTTTTAGGCACCTTAGATTTCCATTATTCCTTGCGTTTCTTTGATACATACTTTCATCTTATTAATTGGAGCCTTATGCCATTATTTAAACAACTCCCTCAGCTCCCATATACCACTCTCCTTATAAACCACACTTCTCAGGGAATTACATACATCCTCATAACCATTTTCTGACCTGCCATTTTATTTTCAATCCACTTTAATTCAGCATCTAATGTCAATTTTGCATTGAAACACTTATTGATAAGATCTTTAATGACAATCATGGTACACAATTCAGTGCTTATTTTTTAGACCTCATCTTACTTGAATTCTCAATGGCACTTGGAATTGTTGAAAACTTCTATGCTTTTACAATGACTTATTTTTATTTCCCAGAACCAACATAGTCTTTTTTCCCCTACCCCCCTTTCTCTGTTTAGTCTTTTTTCCCCTACCCCCCTTTCTCTGTTTCTCTTTATTTTTTTAAGACGGAGTCTTGCTCTGTCACCCAGGCTGGAGTGCGGTGGCTGCGATCTTGGCTCACTGTAAGCTCCGCCTCCCAGGTTCATGCCATTCTCCTGCCTCAGCCTCCCAAGTAGCTGGGACTACAGGCACCCACCACCATGCCCGGCTCATTTTTTGTATTTTTAGTAGAGACAGGGTTTCACCATGTTAGCCAGGATGGTCTCGATCTCCTGACCTCGTGATCCACCCGCCTTGGCCTCCCAAAGCGCTGGGATTACAGACACGAGCCACCCCACTCTGCCCTGTCTGTTCCTTTTAAGGCTTGTTTGTAAGTTGATTTTCCTCCAATTGGCCATTAGTTAGGAGACCCTCAAGTCTCAATCATAGTCATTCTTTTCTTTTACTCGATAATTTATCTCCCTCTCTGCATAATTAAATCCATACTTTTCTTGGGCTCCAGTTACTCTTATAAACAATGACTCACACATGTATATACTCAGCCTTATATTTAACCACCTACTTGATATCACTAGTTAGACCTTTCCATGGCATCTCTCATTCAACAGACCAAACTCAGGCTTATAATCTTTACCCTATACATGGTCTCTTCATTCTCATCTCAGTTCATAGCAACTATACAATTAAAGAGGCTGAAAATAACAAATGAACAAGGAAAGTGTCAACATTTATATCATTTTCTTTTCTATATCCAAATCCATCAACATCATCTATACTATTTTATACTTTATACCATTTTATACTCTCTGTCACCATTGCTATCACCTGAGTATAACAATCTCTTTTGTGGTCTTCTGCATCAACTCTCAAACTAATCTCCTACAACTTTTCCACTCCCCTTCTCCCCATGCCACAAATCATCTGTTACTTAACACACGAGTGACAACACAATTCTGTTCATGCCATTTTCTGCTAAAGATTGTTCCAATTTACTTCTCTGTTGATATATAAGAAAGACCATGATCTTTTAAGTAGCCTATAAGCTTCAACATGATTTTGATTCTGCTTTTATTCTCATTAAATGAATATTTCTGGATTGAACAATGAGAGAAAATAACAGAGAGTAGGTGGTGAAAAATTAAAAAGTAGGCATAGCAAAGTGTCCTTGGTCACAGACGTCAATAAAGGCAATGAAAAATACAGACCATGAATGGCGAATTTAATGTCATAGATTGTTCTAGGAGAGGGGATACAGATTAAGGGAGTCAACTTGGTCACTGAGGAATCTGCCATTAATCAAACAGTTTTAGTTAATGTGTAGGAGTGAAATATTAGAAAGGATGAATAAGATATACAGAATAGGAGCATAAAAGCTGGAAATTCAGCCTCCTACTCTGAGTAGCTTAGTAATGAAGTAAAAGAGAAAGGAGGAAATTAGAAAGAAGTCACAGAACCAGAAAAAGGATTTTAAGGGAAAGAAACCCAATCCTTTCTTTAAATGGGCAAAAAAAAAAAAAAAAGTAAAATATGAAGGTTATTTATCAAAGAACTTAATACAGAAAATGTGTAATTTTTCTTCTAAAACAGAAAAAATACTAGAAAAAGATACTGAAACAGACTAGATTGGTGGCAAATTTCATTCAAAAAGCATAGAGGATAATTTGCATACCTATGACATTCTTGGTCACCTGTGATATTCTTGGTCTAAGGTAAAGTTACCTGCCTGATGAGGGTCAGGGTCAGGGGAGCTTAATTGGTATTGAGTTGTTGAAACAGATGTTATGAAAACATCTGGTGAAATCAAAGATAAGATGTGGTAATATTCCAAGAATTTGCTGCAAAATTAACCGATCACCATTTTTACTTGATGTTTTATTCATTCATTTAAAGTCATGATTCACTTGTATTGCTTTATCTTTTTCCAGGAACAGAAGACAAGGAGTAAAGACAGTAGACACAGGAGAAGAACTGAGGTTAGGTCTTCATGTAGCAAGGATTCTGGGCTCTTTAGGTGGGTACTGTTGAAATCTCAGAAAGCTCTGAATCAGTCTTGCAAATAATAGAAGAGAAATGGGATATAACAAAAGCATGTGATGCGCCAAACACGAAGTAGGCTCATCAAATATCCCCCTAACACCAATGAATACCTATGAAGACAGACCAATGAAAGATGGCAGGTAATGTCCCAGATATAAAACTGAATAATTAAAATAACTCTGCCAACCTAGCTTGGTTCACCTTCAAATTAGGGTTGAATAAGTATTACCCTTGGTGATTACAAAATACAATGTTAGTGATAGAGAAGAATTCTCTGAAAATAAAACTTTCTGCATCATGGTCATTTTATGCTAGGAGATCTTTTATCCTAAACTAAAAGGAAGCAAATCCATTATATGTTTGATTAAACTGTGTTGTTCTATATTTACACAATGGTTTTCATACTACAAATATACAAAAGTGACGTTATGGTGAAATTCTCCGACTAGAGTGAACTATCAGGGACTACATTTTATAAAGCTTAAAAATCATAACCCTGTTCATACCTAAATTGGCCCTTAAGATGTTCACATATTATTTCAGAGATTCATTAATGAAACTGCTTCTCTTTTGAAACATATCTTTTGAAGTGAGACTAAAGTAGTTCATATTTAGCAACGTGATTAAAATGTATTCCGTGCTGGTTTTCCAAAGGAGATTATTGTTTTGGACAGAATTTCCAATTAAGCCTTGAAGTGCATAGTGGGCCATTCGTACATGGGAAAATAATTTTATTTGAAATGTGTGTTCTGAAAATGGCTATGCTATTGTTGGCCTGTACAGTGACTGCACAGACTTCAGGGAAGTGTCTGACAGACTGCAGACGTCTGAGGCAGTAGTTTATTTAATCAATTGATCACAGGCATGTGGTTTTAATGACAAGCTCAATGCAGCCAACTGTATTCTTCCAAAAAGCATAACTTTACTTTTCCTGTAAGAATTTTAATATTTATTAACATCTTGAACCACATTAAAAATGTCTCATCTTGGGGTCAAATTATAATTATTTTTAAATGACTTCTTATTCATTAAAACATACTTATGTATAAATTACATGTCTGAAAAACAACTTAAAAAAGCATCATTGTTCAGTCATATTAGTACTAAAATAGATTAATTGTTGTTAAAGGAAAATAAGCTTTAGATCAGTAGCCACATTTATTTTTTGCAAAATTCTAATCTAACATATCAAATTAAAATATTATTTAAAAACTGAACTTTCTATATTTAAGTTGCATAATAAAGCCAAACCAAGTTTGAAGATTCAGTTTTTGGCCAGGCGTGGTGGCTCATGCCTGTAATCCCAGCACTTTGGGAAGCCGAGGCGGGTGGATCACGAGGTCAGGAGATTGAGACCATCCTGGTTAACACAGTGAAACCCCGTCTCTACTAAAAATACAAAAAATTAGCTGGGCGTGGTGGCAGATGCCTGTAGTCCCAGCTACTTCGGAGGTTGAGGCAGGAGAATGGTGTGAACCCAGGAGGCGGAGCTTGCAGTGAGCCGAGATCGCGCCATTGCACTCCAGCCTGGGCGACTGAGCAAGAATCCATCTCAAAAAAAAAAAAAAAAATTCAGTTTTTAAAATAATTAAGTAAAACAAGATGTTTGACTAAGAATGAGTAGAAACTCTCTTGGTGTAATGTACTTTCCTTAGTCAACAGTTGTGGACTGGGATAACAAAGGCTTAAGTAGCACAGGTGAAGTTCAACCAGCCTCATATTTGACTATACATTAGCTATATATTTGACTAGTGTTCAGCAAACATCATATCATAATACACCATATCACTCTAACTAATGTAAGAATAAGGCTGGAATAACCTAATGTAGGATGATGTTGGTCTAAGATAAAAGTATGATTTCTTAATTACATCAAGTTCTTTTCAGCAGACACTTGGCATCCTGCTTTATACATCTTTTACAGATATACATTTATAAAGTTTTATTTAATTTGAAAGACAAGAATTACACTAGATTTGAGAAGGTTAAGTTTATGCTACAATATTTCTATAATTTGGAGCAAATATTATCACTGTATTACATTCAAGTTATCTTGAAACTACAACATTTTTCTTTTATCTTTTACAGCTTTACAAATATACTAAAAATATATACATATACACTAAAACTATATATATAGTTGCATCCAACTAAAAGTATATATATATATTTACATACTTATAATACACACAAAAATATATACACATTTTTAGCTGAAAGCAAAAGGTGATACTTCAAGTAACTTGACAGACAAGAAAAAATGTAATATACTTTGTTTAAAGGGCATGAAAATATTTTACAAATATTAATATTTCCAAATCTTCACTCTAAAATACAGTTTCAAAAATCCTTGACACTAATATCAAAACTAAGAATGTTAAATAGTTACACTTACCTCTGATCTCCTCCCTCTGTTCAAGTAAGTACAGACGGGACTGAAAGCACCACTCCCACAGACATATAAATGTGTACGATTGAAAGTCTGAATTACACGGACAAAGTTCCCACAGCCGTGCTAAAAGAATCAGTAAATAAGCAGTTAGTAACTCAATGACTTTAACTGTTATTTCAGTTAGCTATGTTAACCTGAGATCTTGTATGATAGGTAACAATGAGGTGACATAAACTTTTGATGTTATTAGTCCAGGGGTGTCCAATCTTTTGGCTTCCCTAGGCTATACTGGAAGAAGAATTGTCTTGGGCCACACATAAAATACACTAACACTAGCAATAGCTGATGAGCTAAAAAAAAAAAAATTCTCATGTTTTAAGAAAGTTTATGAATTTGTGTTGGGCCACATTCAAAGCTGCCCTGGGTTGCATGAGGCCCGTAGGTCACAGGTAGGACAAGTTTGTATTAGGCCATATCTTTGGGGAACTATTAATATATTTGCACCTCTTCAAGGCAATTTGAGAATACTTATCTAACTTGTAGAAGTACCAAATCAAATACTAAGATTTGGTGCAACTGAAGAAAAACAGTGGTTCAGGAATAGTCAAAACATTATTACAGGAACAGTCACTCGACAAATATTTACTGATTACCTACTATTTGACAGGGTATAGTCAAATTCTCTGGGCATCCTTACTGAGAAAAACACAAAAATCTCTACGCTTGTAGAATGCAACTGAACAAAGTTGTCATACGTGCCCTGCTTTTTCTATTTTTGTTTTAATCTGGACTAATTCTAATACTTCATTTGAAAATTGCTCTCAAATTTATACATGTCAATGCAAATATTGTTTGGCAATACTTTGCTATACATTTTCCTTTCTGCTCCATTTTTTTTATTGTTAAAAGATGTATTTCCACAAATATTAAAATAACAACATGGTTTATTCCACTGATTTATTTCAAGAGAAATACAGTGCACGACAGATAGTAAGTAAAATGCTCTATTTCATTATTCTCATACTACAACACTGTCTAAATTTTTATATCCTGAAACTTTATAAACATATTATTTATCTGGGAAAGTTTACAAATTAACACACAGAAGTTATTTTTTCTCAAGTTTTCCTTAAAACATTAAACACACACACATTATATAAACGTGTTCTGAATGCACCTGTGCCTATACAAGTTCCATATTACCGTTAGTACACAGTGGCAAACACTATTCACCTTAAGAACTGGCAAATAAAACTAATCTCCAACAAAATGCCAGCATAATGACTGCCTTCTATGAGGAATGACATAATCATTCTCTTTGCCCTGGATCCCCTAAAATATTCCCTTCTTCTCTCATAGAAACTCCTTTCTCACTTGCTCCCAGTTCAAGTAAAGGCAAGGCTGTCATTTATTCACCCAATGAAATAAAATAATTATTGTAATTCTCAATTGATTGTGACCTTGCAGGAGCACAGAAACATAGTCAACACTAGATACACATCTCTGTGACTAAATTAACCACTGAATGTTCCACAGTTACTAGCTTCACTATCCTTTGTTGACTATAATTCAATCAAGCTTGAGACTGAATGACTTCACAAAGTCATTTTTCTCTCAAAGAACATAATAAAATGATTGTATATTAGAGACAGTATTTTTATTAAAAAACTATGAAGAAACATATCAAAAGTTAACAGTAACTTTTCCCTGGGTGGTCAGAAAATATATTTTGCTTTTCCCCCTGCTAGGTACCATGTATGCTCCTTTTTTTTTGAGACAAGAGTCTTGCTCTGTTGCTCAGGCTGGAGGGCAGTGGCACGATCTTAGCTCACTGCAACCTCTGCCTCCCGGGTTCATGTGATTCTCCTGCCTCAGCCTCCCGAGTAGCTGGGATTACAGGCACGTGCCACCATGCCCGGCTAATTTTTGTGTGTGTGAGTTTTTAGTAGAGACGGGGTTTCACTGTGTTAGCCAGGATGGTCTTGATCTCCTGACCTCATGATCCACTCGCCTTGCCTCCCAAAGCGCTGGGATTACAGGTGTGAGCCACCATGCCTAGCCTCTCCTATTTTTTAATAAAGCATATCTATTATTTATATTATTGAAAAACTAAAACAAAATAAACGTTGCTAAAATAGAAGTTAAAATTAAAATCAGTATTATTTTACATTTTCCATCATTTTTCCTTTTATATTCATTATTATTTGCCAGCAAATATATGCTTTTTTTCTTATGCAGTAATTTTATACTGATGTTTCTATGATACATTTTTATTATTAAATAATCAATCATTAACTCTGTAGTCAAAGAAATGAATCCTTACAGACCAGACCATATACTTTATTTTTAAGACATTAAGGACTTTTGTTAAATACACAGTGTCATTTTATCTTGACACCTGTTTATAGAGGTATCTGGAATTTGATTACATAACTACAGATAACATGTTTCTGAAGAAAAGGCATAGATGAAATATGGTGTGTTTATAATGTGTCTATGTAAAGGGAATCTACGAGGAATGAGACACATGCATACTTTTTCACATTCACATTTAGTCATTCTGGGATTCTGTATACAATATTTCAATATTTCCCCATAAGATATAAATAATTCAAACCAATTCCTTTACTAACAGGTTATGTCTCTCTCATCTTGGGTCTTATGGATGTCAATGTACTTTCATGAATTACTGGTATTGGTAAAATGAAAGAAGTCAATAACATCTCTTTTATATTTCCAATGCACTATACTCATTTCATGTATCTATCTGCTTATTATGACTAATATTTATTTAGAGTTTATTACATCCTACACTGTGAAATAATCATATTGTATATTTTACCTTTGATTTTTACCTTTAGAGCTGACATTTATTTAAAACTTACTGTATGCTACTTAGGTACTGTAAAGTTTTTACCATATTCATTCAGGTTTTTACCATAACTCAGATCCTTTTAGAAAAATAAACTTTAGAGCATTTTAAAAAATAACCTGTCTGAGATCATATAGGTAGTAACTAAAGCAGATTTACAAACACATACATCTCTAACATTGAATCCTGTACTTTTAGCTGCTTTATCATTTGTCATTGGATGAGAAGTCCACAGTTGTTTCCTGCGGTGGTGGCCGGGGGGACTGAATGCCTCTCTGCCGCCCAGGCTGGAGTGCAGTGGCACAATCTCGGCTCACTGCAACCTCTGCTTCCTGGGTTCAAGCGAGTCTCCTGTACATCCCGAGTAGCTGGGACTACAGGCATGTGCCACCACGCCCGGCTAATTTTTTGTGTTTTTAGTAGAGACGGCATTTCATCATGTTAGCCAGGATGCACAGTTGTTTTCATAAGTTAATACTGATATAACTTTTTAGTTTTTATAACATTTACTAATATTCACAGAGCTCATAATCCTTTTATGTAGATTGTTTAATTCTCATAACAATGCACCAATTTATTAATACTCCATTTTAGTGATGAGGAAACTGAATCCCAGAGAGGTTAACTAAAGAGTTCTAGTTTTAATAAGTAACTAAACTGGGACTTGAACCACAGCCACTCTCCACTGTGCAGCTTTTCTATAGGAATCTGATTAGCAATGAACAGATTCCTACACTATCTGTTGCTCGGTGTGCTCCCTACCCCTTCCCACACACAAGACTACAAAAGGAAAAACAATTCAGATGAGTTAATTATTGAAAATGATTATCTCGGTCCTTTCCATTTCCATTGTGCTGCCTTCGTTTCTGACCTAGACTACTGCAGTAGTGTCAATTCCATCCTGCAAATATGTGCTGAAGTCATTCTATGCAAGGCACTGTATATGGTACTAGCAACACTGGAATGAATAGACTCAACCAACACATGCTTTTAGAGAAAGGAGAGCATAATGTATCAGACTGTGGTAGACACTGCAATAGGACTGTATTTTTAAAAATGTATTGTAGAAGGAAAGACAGACATTAAATAATGCTGATCTGGGGTAAAGATTAGTAGAGGTGACATTTGAGCTGAGTCTTGCAGAATAATTTAGAGATTTTCACAGGCAAAAGCATAATAAGGAAAGAACATTTCAACAAAAAAATAGCATGAACAGAAAACAGAGACACGAGAGCGCAGGATTCACTTGCGGACTAGTGCCTAGAAGGGTTAGAGGATAACTGTGTGATGAAATCAAGAGAAGTATAATTACAGTTGGTCTCCCATCCTGCCATAGTCTTCAGATAGGCAATAGAGAGTATTGCAGAGAAGACCGAGTAGATTTAAGTACGCAGATCTCAGAGCCAGATGACCTAGGTTTAAACTTTGGCTTCACCTTTTACTAGCTTTCAGAACTGAAGACAGTTACTTGGCCTCTGGATGCTTCAATCTTTGCATTTCTCAAATGGCAATGGTAATACTTGTTGTGGACAAAGCAGTAGAAATAGTATCTGGAACATAATAAACACATCCAACTGTCTAATATTAGATTGGTTTTATTTGCATTTTAAAATTGATATTGTCTATAAACCCGGTGAAATGGTCAGGGCATCTGTCCTGCATAGAGCTTAGTGCAGGTCCTGACCACAGTAAAAATCCACAAAAAGTTTGGAGTATGAATGAAGCCTTAGAGACTTCAGTGGAAATAAATACCATGGATGCTCTCTTTTCATTGTTTAATTCTCTTTCGAAATGATTCCCTGGCACAATGTTAACGAAATATAAGGCTGCTAACATTATACAGTACATAATAAAACTCTGTTTTTTATATACATTTATGTCTATATAACAAAATCCTGGAAGAATATACCCTGAATTGTTAAGAGTGATTATGTTTCAGTAGTGCAATTTACTTTCTTTAACAGTGATACAGCATTAACTATGTACTATGCACTGCTCTAAGCTGTCTGCAAATATTAACTCATCAATCCTCTTAACAACCCAATAAGGTTAAGTGCTACAGATCAGCACATTTCACAGATAAGAAAACCAAGATGCACAGAAAGTTTAAGTCTCCAAAGTCGAAGAGCTAATAAGAGATGGTTTATTTTCTGTTGCTTTCTGTGTACTTTTCTAGGTCTTCAAAGATTGTTGTATTGAAAATATATTACTTTTATAATATAAAAATATATGTTTTAAAAATACATCCTGGAGCACAGGTGCACAGGCCTTTAAAAATATTGACTCATCATGGTCCATAATCTGCAATGACATAAATATACTTCATACTTTCTTCTTCTTGGTCTCTACCTTCTTGGTCTAGGGAAATTAATCAAGGTATTTTGATAAAGAAAATATATTTTTTAGGAGCTTAGGATTGTATGGTCACAGAAATAGGGAAACTGATATTCTACAATTAATAAATCAAGTTTGACACCATGTGCATGTAATGTATATATATCTAAATATATATAATCCTACTTAATTTTTCAACTGTCTCCTATGGTATTTACATAGTACATTCATTAAGCCCTATCTCATGGATATGTTTGACAGCATGTGCTATTGTTTAACCTCAATTTATTTAGAGTATGAATAAAATATTAACATTTAGAAATAAATGGAGCATGTAGGAATGTGAGTATGTAGTGGCAGGGAGAGAAATGGGAAGTAGGTTATATTCTTTTTAGCTGAGGCAGAAAATTAGCTATATTCCCACCATGAAAATTTATTTTCTTTAAAAACGTTAGTTTATTACAGAATTATGCTATATTATTACCTAAGATCAAATGTTAAATCACATTAAATTTTCTTCTTATAATTGTTATCTTGTTATAATGTCAATTAAAATTTGATACAACCAAAAAATCTAAAGGATTAAAGGATGCTTAACTCTTGTTTTATTTTTGCTTCCAGTTGTTATAGCAGTATGGCTATTAATTGCTACCACTTTATGTTCTGCTTAGATGATTAACAGAGCTAAAAGGAGAAAGTTTTAGCTTAATGAAAATATACCTCTAAAATATATGCATAATAAATGTGCTACAAACATAATTAATCTAAAAGCATTAATAAGCTCAGCATCTACTGTGTCCTACCCTCAAGCCCTGACAATCAGTTGCAACGATCCCCCATGCTTGTATGCACTGTGACCTGAAGGAGTGACTAGATGTTTCCCAGGCTGAAAACATGGGAAGATTATTCAAAGACAAGACAATCAACTGCATGTAGCACACACCAAACACTGAAAGAGAGAGAGGGTACAACTTGTTCGAATTTCAACATCGTTGAAATAAAAGGTTAACAAGTTCTAATATGATTACCACAAAATCTATCAAACCTTTCCTAAATATCCCAGATGTGCTTTGTGTGTATCCCTTAGCATTTATCATTTTCTCTCTGGTAGGGTAGCATGTTTTAGTGGCTAAGGGTACAGAATCCAGAGTTGCATGTGACTGAGACAAAGACCATCTCCCTTCACAGCAGCACAGCTTAAGTGTCTCGCTTTCTTAGTAATGCAGGTATTTTATCTTAAAAATACAGGTGGTGACAATAATGCCCACCTTTCAGCATTGTTATGAGGATTAAAATAAAGCACTTACAACAGGACCTGGCCTGTTCCATTAAATGTTGGGTATTTTTTCTGAATATTAATGTATATATGTCTCATCATCTCCAGTACATTGTGAAGACTTAAACGTAAGGACTCCATCTAACTCACCTCCAGCTTCTTCACAACTAAATAATTTGTGCAAATTAAAATAATCAATTCCTGTGTTTTAAAAGTATTAGGTTATTAGATAATATTTATTCCAAGTTTTAAGAAGTTCTTAAGTATGTGGTTTCATTGAGAAATGAAAGGATAGGTTGTTCTGTAGAACTTCCAAAGATCTATTTCACATTATTTTTCTACCACAGGCCTTTTTTTCCCCAGAGCCTAAGTAAGGGACACTTCTGTAAGTACTTCATGTGTGTGAAATGAGATAGATTTGTCAGACATTATTTTCTTGCATAGACCAAACATGTATTTTTTGATTAGTGTTTCCCAGGACTCAACAACGTTGTATGGACCAACAAAACCTGTCTGGCCGAGTCCTAAAAATACCTAGGAAAGAGCACTCCATTAGGTATTTCCCTTGTGTATAACAACTGGCCATACAGTAGAATTTAAAAATATCAACAAATTACAGCATGACAAAACTATAGGAAAATGTCAGCATGTATTGAAGATTTTTATCTAATAACGTTTAATTGTCAAAAAGCAAAACAAAAACCTCAGGGTTTCTATTTTGACAAAGGAAGCAGAAACCAAATGACTTGTCTAAGAATCTTCAGAAACTCAACAGCAATTTTTGGAAATAGAAGGTACAAAGGTACCTAAATTCTGCACATTCTGCCTGTGGCAGTTCATATGAATGGGAATTGCAAATCGTTTTGAACAAAGGACAATGAAATTCCGGAACTATAGCCACGGGATATTATTGTGAAAAGGCAAGGCATGATCAGACACACATCAGTGGGAAAAAATCCCATTAGAGATAAAAGAAAATAGGTTAATTCATTCACAATTATTAAAATAATAGCCTCAGGTGACAAAACATCATTCTCTGCAACATTATGCTTCATTCTACCATTGGTTTCCTGGAATGTCGTCGTAATGTATTTAAGTGTTCTTTCTACATTTTTCTGGATTTTCCCCCCAAGATTGTGTGTAGTCTAACAGGTCCCTTGGATAGCAGATAAGCCCCTGCAAATTTCTCCTGCCCACTTTTAAAGTTTTCTTATTGGATAAATCACTCCAAGAACCCTTTAGTTAAGGCCAGATAGCCTACCCTCCAGAGTCTTCCATGACCCTGCATTGAGCCAAAAATTTTTGCAACTTTACACCTGGGGCTGTTAGGAGTCAATGAAAATAAATGTTTCATTTCCTCAATCCCATATTTCCACTTTCCACAGGATTAGTAGTTTTCCCATGTTTGGTCTTGTCTGATCCATCTCTACTTTCAAGACTCAGGGCATAGTCTTCACTCCTGAAATCAGTGTCTCTTGACCCTACCACAAAATAAATGCTTAGTCAACATTTTTTTAACCCTAAGGTGGTCTATTACTTGTTATGACCTGAGACCTGAATGTGTGTGTACATACTGACTAGTCTGTCCACACGATTACCATATTTCTAGCTTATTTCTAAATTAGTTTGTATTTCCATGCTCATTTGATTATGGCTGACTTTTCTAACAAGATAATAAAGTTGACTGGAGTTAGAACTATTTCTGTCTTTGCACCAACTATGTCTTTAGCAACTAGCTCCGTGCTAGATATATAACAGGTGCTGAATCGGTACTTATTGAGCAAATTATGGAAAGAATGAATGAAGAAAGAAACCTCTTGATCAAACTATTTTTGAAAGAAAGGGTGATTTTGATGCTTGGCTCTATTACATTTTCATTATTTGAGGCAAAATGGTGAGATGACATATATGCTCCCTTATAAACATTAAATGACGAGTACACATTAAAGATCTGCTCCACGTATTGTTTTAGAATATTCAAGAATAACAATGTACTACTTTCAGCAGTCATTTGTAGAAATCAATACAGATTTCTTCCTCGATTCTTTATTTTGAATCTCACCTAGAGGAATACAATTTGCACAAGTGTTGCATACTGAACATTTATTGATACTTATATCTGTCTCTATTGCTGTTTCTGTGGCTATTTTTAATTAACTGAGGTACCATTAATCACCGGTGATTTATATTTATGGAATTTGCTGGCTAACCACTACCCTTTTGCCGAGAATCTTTGTTTGGAAAAGCCCACAGGGTATCTGGGAGCTGCTCCAGACACTTGCATTATCATCATTTCAGGAGCCTGCTGAGAATTCTGCAGGTTGGATCCACTAGGAACAGAGGTTATTACTGAAATCCATCATGAAATGTATCTGAATGAAATAATGAAAGCAAGGCAAGCAATTTTTACCCAGTTAGGAATTCTGAAGCGACAGAGAGCCTGAGAGTTGCAGTCTCCTCAATGTTTAGGTGTTCAGCCTGTGTCCAGCCAAAAATTTAAAACACCACCATCCTTTGTCTCATTTTTGGCTTCCCTCAAAGTACATGGATTCGAAAACCAAATATTTAAGTTAGTGGTTTTTTTTTTCTTTTTAAACACTTACTGTGGGATCTTTGCCAGCCATTTTGCATTCTTCAACTTTGATTGTAGATGCTGGCCAGAAAACCTGCTCAGAAAGAAAAATAAAGGTTGCATAATCTCACTTGGACATATGACAGCCCAGTACTCTTCATTTACTTTTTGTTAACAGATTTATTTAAGGTGATCCTATACTAAAACTTTAAAATTCTCTCTTTTTATGAATTCATTAATATTCTATTAGTTTAACAATTACAATTACTTTTTATTTCTTCCATCAGTGTTTCACAAATGCTTTTCAATAACATATGTTCATTTACTGATTGTATATTAAAATAATTATTAACATAAATGTGAACGAGATAATTTTTCACTCCTTCTGACATAGTACACTTTTCCTAACTGCTTCTATGACAATAAATTTACATTTACGTATCTTTCTCAGTTAGTATTATTTTTGGTAAATCATACAGCCAGGCTAGATTTACATAAGATGGGCCCCTAGGTACTTCAATAGCTAAAATAACTTGGATGAAATCCAAGAGATTCTCTCTCTCTCTCTCTGAAATACTGCGCTAGTATTCTAAGCAGTTGCAGCTTTGGGTCCAGTCTGGCAATAATCATTAATTTAGCTGTCAGTCCGTTGCCTATGTTAACACTTCTGCAAATGCGGAAGTCTCCTTGTTGTAATAAATTTATAACTAATCTACTTGTATTTCTTTACTCCAGTGAAGCTCAATTTTATTTCCTTGTGAAATGGAATGATAAATATAGGCCACACTGGATCAAGTAACAGTGTATTTAATAGCTGTTTTCCTTTCAGGCCCTTCATGGGTTACACGGAGATGACAAAGTAGATCTTCCTTTTCTCTGACCATTTCTTTCATGCACTACTCTATACTCCCTTTTTTCTTTCTTTATATATTTATACACAGGTGGTATTTTCTCAGTTAGCTCTGGGTTTTGAATTGTTAAAAACTATGGAACTAGACGAGGAGAACTGACCTTAGTATCTTTTCAGTCCATGAAAAAGTACTAACTTTCATAGTAACATGGGACCAGTATTTTCTATTGCTCTAATAAAATGCGTATTATTTTTCACTTAATGCTTTTTAAAAAAGCGACACTCAAAAGGTGGACACTGTCCTCGTGAAAAGGATAAACTTACACTCAAAGGTTCTTGACTTATATTGTTAATATTCAGGGAAAGAATATGATCTTTGCTTCCCACATATATCCGGTCCTGATCTTCATCCATTAATAAAATCCTGTAGTCTAAAGGGTGATGGGAAAGGCTGAAGTATTCAGAGGTCTTGGTTTCTCGAAGTTCTGAAAGAGTGAACAGCGTAAGTATAGATAGAGCATCCTGGTTCTATAATTCTATTATTTTAATAAAAACTATTATGCAAATATTTACCAAAAAAAGTCAAGGTACATTTCCTTCTACAGTAAGAAATTAATTTTAAAATAGAGTTATGGGCTAGTTCCCTGTAATCTCAGCACTTTGGGAGGCAAAGGTACAATGGTCACCTGAGGCCAGGGGTTCAAGGCCAGCCTGAGCAACATAGTGAGATCTTGTCTCTACAAAAATTTTTTTGAAAAATTAACTGGGCATAGTGGTGTGTGCCTGTAGTCCCAGATACTTTGGAGACTGAGGTGGGAGGATCTCTTGAGCCCAGGAATTCGAAGTTACAGTCAGCTATGATCGTGCTGCTGCACATCAGCTCTGGCAAGAGAGTGAGAGACCCTGGCCCCCTCCCAAAAAAAAGTTATGCTAATGGGCATTTTAATTCTATTTATGCTGAAGTAAAACATAAATCAGTAAGTGCAATGTTAAAGTTTATGGTAATAATATATGATTACAAAATCAGTCACGTTTGCAATAATCTCAACTCTGTTTTATTACTGGACATCATCAGCTTAAAACCAAAAAGAAAAATATACAGTGAGCAGATTGAACAGAAAACAAAACCAATAGCAGTGTGATTGTCTTATCCTTTATTAATGTTTTATTCTTGGACTCTGTTTATTCATCATTTTAGGATTGCTATTTCCTACTACAAATATTTGCCTTACATCCCAACATAATTCTAATTAGTCCAACTCTTTTTTCTATAAATTACTTGAAAGTAGACGTACTTTCAAGAGGCGATGTTATTTTTAGCAGAATAACTATGCATATACCTAAGGAAAATATATGAATTTTCAGGTATCTAAATGTTCTTATTTTCAGTATCCTCAATGATTAGTGACTCACACTCATTTAGCTTCTTTCACATTGCCTAAGTGCCTTTGAAGTTAATGAATGTATCGTGACATTCATGATACATTCTCCAGTCAAAACGCTCCTCTGAAGGAGCGGAACTTTAGACCTTTCTATTGAAATGGTTCAGGATTTCTTTGTTCTTTTGATTATAATCTGAAGAATGACAAACTCTAAGAAAGAGACTGCTTTCTGAGATTACTGCTTCCATGATGAACTGTTTCTAGATTTTTAGGCGTTGAACTACAAACACATTTCTAAAAATTTTAATAGAGCTGCAGTTTGACTTAAATGCAGTTTGACTTAAAATGACAAAAATTCTTATAGAAAGTTATGGACTATATTCCATGAGTACTTGGGCCATAGCCCATATGAGAAGATACAGAAGTCACAAATTTAACCTATTTTCTGGGCACATTTGTTCAGAATGTCTGCCATAATATCCTGCAAGTAGTTTAAGCCAATAATCTGAAAATTCCTGGAAGAATAAGAGTGATAATGAAACCAAGTGCTGTTGCCAAACTTTCTGTGATACTGAACAAGTTACTTAACCTCTCTGTGCTTTAATTTCCTCATTTATAAAAAAATAATAGTACCTTCTGCCAAGAGTTCCCATGGAAATCAATTTAATTGACACATATAAATATGTGAAATGAGTGAGAAGAGATAGTATTCAATAAATTATAATTATTGTTATTAAGTTTAGATCATGATTTTTAAGAAAAATATGAATTTAGATAAAATGTTTTTCTACTTTTTTAAAATTTTGGGAGCTAAATCCGTAAAATTATTAAGATATAATCTTATAGCCTCAAATTTACTGTTTGTACAACAATAGTAAAATACAGGATTTTTTTATGTTGGAATAAACAATCAAGAGGTTAGAAAAATATTTGAGAAGAATCTTAAAATGTAAGATCATGACAGTATACAAGGACAAAAGGCAGGTCATTAACAACAAGGGCCTGGATGAAAGATCTGTGGAAACAGGGGACTTGGGTGCTGCGCATGGTGCAGCCTGCTGACTTTCCAGTTACTGAGCCTCCCTAGGAATCACGAACAGAGAGGTGACATGGTTGGCAGGTGGTGCCACAGCCCAGAAACTGAAACAGCTTCCTTCATGAGGAAAGCAGGTAAGGGGAGAGGGAAATCCTTCAGGAAAAAATCAGCCCATACCAGACTAGAGGTTAGGGCCAATAGAAAAAAATCCAAGAGCTGAGAACATGGGAGAGACTACAGAATCAAAGCAAGTATCACTCTAAGGTTGGAGAGCACACAGACTGCCTTGATTCTGTCTAAAATCCAGGTGTTTCATAAAAGCTTACTTTGATCTCAGGGCTATGATTCATGGTTGTGTAGGTCTTCTGTAAAACACCAGGGGTAAGATATCGCGTGGGCTGCTGGAATACACATTCAACAAGTAGCTTTTAATAAATAATTGTGGAGTGACATACATAGACTAATCCAGTAAAATATAACTGAGTTCATGGCCTCTGGGGCTCAACCACTGGAGTCTGGATTCTGGCTCTACCATTTCATTTCTAGATGTACTTGGCAAGTGCCTTTATCTCTCTGAACTCCAGTGTCCTCATCTGTAAAATCAGGATGACAATATTATCTACATTATGGTGTTGTTGTGAAGTTTAAACTGTTGTCAAGTTTAATACACATAAAGTTTTAAAAAGAGTCCCTGAGCTACAGTGATGTTGGTTACATGGGTTACCTATTATTATAATTTGGGGCAAGACATCAATCTTCAGCAAACAGTGAGAGCAATTTCTTACGCAGGGAAGAAAAAAATGACTAGAATGTCTGCTTTAGAGTTAATATTAATATATTCAATATTTATTTTTTTACAAGTAGAATCTACTCAAATTAATCAGGAGAACACAATAATAAAATAAGGCATTTTTTAAGGAAAATAATTTGAGTGTGCAGGGTAATTTTTTAAGTATATAAGCTGAAAAGACTAAAAGACACTGTTCTAGTAGTTGAGATATTATATTGATGAACACCTGATATGCTAAAATGGAAAAGAAAAACTGATGTGAGAAACACCTAAAACAAAGAATTTGGAATGATTTTATATAGGTTTTGGCCAGGGGTAGAGGGAAGATTGGGGTAAATTCCCCTTAACATTGTAAGCTAACTATAGGAGAAATGAATATGCCCTTACAACTTTTGGGAGATCTGAAAAGGAGATATATTTGACAGAGAAAGTACTTAGGTATGGACAGGTTAAATTACATTCAAATCAAAGCAGAAATGTTCCACAAGAATGTAGAATTGGATAATGAATTTAATTTTGCCATTCCAAAGAGCAAATCTTCAGGTAGCGATGTTCAGTTATTTTCATGGATGATTACATGGAATTCTGAGAGTAGATACACTCTCTGGGAAAGAGTGTATCTAAAAACCAAAGCAAAGCATAGAGATCAGCTGGTTGTTAGATACAAAAAGGGAGCCGGAAGGTGATTCATGATGTACAGGAATCAGTTTGACACTGAAAAGAGAGTACTCAATTGGTGTCACAGTTCTGAGTTGAATTTCAGTTTCATCACTCACTAAGTCTATTATTTTGGGAAAACTAGCTCATTTCTGTTTTAATTTTCTCATCTATACATTGGCAATAATAATACCAAGTTCAAAGTCTGTTCCACCAGCCCACAGTAGAGGATCAATATATGCTCCTTTCATCAAGAGACACTGTTGATTATCTATCTAATAGATACTATTCTTTTCTCCCACCTTGACAGGGCTGTTCAATGACAACCATATTGGCCCCATTCTTCTAGCCAGCAAGTGTTTTAAATACAGCCATGCGAACAACTTTAGCCAGTGGACTCTGGAGGGAGGGCTTCTGCATGGCTACTGAAAAAAGGCTTATCGAGTCCTAAAAACTGGCACACAGAAAAGAAGGGGTGATTTCTTTTTCTGCCTCTGGACATTGGTATGTGAGTATATGATGCTTGCAGCAATTGCATCTACTAAGAAAGTTGCTTGCTGAGAATGGCAAGCAGAAATGTTGAAAAAAATCTGGATCTTTTAAGAAATTATTGAGTCACTGAATTAACAGGAATTCCATTATTAATGGAATATTCTGTTATATGAAATAAAAATAAATCCTTGCAGTTTTTAGGCACCTTGAATTGAGGTTGTCTTTTTCTGTTGTAGAGATAAATACTAACTGATATATCTTTTGAGGGTCCACAATGCCTACCACCACTTTCTCACACTTTCTCTCATGAGGAAAGTTTAGTTTTGATGTTTTTTCCAACACATTATTTTTTCTTTTCCCCTTCTTTTTCTAATCTGTACTGAAATAAAACCAGAAGTATGATCTCAGCTGGAAAAACAGGCTCAACTAAATTTTATTTGCAAGTAACAAGCAAACAATTGCAGTTCTCCTCTTTACCTGTTTCATTAGAAAATCGGCAATCCAGGCCAGGCACAGTGGCTCACACCTGTAATCCCAGCACTTTGGGAGGCAGAGGTGGGCCGACCACGAGGTCAGGAGATCGAGATCAGCCTGACCAACATGGTGAAACTCCGTCTCTACTGAAAATACAAAAATTAGCCGGGTGTGGTGGCAGGCGCCTGTAATCCCAGCTACTCAGGAGGCTGAGGCAGGACAGCCTCAATTCTCCTGCTGAAGCAGGAGAATTGCTTGAACCTGGGAGGCGGAGGTTACAGTGAGCCGAGATTGCACCACTGCACTCCAGCCTGGGGTGACAGAGTGAGACTCCGTCTCAAAAAAAAAAAAAAAAGAACAGAAAATCGTCAATCTATCGCATTAATTCAAATACCGCAGGGAGCAACAGCTACATCAACTTAAGACCTTTCTGGTCCAGGGATTTTTATCTAGTTTTCCGAGCCATAAAGCATCTTCAAATTTAATTACCTATAGCTCACTGATAGTTGACAGCTGTTAACCAGGGAGATTTACTTCAGAAGTGCCCTTGTTGTAATAAAAGCCTAGGCTATTTTGTTAAAATGCTATTTAAATTGCTGTTAGTAGTCATAATTGAACTATATGACTTGGGGAGAGAAATAACTTTTTGTTAGAACACAGAGATGAGCTCAAAGCAATGAGAATTTTATTTATAAAAACAATGACCCAAGAATCTATCATTTCGTTTCACATAGATCCAATTTCAGTAAATGAATGATCCAGTGATTTGGCCACGGTTATAGAAAGTGACTGATGTAATGATTTGGCTACAGTGTGAGAAAAACATTACAATGACTAGTCCATCATCTAAACAAGGCAAAGAATGGCATTGTCATTCCTTTAACCTCATAATGATGTCATCCTTTTTGAAGCATATGAGGTACAGCTATTTGCGTTGTTTCTCAGGACGTGCTCAATTAATGAATAAGGGACTCTGGCTGAGACTATGTAGTATTAGAAAATGCAGTGGCTCCACAAAGAGCAGCATAGGTCTCCCGGCCCCTGGGAAAATCTCCCAGGAAACAGCATTAAAAAAAAAAATTCTGCATGTTTGTTTCCCATAATCCACATTATTGTTCAGCTCCATGATGGAAAATTACTGTAATGTCTTCTACACCAATGTTCCCTGGGGTAAAATTTGCCGCATAATATGCTTATCTAAAACTCATGTATCTACATGAACTTTTCTTTGTAATAGAAACCACTGTGAAGCTTGAGAATTTAACCAAAGGTGGAAGAACAATAAGTTCCCCCAAAATCTAAGCCCTGGCAACAGAAGCTTCCGGAGCTACCTGAGTATAGTCAATATATTGTTACAGCAATTGTAACATAATTCCAAATACAGTAATATATTATGTCTGTCAATAATACTCTATTACTATTCATGAAAGAACAAACCTTTGTTCTCTGTTAAGCCAGTCAGTGATCTTAATATTTTTGAATTAACTAAGTCACGAAGAATCTCATTCACGTACTCAAAAATGTGATCTTGATAAACGAAGGTAGAAAGTTTAGGGTTTTATTTTATAAATATTTTTTATAGTTGTCCCTTGGCATCTGTGGAAGATTGGTTCCGGGATACCCTACAAATAGCAAAATCCAGGATGCTCAAATCTTTGCTTCAAAAGGGCAGAGTACTTGCATATAACCTACCCACATCCTCCCTATACTTTCAATCATCTCTAGATTACTTAAAATACCCAATGCAATGTTAATACTATGTAAATAGCTGTTATATTGTATTGCTTTTGAAATGTGTGTTATTTTTATTGTAGTATTGTTATTTTTTATTTTTTTCTGAATATTTCTGATCAGTGGTTGGCTGAAACCACAGATGTGAAACCTACAATTCAGAATGCCAATTGTATACCTGTCAAACTACACAGCAGGGTAACTCATTCACTCAGAATACTACATTGTCTTCAGCCTTTTATAAAATTCAAAAATAGGTAAAAGATTACTTGATTGAAAATCAATTCCCAGGAGTCCCTGGATCCGAGACATATGCAGTAATTACTCATTAATTTAAAATTTATGATGTTATTAATTTATTCAATATATATTTATTGAGTCCTTATCCCAGCAGGCTAGACACTTTGCTGAAATAAGAGGACAGAAATAATGACGATACCATGTCCTAATGACTACTTCATTGCTTACCTAACATTCTGTTTTCTGTTATTCTGTTTGGCTAGTCCATCAAAACATTCTTCTCATCATAAACCTCAGATCTGCCTCAGGCAGAATGCACATCTACAGATTTCAAAGTAAATCCTTAGGATATCTTTTACCTCAGAGATATTGCTACTGACAGGATAATTTTCTCTTTTGAATGTCTTATCTCAGAAGAATTTCAAGTAGAGTGGGCTCAAGTGACCCATCCTCTCTCCTAGGCTTATTGTTTTGAAACTGGGTTAGAAAGTGAACTTCACCTGTCTGTTTATAAAAAAAAATGAAGACAAGCAGTGAAACTTCAGTGGACTGAAACTACAGCTACTAATTCCTAATGTGAACAGATAACAGAGACCAGAGGGCATGTTGTTAAAACCATATTTGCTCAAAAATAATAGCCCCGGTCAGGCACAGTGGCTCACGCCTGTAATCCCAGCACTTTGGGAGGCCAAGGTGGGTGGATCACGAGGTCAGGAGATCGAGACCGTCCTGGCTAACACAGTATAACTCCATCTCTACTAAAAATACAAAAAATTAGCCGGGTGTGGTGGCGGGCGCCTGTAGTACCAGCTACTTAGGAGGCTGAGGCAGGAGAATGGCGTGAACCCCGGAGGCAGAGCTTGTAGTGAGCCGAGATCATGCCACTGCACTCCAACCTGAGCAACAGAGGGAGACTGTCTCAAAAAAAAAAAAAAAAAAGAAAGAAAGACAGCAGTGAACACAGAATGTATCTCCCAGGCACTGCATCAGAGGGAAGATTAGCAAACACACAGGTGCTTAGAAACAATGACTCTCGCCCTGGTTTGCCCCAAACAGCCCCAGCTTGCACCCATTTCCCCAGCATAATTAACACTAGTGCCCTCTTTCATTCTCAAAAGACTCATGTTTTGGATGTTAAATTGTACGGCTGCTCTACTTTTAAGCAACCTCTTAATTATCTTGAATGGTTTTCTATTAGTTTTAGTAAAAATTTCAAAATTTTAACCCTTTCCCATTTAGAACAGAAAGTGGAGCATGCTGTCAGTGTTCATTTAATTTTACATAAACATGCTGTTTGAGGCTGAAGCAAATCTGACTGATTTTCACTGTGAAATAAAATATAAAACTGTTCTTGCAGTTATTTCTAAATAGAACAAACAACAGAATCATGCGAATCTTCAGAATCATCTATTTCGCAAACGTCGGATTAATCAAATCAATCTTCAGCCAACAACTGTTCAAGATGTTAACATCACATATAGGAACGCTATGTTTTCTGGGATTTGACATTTTCAGGAATTGAGAATTACTATATTTTGTGAATTGAAATACCACTACTAAAAACAGAATACTATAAACAGAATAAGTATTTTGTTTCCTAAGTCGATATATCAGAGTGATGCGAAAATAATAATAAAGGTGAGATATTTTGTGGCAAAGTTACCTTGGGGTAAATGCTGTAGCTCCAGGTATTTTCGGAGCAAACAGGAAAGGGTTAACATGGCCCTCCAGGCCTCCTATGATCTAGTTCCAGATGACCTCACCAGAAATCTTAATCATCACTGTTGGCCTATTCTTTGTTCTTGCTCTGCTGGCCTTCTTTTTACATCTTGCTCCTTTTTTGCCTCAGGACCTTTGTACATGTTATTCCTCTTGCTTATAAGATTCTTCCTGCCTTTTTCTAATTCGTACTTATAATCTGACCAATAGTTCTGATGTAATTTAAACGGCTGTCTCATAAAAGCTCTCTCAATCATTTAGACAAAGTCAGGTCTCAGATCTGCTGATATATTTGCTCCTTTCCCTGCTTGGTTTTCTTTTCTCTTGAAGGCCACCTGGAAGGTCACCTGAAATGGTCTAAACTGTCCTGGATTGGGGGGTGGGGGACTACACTATGACTTGCTGAAACCTACCTTGTTTCTGTACAGTTTTTAAGTAGAAATTGGCTCTAAACATGAAGCACAGGTCTTTGCACATTCACATTCTACCATTTTTTTGTTTGCTATATTAATTTTTATTATTTTTTAATCATGGTGAATTAAAAATATGAGCATAAACCAATCAAATGGAAAAATGCCATCAAATTTCAGAAAATCATGGTTTACATGAAATATTAATAATTTATCACTATTAAAAAGTAGGATGTGTAGGATGTGTATGGCTGGAGTAGGCGAAAGGCTTGGCTTTGGAAATAGTTGACCAAGGCTAAAGTTCTAGTTTCACCTTTTGCTGGTACAGGGTTTCCCCCAACACCACCCTCCAGAGCATTTCCCTTAGGTCCTGCATCTACAATATAAAAAGAGAATGAGAATATTTTGGAACCAGAATAATCTCTAATGTTCTGTATAGCAACAAAATGTTTATAGAAACAATTCCTTTTTCACCGTTTGCATATATTATCTATTGTTGTGGGATATCTGTAAAGCTAATGTAATCCTTCATATTACTATACATCTTATAGGAAAAAAGGTTCTATGTAAAAAGCAATCTTAGAAGTACAGCCACAGGAATACAACTGTGTATTTTCTACAAAGATGAAGCTAAACCAAAAACAAGGCTATCTTGTTCCCCTACTATATTAGTCCATTTTCACACTGCTACAAAGATACTACTTGAGACTGGGCAATTCATATACAAAAGAGGTTTTAATTATCTGTTCCACATGGCTGTGGAGGCCTCAGGAAACTTACTATCATGGTGGATGGCGAAGGAAAAGCAAAGCTCGTCTTACATGATGGCAGGAGAAAGAGAAAGAGCAAGAGAGTGCAACACTTAAAACCCTCAGCTTTCCTGAGAACTCCCTCACTGAGAACAGCACAAGCAAAACCACCCCCATGATCCAATTACCTCCCACCAGGTCTCTTCCTTGGCATGTGATGATTACAATTGAGATGAGATTTCAGTGGGGACACAGAGCCAAACCTTATCACCCACCAAAAACATATTCCATGTGTGTTGTGTGATTCAATCAAACTGAGCATCCTAAACTCTGATTTCCCTTTCTCGAAGCTCACTTAGAAGACATGGCCCGTCTTTTGTTTCTTGTGTGGTAACCACTGTCTGGATTCTCTCTCAGGGTATGAAGAACACACAGTGAGGGGATATCTCAGATGTCCTGAGAGACTCTGAACCGGCAGTAAGTGACTTCGAAAAAGTAGAATAAAATCGGAATCTATCACTAACCTACACAAGGACAACACAGATGAGCTATCAGTATCAGTGATAGTCATACAGCTAGGAAGGCCTCGGTTTCAGAGTGTCCACTTGAGATATAAACAAGGCAGATAAACTGGTAGAGGAGGAAACGCTTCATCTGACACCTGCTTTCTAGACCTCTTGGCACGTCTGAAAAAGCTTTACTTTGAGGCAAGGTGTTCAAGAACAGCGGTTCCAAGACGGTTAGCAAAACAAAAGCAGATACCTAACAACAGACAGAGAAAAAAGTGGGTACAGAAGAGAAATGTGGTATCAGTTGGAGCTCGGTGTAAATAAGTGTACCTCTTCTAAATAAAGTATTACACTGTCATTACAATTTTTTTGGTAAAAACGTTAAGATATGGAAAACATTTTCTCATGTGCTAAAGTTATAAAAGCAGGCTATATTCAATATGAAAACAAGTGTTAAAGGTCATTCACAAAAAATAAGACTCGTAGGGATATATTTTAAAACATTTATAGCAAAGCCCTTGGATGGTGGGACAGAAATATAAAGACAGCCAATATTTCAGACCAGTGTGTGTGCAATGGGGAAGGATGATGAGCCGACATGGTGTATCATGTTAGCAAAACCCCAGAACACCGAGAATCTAATAGACTCCATTCCTCAAGCACGTCCCTTTAAGTGACCACACTGGAACCACATATGGAAAGAGTCTTACAGCAACATTTAACACTTGTCTTTCGCAAAATTTATACTATTTGCTGGATTTGTATGCTTTCAATAAAACTCCCTTGACTATATTGTGGGCTTCCAGTGGGTACTTTTAGTCAGCACACTCAATTATAGCAAGGATAGGAGATCCTATGTGCTAAGTGAAGTCCCTTGTCCCTCTCACCCTCATAAAGTTCTGAACACAGCCCACAGCTCTCTCTGACATAATGCTTGTGTTTATACATAACACAGCCCACAGCTCTCTACGACGTACTGCTTGTGTTTATACATAACACAGCAGGCTGTACACAAAATAGAAATATTCTTTGAGACATATATTTATTCATTTATTCAACAGATGGTAAAAAGTCCAGGTGTGGTGGCTCATGCCTGTAATCCCAACATTTTGGGAGGCAATGGCAGGTGAATCGCTTGACTCTAGGAATGACTAGCCTGGACAACATGGCAAGACCATGTCTCTACAAAAAATGGAAAATTTTGCAGGCTTGGTGGCATGCAACTGTAGTCCCCGTTATTCAGGAGACTGAGGTAGGAGGATCACTTGAGCATGGGAGGTAGAGGTTGCAGCGAGCTGTGATCACACCACTGCACTCTAGCCTAGGTGACAGAGCACTTGTCTCCAGGAAAAACAAAAAAGACAGAGAGCGCGATGGTAAATGCCAGCAGCTAGGTAAAACTATGAAAAAAATTTTCTCTCTCTCTCAAACAGGATATAGTCTAAAGTGGAGGTACACAAGCAACTGCAGTATAAAAAGATGACCTCAGAAACTGAGGAGGATTAAAGAATGAACATTAAGTCTTCCTGGAAATAATAGAGAAATCTTAGACAGAAGGAAGTACTTGATCTTGCTTCTCCATTCAATAAATATTAACTAAGCCACTCAATATTATACTAAAAATCACAGAAATAAATGTGCAAAGTATAGTAAAAGAGAGGGTAAGTGTTTTAAGACAAGGGCTTTACATCATGGCTGTGGAAACAGTCACGCAATCTTTGACCTGAAGGATAAAGTTGAGCTAATAAAGAAATAAGCATTTTCCAGGGAGTAGAAAAAGTTTATTTTCCCTCAGGTGGGAGATGCAAAGGATGATTAGAAGTCTGGGGGAGTTGATCAAGAAGAGGATTAGAGTGGGGTTTTCTCAGCAGAAACAAGGAGCCAACCAACACGGAAAGATCCAAACTTCTTGACTGTTAAACCATAGGGGTTGGATTTTTCCCAAGTCACTTCAGATGCCAATGAAACAAATCTGAGCAAGCACCTGCCGTGATCACATACAAGCTTGCTAGAAAGACAATTCTGCTTAATGAAGAATTCTTGAGAGCAAGAATTCTTGCTCTCTGCTTCATGATACAATATTAAGTGAGTAAAGTAGAATAAAAATATTTTCTATTCTTAAACTATTGTATTGCTGCACATAAACAAATAAATGTTGAAAAAAGTCTTGGCAAAAATGCAACTGATAAATATTCTCATAATCCTGGAGGCTCATTTCAATGCCCTGTCAGTTAAAAGGACTGTAATTACTCTTTGATCAAGAATCAGGCTATGCAAACTTTCCTTACAGACCACTGTAATTTACATGTATTCTTAAACAGGAGTCTAGTTGCACTGCACTTAATAAAATGCAGAACTAGGCAATGACAGAAATATCAATATCTAACTGGAAAACAGCCATATGTTGGCAAAAAAAAAATCCCCATCTTTAGATTCCTTCAGAATGATGGAGGACCACCCACAGCTTTCAATAAGACAAACTATTTCAAATTTAAAAACTCAGCTCCCCCCACCCGCAAAAATTCTTGAACTACGCTTTCACTTGATGCATTCTTAAATTCATTTTCTTTTGAACACAGGAAAAAATATTATAAACTATATACCATAAAACTTCAAATGTAAAGGTCCAGACTTTATGAACAAAGAGATGGAGAGATGTTTTCCTAAAAAGACAGCTACTTTGTCTAAATATTATTTATTTCAATGTGACTCATTGTTTAGCCAAGTTACTACATTTGGCTTCAAAACAAGAAACAAGTCTGCAGAACTGCAGAGGACAGTGGAGATATGTTCATTTAACTTTAAATACATTTGTCAGTCATTCTACGCAGAGGCTCCTCTTTTTCCTTTTTTCTTGTCTCTCTCCCCGCCGACACTGTCTAAAATACAAGGTCAGTGACTCTGCAGTGCTCAGCTGCTGGAGCAGAGATTTAAACAGTCCTTGGGAGTGGGCTTCTACATAGTAATAGAGCCACCCTTTAATTCTTTTCAAGGGAAGCACAAAAGATGCAACCATGTTTCCTGCAGCTTTGAAAGCCCAAGACTCATCATATATACAATGGCTTTTCAATGTATATCCAAGACATTTCTTTTACTTTCGTGCTAGAGTGGGAAACCATTTGTTTCCAAATTTCACGTGATGGTATTTTGAGATGGCATCACTCAAGCTTTCAAAAGAGATCAGTGTTGCACTTTGCTGTTTTTTGTTCTGGAAACATAATATTTATCATTCTTGCATGTACTTCAAGAAGAATAGCAGAATATGAGACTCAAAAGTTTATTTATTTTACAAAATGCTGCCACCCCATTAAGATAAACATTAGCCATGACTTTCTTTTTAATTTTCAGTAAAATCTTTTGGTGGAAATAAGGTGCATTTAAAAGAGGAAATGACAAACCATAAGAAACCCAGTTTGACCTAAGTATTAACAGCTTATGGTCACCTTTTTAATGCAGAGGGAAGTTTCACTTCACTGACTTACAGACATTTTTATACCTGAATCTCAAAAAGCAACACATTTTACTAGGCAAAATGACAGTTATAGATAGCTGAGGTGTTATTTGAGGGACTTAACATTAAACAATTTAAGTAACTCTACAAGATTAAGTCAAACAAGCCACATTATGCCATATAATCAGAAGAGCAAATAAACAGGGCTCTAGTTCAGCATCTATCTTTTGTTTCTTTTCATCAGAGACATATAAATTGTATTCCCTAATTTTAAAACTCTGCAAGCTTTGTTACTTCATCGACAGTGAATATGAAAAGAACAAGATTATCTTTTCACATCCAGGTGTAAAATTAATTCAAGTTAGTACATTTCCAGTCCAAAAATCAGTTTAATCTAAAACATAAAATTAGAGGCTTGGAGTTGGTGTGTGGGTGGGGGTACGGATAAAGAGAAGTTGGTTAATGGATACAAACACAGAGTTAGATAGAAGTAACAAGTTCTAATGCTCTATAGACGAGAAGGGTGACTACAGTTAACAACAATGTATTATATATTTCAAAGTAGCTACAAGAGAGTACCTGAATTGTTTCCAACACACAGAAATGATAAGTACTCAAGATGATGGATATCCCAAATAACCTGACACTATCATTACACATTCTATGCATGTAACAAAATATCACATGTACTCTCTATATTATCTGTCAGTTAAAACACAAATTAAAAATTAAAATGAGACTCCTTTTCTGTGTGTGTGTGTGTGTGGGTATGTGTGTGTGCGCGCGTGTTTAGCTTAATGCATTTCCCTGGAACGAAGTCTGGCTTTTGAAGACAAATCTATTCTCAAATCTTGGCACTGCATCTGACTAGCTATGCAGCTTTAGGCAACTTAAATTATTAGTGCCTAAATGTTTCCACCTGCATGATGAAAAAATACCTATCTCATGGGACCACTGTGCTACCTGAATGAGAAAGTAAGTGTGAAACACCTGGAGCATAGTAGCCATCACTCACAACTGGTAGGCTAGCCACACAAAGACAAGAGTTTCAATTTTAAATAGGGTATTTGTACACCAGCTTTAGGGCATTACTCCAGAGTTCTTTTCTAAATTAATCCTGCTAAATAAAATCTATTGAATTAACATTAATTTGTATTGAAATGTAATGAATGTACCAATAAAAATCATTATGATATCTCAACATTCTAGGAAAAATAATTTTGATTACAACACAAAAGTAAATGAGAGGAAAAGTTTTCTTACTCTTTATCCAGTCTGCCTAATTTAAGTTACCACACACACTACTTAAGTCCTACTGAGAACATACAAAGTACCTATAAAGTCTCTAAGAGGAGTTTACAAGCACTACCTCATTTACTCTCTACAAAAATGTTATTAACTAAATTTTATTACATTCCCCATTAAATATATAAGAATACTGCAGACGAGTCATGGGCATCTTTCCCAAATTTTGAATGTTAAGTGCCAGTGCCCACACTCTCCTGTCCCCATGGAGAATGAGAATATGCTCAGCTGAGGCACTTGGTCTCCATCACTTTTCGTGAGTATAGCTGTAGTCTTCAAGTTTTAATGCACATACGAAATATGTAAGTTACTTATTAAAAATAAACGTGCTGGTCAGTGCCAGTTTTATGCTATAAACTGAGATCCAACAGTTCTCCCAGCAAAACCTATCTGACCAATTGTCATATTAGTATTATTAATGATTATATTTAATCAAACATTTGTCCAATAATATTTTCTAAGATTTTACATAAATTAACATTTATCCTCATTACAGTCCTACCTGGTATACAGTGGTTCAGAGTGTGGGTCCTGAGCTTGACACTTACTTGTTTTATCATCTAGCAAAGTTACTTAATTTCCCTGGAACCTCAGTTTACTTACCTGTAAAATGGGGGTAATGATATTATCTATCTCATGAGTTCCTAATTAACATAAAGCAAATTAATAAATTAAAGCAGAGCAGTTCCAGGTCCATTATATTGCTCAGAAAATAGTGACTATGATCATTATTCTCATTTTTAAGGAATAATAATAATAGTTCTCAGAGAGGTCAGATATCTTTCTCAAGGTCACACAATTAAAAATGGCCGATGGGAGAAAATTAAAATGATAAATTAAAATGATATCTTTCTGGCTCTAGAACTACTGCCCTTTCCAACACAACACATCACCTTTCTACACTGTCAGGGCAAACTCGACCGTCAGTGGGCCATGCCTTTTTGAGTAAATGCATGAAATGTGCCAAGGAGTTAGCACATTGCTGCAGTAGTTTTCAAGATGTATAACACGAGCACCATGAAAGTGTCCTTCTAAATCTTTGCATCTTTGTGAAATGTCTTTCTCTTTTTGTTAGAGGGTTCACTATCTCACTGTTTGAGGAGAATTTTCCAAATGAAAGCAGAATCCAGAGCGTGAACTAATCAGTGAGAAACTGCTCCTGTTGAAACTATTTTAAGGCTAAAACTGACAGGAAATTTGGAAATGGGAGACAAAAGGTAATCATTTCTGTTGCTACTGGGAAGTTGACCACACCCTCTGTATCATCTTTCACTTTTTTGAAACCTGCATTTCCTGTGTACTTCTTAGGTGGACATCAGTAAGCCAACTGCTATTGAGGGTATTAACACTTTTACAAACTAAAACCGTCTTCAAGGAGAGAGACAGCATGCTCACAGTACTAGAATACAAGGCAGTATATGATAAGTGCCTGTAAAGACAGGCGGCGAATGGCACCGCCATCATATTCAACCTACAAACAATAAAATCATGCTCCATTCCTCCCTCCCAGCCTATCAATCAACCGCTAAGCCTTGCTGATTTTACCTCTAAAATGTCCCTCATGTCTGTCATTTTTTCTCCATTTCTATTATCACTCAATTCTAGACACATATCAATTCTAGTCATTTCCGATGGATAATGGTATGAGCCTTCTACTTGCTCTTCCTGTCTTTAGTTTCCTTCTTTGTTCAAATATTTATTGAACGGTAGAAAACCATGGGCATTAGAGGCAGTCTGTGTGCTGGGAATACAATGACTAGGACCCTACCTTACAAGGCATGTGGAATTCTCACATCAGCTTCATGCTTCTATCTGAACGAATTTACCATCCAAACACTAAACATGACCATGCTTTCACACATTTTCACTCTGTCCCATTTGAAATCTACTCAATGACTTCCTATTTTTTAACCAATAGTTCTGAGAAGTCATGCCTACTTTAAGAATGTAGCAAATGCGATGGCCTTTCTTTTGCTGAAAAATTTCATATAAGTTATAGTCATAAAATATTTCATGTAAATTCAGGGTGTCGCTGATACTCTGAAATTCATTCAAGTATCCCATAAGTGTAGTCTATGTGCCTAGGAGACAAATGTCTCATCTAAAGGGAAAATTTCAAGCCTACAAATATGTTAAACAAGGCCCTTCATGACCTGACCCTTGCTACCTCCTCAGCCCGCTGCCTGGTATTTCCTCCTTGATCTTTATGCACCTACAATAGAGCTATCTGTATTATTTGGAAAACATCATGCTATCTCATGCTTCTCAGCCATATTCATACTAGTCTCCTGTGCCTTTTTTGCTTTGCTAACTTTTCGTTGTTTGTGTGTTTGTTTTTGAGACAAGGTCTCATTCTGTCACCCAGGCTGGAATGCAGTGGCACAATCAGAGTTCACTGTAACCTCTAACTCCTGGGCTCAGGGGATCATCCCACCTCAGCCTCCTGAGTACCTAGGACTATATAGCCACACAACACCATGACCAGCTAATTTTTGTTTATTTGCTCAGCTGGTCTATAACTCTTGGCCTCAAGTAATCCTTCCACCTCAGCCTCCCAAAGTGCTGAGATTACAGGTGTGAGCCATTGCACCCAGCCCCTTTTCCATGTTTTTAAGGCTTAATTGATACTACTATCTGTATAAAGACTTTCCTGATTCTCCTGTGAAAAATGATGAAAATGGCTCACTTTTATTTAATAATACACTATTTTACTGGTGCCAAGATAACTAATTGTAATTACATATTTAAACTTTGCAACAGCACTACGATGTGCATACACTGTACTTCGTATCTTATACATAAGGAAACTACACTTAAGAGGAGTTAAGTATGTGTTGATCAATTATAGCTGAAGAGCAGCAGAGTCAGGACTGGAACTCCGGAATGCTGAACTCTAAAGTTCTTTCCACTGTAACATCTCCCTCCAGTACTCCTTTTGTATACTGAGTACATGTCCATTCTTACACACTTTAGATACAACCTTGGACTACTTTACCCCGCAAGTGTGAGTGTACCAGGCAAATTTTACTATTTATTTCAGAAACTTTAGAATAGTTTAGAGAGACTGGAAGACTGTGCCTGTTCAAAGAGAACTGTTTAAGCTGACCTGGCTGAGACCTTCAATTTTCTACCCAGTTTGGATGAGGGAGAGAGAAACAAGGAGAGAATGGATTATTCATCTCAGCATTTAGTGCTGCCATATTTTGGGTATTTGTCATTCACCCCAGAGCAAATTTGATGAAAGAATGGTATAGATCACTCTCTAATGCTCAGTGGTGAAGAAGTGTTTCTGTGTCTTTGTTTTGTTTCTGTAATATACAACAAGAGTAAATTTCTAGGTAAATAAACATTAATTCAGCCATGCAAATATAAGCCCAAATTTCTTAACAATAGATTTGGTAGATATTACTTTGTCAAATAGCTATACATGTCCTAAAGATACACTAACATGTTCTGTTCTGCATTTATTGTTTTATGGACTGATAATAACTGTGGGCACTCTCTGCCAGCTACAAAGGAACATACTTAAACAACACTGGCACTGAGTAGGATTTTTTTTTTTCCTTTCCCAACGGAAAAAGAACAAACTCACTTGGCATCCTCATTTTGCTTTTGAAGCATTTAGGACAATGAATCCACAATGTAATTTGTCAGCAAATCTTCCAGTACTGAGATACCTATATAGGGCTGACTGTGGCAACAGGTGTTAAGAGCCACTGGGGCTACAAACAAGCAAGGTGTCATTGTAGAAAGCATACACTAGACACAGAGGATCTGGAGGGGGCACAACCACCACCTTGTTCATATAATCAGCTTTTTATTCTGAGGCACAGCATCTCATTCAGCCTCAAATTTAGCATCTGTAAATGAAGGGGTTGAACTAAATAATCAGTAAGATCATTTCTAGCATTGGTCTTTTCTGATTTCAAGATTTTCTAAAACTACCTTTAACTCCTACCCCAACATAAACTTTGAATGCTTTCAGATTTTATGTATACTATGCTGTTCCTTCTTTCCTGAGATGTCCTTTGCTATACATGCAACTAATTCTAGTGTCTCAGAGGTAGTTATACAATTTCTGAATAATGGTTAAGCATGTAAACTTAACTACATCTGAATTTGAGTATGTCTAGTTTGCTTTAATTAGATATTCAGAATAAAAATCAGCACCCAATAACTAAAGTTCAGGACATTAAAGAGAAAACTATTCCCAGTAATGTCTCCCTTGAGATTTTGACTGTGACTATGCTCCCTCCTTCTAGTCTCATAACTGAACTGCAAGCTCTAACTTTTGACCTTAGGAAAGTCACATAATCTCTTGATTATAGTCCTCTACCTACAAAAATAGTGCAATAGTAAATAACTGCCTCCTCTATCTAGTACACAACAGTGAATAAAATCTGGCAATGGAAAAATTACTACTTACTAGATGATAACTTGACCACCTTCATGCCTACATACGCTGGACACTGAATAACACTGAAGGTCAGGTCATGGGGCACTATGTTCCACCCTGCTAAATATTTCTTCTCCTAGCAACATTTGAAAAAATAAAGTTAGCCTTCTTTATGAAAGGATAAAACAACTCTTTGCCCCATCCCTCTTACAGTTTTCGAAGTTTTTATTCTTCAAAGGATTTATACTGTTTTTCCAGCAAGTATTTTTAGAAAACATAAGCAAAATAGTCCATTCCAAAATTTTCTTCAGAGCATTCTTTCTCTCCATTCTTTCATCTCATTTTAATTTAGTGTTTCTTTCCTACATATTATTTATGCAAACTATGTATTTTATACAAGCTAGTCTTCTCAGCCTATGTTTTCATTTTATTTTTCAATTTACAGTGGCTTTAGTCATGGTGATTTTGTTACAAAATTTAGATAGAAAATTCTTTTTCTCACTTTGGATGCCCTCTTTTAAACTGAACGCAGTCTCTAACATGGAGAGATGATAAGATCTCTTATAAACCCACTTCAACACCCTTTCCCTCATCATGTTTCACAGCAACACGTTTCTTAACGCAAGAGATTTTACTGCCTTTTAATCCAGCTTTTGAATGTCATACAAAACATCATTTTGCAGCTAAGTTTCTAAATTTAGCCTTAAGTATGTCTACCTAATTCTACCATGAGTGGATAATTGCTTAATCTTCTACAGTAATCTTCTTTACTGTTCTGCATAAAAAGAATACAAGAATATATATATACTTTGCCTTCATTTTATATAATTTACACGCAGCTTTCCATCTACAATTTCAAAACAACAAGTAGCAACACTAAGTTTTAGCAATAGTGGCCATTAATAAACGTTGATGCTTTTGCTGAGTAGACCGCTACATAAAAAGAAAATCACCATTGCTGACAAAATACTTTTCCTTAATTTTAAATCCTTAATATTTTCTTTTTAAACTGATCAACTATAAGTTTTTTTCATCATTATCTCTATTTCATGCATACAAATGTATATGCATAAAAATACATGTTCTTGAAGATGCGCATTAATGAATATATTAGATAATAGTGTACCTTTTCATAACTGAACGATCAAAGAGAAAGAAAATCAACACTTTAAGTGAGGGCACAGAGTAACAGATATTCTCAGTTGGTGCAAATATAAATTGGCATATTGTTTCTGGAAAGGAAGTCTATGAGAAGTTTAAGCATAAATTTCAACAGCAAAACTCTTGGGAGAATAAAGTAGGAGAAAATCTTTGTGGTCTTGGGATAGCTAAATGTTTCTTAAATAGGGCAAAGAAGTATAAATCATAAAGAAAAGAATGATGAGTTAGAATACATTACAATTCAGAATTTTCATTTATATAACACTACCATTATGTGGTGAAAAAGCAATGCAAATAATGGGAAAAGATTTCTAAGCACATATAATCTATAAAGGGCTCATACTGAGAATGCATAACAAACTCCTAGAAACCAATAAAAAAATACAAACTAAAATAAAATGGGCAACAACTTCAAATAAATGTCTTACAAGATATTTAAATCACCAACAAACTGAATAGTGTTCAAATGTAATCCAGAGAAAATAAACGTAAACTATAATGAGATACTACTATATAGCTACCTGACTGGCTCAAACTTTGTTTTTAAATAACAGTCAAAAAGAAATGTGTTTATTTCCAGGATTTATCAAAGACAAAGAACAACTAGAATTATCATAAACTTCTGGAAGGAATAGAAATGTCTACAACCATTTTGGAAAATGGTTTATCTACTCAATTGGAATGTATATATACCTATGACCCCACAATTCAATTTCTAGTTACACACCAAAAGATGTGTGTAAAATGTTTACAGCAGTCTTATTCACGATAGTTCTAAAACGGAAATGTATGAATGTACATCAACAGGGAACTGGGTAAATGAATTGTTGCATTTTTCTTATAATGGGTACTACTCAGCAATAAAAAAGAATTACTTCTACATGTAAAAATGCCAGTGAATCTCTCAAGACATTAAGCAAAATCAGTCATGCACAAAATAAAACATACTATGCAATTCCATTTACATAAAGTTCAAAAAAAGGCAAAAGTAATCTATGGTCATAGAAGTAATCCTGGTGGTTATATTCAGGGAGAAGGGAGAAGATAAGTCACTGGAGTGACAAAAGGGGTCTAGATATATTTTTCAACCTGCGTGGTAGTTAGACAAGTATGGTATCTTGCTAACTAGTGTGGTATTTCATATATACTGAAGATTTTGTACTTTTTCTCTATGCTCGATTTGCTGATAATTATAGTTTCTAAAAGAGTATTAAATCGATGCATGCATAATCTCTGAACCAGTGTATATTAGTTTTCTGTAGTTGTTGTAACTAATTACTACAAATGTCGTGACTTAAAACACACATTTTTTTCTCTCACACTTCTAGAGACCAGGAGTATAAAATCGGTTAACACTGACATTGAGGTGGGCTGCAGCCCCTCCGGAGGCTTTGGGGATCTGTTTCTTGCCTCTTCCAGCTTCTATTGATTTCTTGGCTTGAGACCACCTCCCTCCAATCTCTCCCTCCGTGGTCATGTTCTCTTTTCCTCCTCTTCTGTGTCAGTTTCTCAGCCTCTTTCTTGATAAGTACACTTGTGATTCCATTTAGGGCTCACCCAGATAATCCAGGATAATTCTGCCATCTCAAGAGCTTAAATTTATTCACATCTGCAAAGTCGATTTTGCCATGTAAGATGACATTCTGCCGGCGCGGTGTCTCATGCCTGTAAACTCAGCACTTTGGGAGGCCGAGGTGGGTGGATCACAAGGTCGGGAGATCGAGACCAGCCTGACCAACATGGTGAAACCCCATCTCTACTAAAAATACAAAAATTAGCCAGGCCTGGTCCCAGTAACTCGGGAGGCCGAGAAAGGAGAATTGCTTGAACCCGGGAAGCGGAGTTGCAGTGAGCCAAGGTTGTGCCACTGCACTTTAGCCTGGGTGACAGAGCGAGACTCTTGTCAAAAAAAAAAAAAAAAAAAAGACATTCACAGGTTCTAAAGATTAGGATGAGCGCATCACTCATGGGGCCATTATTTAGCCTACCACAGAGTATGACTGACAATACTAACTATGGTTTCAGAGGAGCCAGACCTAACTGAGTGCCATAATCAGCTGAGAGGGCATCATGAAGCAGGAGGGGAAAAACTGCTGTTTATGGACAATGGTATCAGAACACGTAGAGAGAGACAGGCAGTCACAGCACAGAATGACCACAAATGATGTCAAGTGATAAAGAAAAAAAAAAGTTGAATATAATCCACTATTAGTAAAAAACAAATTGAAATATATCTGCCTAAAATGTGGTACATTTTCATGAAAGAAGACAATGTTAATTTTAGTTGTATTTACATCAGAAACTGTAACAGTAAATATATTAATTTTAATATGATAAAAATATTAAAGGAGAATATCATGAACAATGTTTGTTTTGGTTTGTTTTTCCACACTTCTGAAACCCTTGATCTTCTCTAAATGCCTGAGCTTGTTACTCTTACACAGAGTTACTCAGGCTGCTAATGCAAACACAATGACAGAATGTTGCCATAGATGAGGCATTTCATCACCACTCTGGGACTAGAAGACTCTGGGACACATTTGGCTGGAAGCAGAGGAACCCTTTTATTATATCCCCTCAGCAGGTATCTGAGAGAAATCCCTATGGAGAGTCAGGACACTCTCTCATACACTGCTTTTCACATAACTGCTACTTGTGGCAGCTTCAACTGTGACCTTATTCATGTTACTAGTTTGAAATGCATGTTTATCCCCTTGATACAGTAGCCGATGTCACTTGTTATTCACTTGTCTCTTCAAAAGAAAAGAGTCAAGCCATGAAACTACTAAAATAAAACATTAGGGAAACTCTCCAGGACACTGGTCTGGGCAAAGATTTTTGAGCAATACCCCACAAGCACTAGCAACCCAAGCAAAAACAGGATCGTCTCAAGTTGAAAAGTTTCTGCACAGCAAAGGAAACAATCAACAAAGTGAAGAGAAAACCCACAGAATGGAAGAAAATATTTGCAGACTACACACATGATAAAGGATTAATTACCAGAATATATAAGGAGTTCAAACAACATTCAATTTAAAAATGAGCAAAGCTGAATAGACTTTTATTTATTTATTTTTTTTGAGATGGAGTCTTACACTGTTGCCCAGGCTGGAGTGCAGTGGCGTGATCTCGGCTCACTGCAAGCTCCGCCTCCTGGGTTTGCACCATTCTCCTGTCTCAGCCTCTGGAGTAGCTGGGACAGGCGCCCGCCACCACGCCCGGCTAATTTTTTGTATTTTCAGTAGAGACGGGGTTTCACCATGTTAGACAAGATGGTCTCGATCTCCTGATCTCGTGATCTGCCTGCCTCGGCCTCCCAAAGTGCTGGGATTACAGGCGTGAGCCACCACGCCCGACCTGAATAGACATTTTTCAAAAGAAGACAAACAAATAGTAAACAGATATACATAAAGATGTTCAACATCAATGATCATCAAAACTATAATAAGATATTATCTCACCCCAGTTAAAATGACTTTTATCCAAAAAACAGACACTACTGAATGCTGGAGAGGATGTGGAGAAGGAACCTTTCCATACTATTGATAGGAATACAAATTAGTACAGCCACTATGGAGAACAGTTTGGAGGCTCCTCAAAAAACTGACAGTAGAACTACCATAAGATCCAGCAATCCCATTGCTGGGTATATATGCAAAAGAAAGGAAATCAGTATATTAAAGAGACGTCTGCACTCCCGTGTATATGGCAGCATTATTCACATCAGCCAAGATTTGAAAGGAAAATAAGTGTCCATCCACAGACAAATAGATAATATGATACATATACACAACAGAGTACTAATTCAGCCATTAAAAAGAATGAGATCCTGTCATTTGCACAACATGGTTGAAACTGGAGGATATCATGTCAACTTGAACCAAGTACAGAAACACAAACTTATGCATTCTCACTCATTTATGGGAGCTAAAAATAAAAGCAATTGAACTCAGGGAGACAGACAATAGAATGATGGTTACCAGAAGCTCGGAGGGTAGTGGCAGGAGGGGTGGGAGAGGAATTGCAGATGGTTGATGGGCAGAAAAATACAATTAGACAGAATAAATAGGATGGAGTATTTGATAGCACAACAGGCTAACTACAGTCAACAATAATTTATTGTACATTTAAAAATAAGTAAGAGACTAATTGGATTGTCTGTAACAAAAAGATAAATCCTTGAGATAATGGATACCCCCATTTGCCCTGATGTGATTACTACACATTGTATGTCTGTATCAAAATATCTTATATACCCCATATATATATATATACACATTTGCTATGTACCCACAAATATTAAAAAGAAAAAAAAATTTAAACAGGAGATTCATTTTGGATATCATTTTACAGAAAAAAATGAAATAAAGTTATCATTATAAGCTCCATAAATAAAACTCAGGTCACTGAGAAATGTAAAAATTATTTTGCTCCAATTAATATAGCATGTTTATAAGTGAGACATCACAATGACCCTGAAAAACTACATTATGTGTTTTAGGTAAGTTTACTGATAAAAATATTCTCATAAATCTGGAAGACTGTATGTACCCCAACAAGATGCTCTCAAAGAAAATGATAAAAAGTCTTTTCAAGGATCTCCATTTGTCCTTAGCCCAAGAAGACATTCAGATCAGACTCCATATGAGCTTGCACTAAATGGCAGCTCATGAAGGTACAAGGAAAGGGGAGGCTCGCTGTTCCTTTAACTGAGCATGCTCTGGAAAGCAACAATTCTCCCTTGCCCATCACGTAGAGGTGCTTAACAGCATAGGTAAACAGCATAGGTATACCTCCCATTAGAAAGATGATAGTCTTAAACTAGAACTCAGTTCTGGGGCCTTGCTACTGGGCCAGAAATGAACTTCTTAGTTGTTAGATCCTGGGTGAGACCAAGGTTCTTGCGTAGGGCTGAGGTAATTATTGCGAGAGTCATCTGGGGTTTTCATACATATATGTGTGTGTGTGTGTGTATACATATATATATATATGTATTTTTTTTTTTTTTTTTTTTTGAGACGGAGTCATGCTTCGTCGCCCACGCTGGAGTGCAGTGGCCGGATCTCAGCTCACTGCAAGCTCCGCCTCCCAGGTATACGCCATTCTCCTGGCTCAGCCTCTCGAGTAGCTGGCACTACAGGCGCCTGCCACCTCGCCCGGCTAGTTTTTTGTATTTTTTAGTAGAGACGGGGTTTCACCTGTTAGCCAGGATGGTCTCGATCTCCTGACCTCGTGATGCGCTCATCTCGGCCTCCCAAAGTGCTAGGATTACAGGCTTGAGCCACCGTGCCCGGCCTCCAATATTTTAATATTAGTACAGGTATACCAGTGCCTGTCAGTTGGGTATAAGACCTGCATCCATTATATTAATGAGTGGCCATCTGTGCTCTTTTACATCTTTATGGAGAGGGTATTTATCCAACAATGAAATCCAGTTAGCTTATGACTAATATCTAACTTACTATTCACCTAAAATATTTGCCCAAAAGACCAAGAATAACTTTTATACCTATTTCTACCAATAACATTGTTTTCTATGTTTGCATTTCATTAAGGTAGTGGTTTGAAACTTTTGGAATGCGGATCTACTAATGGAACAACATTGTTTCTGTATTTAGATATAAGATAAGATGTAACCAGATTTTTTGCCAACAGACATTTTGAGGCTATCTTGGAAGTCCATGCTATTTAAAGCATGCATAGCTCTTTGGATTTCCCTTGTCAATTATTTTATTGCTATTAGAATAATACACAAGAAACATAATAATCTTATATTCATAAGCAATATTTCTCTAAGCCCTTTCCATGATTATGGATCATCTCGTTTAACATTCACAATAGCTACATAAACGAAAAGACTGTAAGTTATTATCCAAAATGGAACATTTTTTAATGTGAAAGGAGAAAGCTAGCAGTGATTACTTCAAGACAATTGGCATAAACAGGGACTGTCCTTGGGAAACTATAATGGATGGTCATTCCACATACAAAAATTATTGTCATTTGATTATTATTGAGACAGTGTCTCACTCTGCTTCCCGTGCTGGAGTGCGGTGACATGATCATAGCTCACTGCAGTCTTGAACTCCCAATCCAGCCTCTGGAGTAGCTAGGACTACAGGTGAGCACTACCATTCCTGAGTAATTTTTAAATTTTTCATAGAGATAGGGTCTCTCTATGTTGCCCAGGTTGGTCTAGAACTCTTGAATTCAAGCAATCCTCCTGCCTTGGCCTCCTACAGCACTGGGATTACAAGGTAAACCACTCCGCCTGGCACATGAAAATTATTTTATTCTAATCTGAAGAAACTGGGGCACAAATGTTTCAATAATGTGCCCACATTCACAGCAGAATCAGGGCTGGCTCCCTGGCAGTCTGAATTCAGAATCTCTCCTCTGAATCTCAAGGCTGGATGACTCTAGTGGAGTCAACATGATGCAAAATGCAAGGCAACTGGTAGTGACAATAAAAGGAGATGACAATTTTAATAATTTACCTTCTTTGAAATATTCACTCCTAACACTAGTTTGAGCTGGAGAGTTAACTTTTTTGCTTGTGTTTAGATTTCACTTCAACACGAAGCTCTTTAAAAAAAATAATCTCCCTCAATCATTCATGTTACATTTTAACTAGACTCGGCAGGGAGTTAGCAGGCTCGGAATCATGAATTTATGAAAAAGATAAGCTTTTGTGAATTTATTTCTTGCTTCTTAAAAAAAGGTCACAAGTATTAAATACAAGCAGATAACATCACTTTTAATAGTATTTCACACATTAGCAAAGGAATTTTTTATTAAACATAGTTAAGAAATTTTTTGGAGTATTTCTAAATTTTTATTATTTTTTTTGAAGGGCTCACCATGAATATGCAGGCAAAAATTCACTGTTCTTCCAATTCTGTAAAGCTATCAGGATAACAATGGATTTGACAGATTATCTGAATTTTTTAAACGACCCCTTTGAGGATACATTTTACAACATTTGATGTTTTCTGTTCATTCTTTTCTACATATAGCAGGCAAACCATGTCCACTTCTTATATATAATAATACATCCACATCTGAACAAAAAAAGCAACATGAAAATGAATTAACTGTGAACTAACAAAATGATAACCTGGCAGGAATGAAGATTAGCACAAGCAGAGAGAGGTTGGCAGTGCCATGTTGCACAGCATTCAGTATCATGGTGACAGCCCAGCCAGATATTTTCAAAGTGTATACAATTCTGCATTGGTTAAGAAAAAAAAAGAAAAAAGAAAAACTAGGTTGGAATAGGAATTTATGCTGAAAAAAAATCCTTACACCGTATGCTTGGAGGTTAAAGGATTAATAAACAAATGAGCATTGTGAATATAAAATCTTTTCTGGAAAAAAATGTTATAAACATTATTTCATTATCTTACCAACACTTTTGTTCCTAGATAAAACTCATCCACTACAAACATCTCTGCTGCTGACGGGCTAGACTGAAAAGAAAGTGGACCTAATCCTGTATCTGGGCCTAAAGGTCCTGACTTGGGAGAATAGTGAGAAATTCTGCCCCCTGTGCCACCAAGTATGGCTGAAATTCAAGGTGCTATCATCCTAAATGGACATTCCATTTGCCTCCCCCATGATTTGGAATGAAAATTACAGTTCTCAGGATTAACCTTAAAGTGAAAATCAACATTATTCCCATCCTCCCCTTCCTCCCTTCTTCCTCCCTCTTATTTCATTCTAACAACCACATGCCACCGCATAATGGGAGGACCAGTCACTACGGTGCAAACCTCACAAATTTCATCATCGATATTTACTTTTAAAAAGTGTCTCATCATCTCCACCTTTGCCTTTCATTAAATTAATTCCTGAATTAAATGTGTTTTATTTGCCTTGTTATATGTGTGTAAGTGTTCCTTAACAGAGTCAAATTATTGATTTGCACAATTTTCCCAAGAAGAGCACATAAACACTCTGATGCAGGTTTTGGCCTCAGTGACATGGGCCCGTTAATGAAGGCAATTTGAATTTTCAGGATGTGCTCATGTGCCACATACTCTTAAACCTTCCCAAATTAATATTTCATAAGTATTTAGCAGGTAAAAGAAAGTTTTTAAAAGGCAAGAAATTACCAAAAAAAGGTGAAAAAAAGCAAAATCCAATGTCTAAATTATATGATTCATTGCTAATTCAGCCAGGACATCTCAGAATTGCTTATTAGACAAAATATTTGCTTTAGATATGTTAATTTTTGAAAATTGCTTATCAGGATTTTGTTTTAATTAGTAGCCATAAACTGCTACAAAGTGTTCTCTTCCCATTAAAAATACTTTGTAAAAAATTAATAGAATATTTTTATAAGCATCTAAATTGATCAAAACTTACTTTCTAGGTAGCATAGTCAGCTTTTTCATTTCTCTAGACCCTTGATAAATGGACAATAATATTGAGGAAAATAGTTTGATTATATTAGTTACAAGTTAGAACTGGTATGAAGAACTTGTAAAAGAGCTAAATATTCTTTGCTAACTAAACAAATGCAGAATTTTTACTGGCTCAAAATTTTGCTAAAAAGACAGTGACTTAGTTGCATGTTATGTTTATTAACGCCTTGTTGTTGTATGTGATGTTTCTAAATATAGGCAAACATACTCTATGTTCATAAACTGCAAAACTCATTCAAATAGACCTATTTTATTCCATACCAAAACTTCTATAATATTCAGATATCAGATTATAATATGGGGAATCCTGTTATGCCATGACATGGCTTAAAATTTACTTTAATATTTTTATGTGTCTAAAAGACTCAATCACACTTCTAGCATTGGCCTATTGAAAATAAATATTAGGTATTTGCTATCCAAGATGGCTTATAGTCCCAGTTATTTGTATAAGGAGGAAGGCTTTCAGGTGAGTCTTACAAAACCAGGTACTCCGTAAACTACTAGATCACAGTTTCTTTGGGTGCGGCTCAAAAATGCATGCTTTAAAAAATCTTCCAAATGATACTGAGGTTCAAGCAGGTTTGAGAAGCACTGATATACATCATGACAGACCAAATATGTTTGCCTGTATGGCTTCCAGTTGGTTTCACTGATAACCAGATACCAGATCCCAGAGGAAAATGTTTAGCTATACAGATGTCCAGATATATTCCAAACTGAAAATAACTGTGAATAATTTACAACAAGCTAGAGTACTGCTCTTGAGATAGTTTGAGATTAAAGTTTTAGGTTGTAAATTTGTAAAACCACAGACATTTTGAGGAGGAATTCCAGTTGCTATTTTTAAAGATGAGGAAATTATTAAATAAAGTAAATAATAGGTATCAGCTTTGTGTGTTTACAAATCACACATGCTCAAATGAGAGGGCACAAAATGAAACGGCTATTTTTAAAATACCTAAAATAAACAGAAACAAAAAGCTTGAGTTACATCAGGTTGAGTCATTCAAATTCATACATATTAGAGGCCATACTTTTCACATCCTCCTTTGTGACCTTGGAGTGTTTAATTAGAGCAAATGCACTTCAGCCCAGACTAATTCCCACTTTAAATAGAGCAAGCATGAATTCGAGGTAATTCTCCATATCAATAACTGAACCCAACATGTGTGGGACAGAATGGTATCTTAAAAAGTATAAAGTTTGGGCCCCTCAGTTAGAGGTGCAGCCTTTGTCCTCTTTATTATAACACTCAGGCTTTACAAGGGTTTTCAACTTTTCAGGCTCTTCTTCTTTCCTTGATCTTTTCCTATCGTTTGAAAGCTTTGAAACTCCCTCCTGAAACAGGCATTCATCATACTTTAATTCTTAGACCATAAATCCAAGAAAAATAAATAGTGGTGAAAACTCAAGAAAAAGAACAACAGTGTGTGTGTGTGTCTGTGTGTGTGTGTAGCTGCAAAGAAGCATATTTATTTTTCCTATAGAGATGGGCCATTGTAATGGTTTATCCTAGTTATATGTTTATGCATACATACGTATTTATGTAACTTTTTGTTTTCCTTAATGCCTTTAGATCTAGAAATCACTTCCTTCTGCTTAGAACAAGTATATTATCAAGTTTTGTTACGCCTGTCTTACAGTTTTTGGCTATATTGAGAAAGAACCCAGTAAGCTCCCCAGAGAGGATACCTGTTCTGCTCTATCATTTTCAAGTTCATCCTAAAGATGTCTACCAAGTGTCCGGTGATCCAATCAGCTCACAAATGCTCAGAAGAGCCTCTCTAAGTCAGGACAGCAACTAGTTCTCTTAATCACTTCGAGACAAGTGCATGAACTGAATTTCGTATGTTGAAAACAGAAAGAAAAGATTGAAGTCAAACGCAAAACTTAGCTGATTTCTGTATGTGTATTCCATATTAACAAGAGTTTGGGGGCATAGATTTTCAAACTTAGCACCCTTCTGTTGCCACAGTCTGCTGGCAGCCTCCGTTTAGCTGTCTTTTGAGTCCACTGCATGGTAAGCTCCTCTCTGAGGCAAGCCTCAAGGCCTTATTTGGTGATGACAGTTCAGTGGCTGGCTGGCTGGCTGGCACAGAAAATGTTTCTGAACTGAACTGAAATTTAGCAATCTCTAACACCTTTCACATGTGTTTTGGTTTAGGAGTCCCTTTGTAAGTCTGCTAGACACTGTTTTTTTTAAGTAATTGGGTTTCAAAAATGTCTCATCTGTGGGCTACAAACTCATTTAAACTTGGGAAACAATATTCTAATTAATAATAGGCATAAAATATAAAAGACTATTTATAGAATAACCACTTTGCTTTTATTCAAATATCTTAATTCTTCTAAAATAATCCTTTGGGTAATATGTATGCTTAGCAAATACAGACTAGTATTTTTATCCGACTTATCATTCAGCAGTAATACTATGTTCAAGAATAAATGAACTATTGGTTAGTTTTTATGATTAAAGTAAACTATGACTATGACTAAAGTAAACTATGACCATGGTTTAGTGGTATAAATTTATAATCATAAAAATATTTTTAATAAAAGATTATAAACCTTCTAATGGCCAACTATTTTTGAATTTCTGCCTTAAAATTTTGATGAACACTTTTATTTCTTCCTCAAGACACATTACCAAGTCTATTATGTCTCCTTTCAGAATGCAGCACCATATTTCTGTTAACATGTGGCTCTGGACATACAATAGATCCAACCTTAAAACACAGCTGCAATGTGGCAGAGAAAACTGACTTAACTAAGTAAAAACTGTAGCCTGAGCTCTGCTCACCAAGCTGAGTATTAGAGGCATTATCCTGTTTCCATTTGATAGAGTTAAAGTTATCTCAATCAGAGAGCAAGATCTAAGCTTGATGGGCAAAAGCGCAGAATGGAGGTCTGAGATCCCAAACTGCCGAGGTCAAGGGCTCATGGTCATTACTCTTCCAGCAGTGACAGAAACAGAACGGATAAGTGCACTCAATCAAAAGGCATGAACAGCGAAGACGAGGCCACCCACACAAATATCTGTTTGCTTACGAGGTCCTTTTCATAGGATACCATAAAGACAGGTGTGGGGTTTGAAAAATTCTGTTTGGGGAGACCTGCTGCTTGGTGAGTGCTTTTCTTCCGTAGGTACCTTCGAAGCATACTTTCAACAATTCTTCTTTAAGTCATGTTTGTTTATTCAGTGTCAGTAATGTTGACATAGTTTATGTGTGACTTTAAATCAAAGGCATACTGAAAGAAATAATATGGATTTTCACTTAATTAATAAAGGTCTTTTATCCAGTTGACCAAACATGAGAAAATGAGAACATACCAATATGAACATTCCTTTGCCATTCTGTTCCCTCACAACAGCACTACAGGGCAGACTGAGTATAAAACACATGACAAAAAATGTTCTTTTCTCCTCTATTCAGAAAAAGTTTGATTATTAATCCATCAATTACTCCTAAAGCATCAGTTTATCTATTATTGAAAAGAAATATATATTCATATATATATAAATTATTTTCACAGTGCAACAGCTTCTAGATCAATTAGACTATATATATCAGAAAATGATTCAGTTATTTATAATACATAATATGTTTCAGTTAAATTTGCCACTTAATAACATGATATCACATATTTGCTTGGAAAGATTTTCAATATTCTAGATCTTCCTTTAAATAGTCTATAAAATGTCCAAATTTTAGAAGTTACTTCATTGTATATCTACATTTAATAAGAGGTTATTTGTGGCAATATATCAAGTCAAACATATAATAAGGTAGATTTAAAACAAAACCGAGCACGGTTCACACAAATTAAATAGCTACGAATTTAAACAGTTAAAGCCTTTAGAAGACTGATCTCAAAGGTTATAGGATGCAACTATTATTTAAATTGCAACATTCGTTATTTCAAAGAATATTTTTGAGTATGTATTCTTCACCAACCATTGTATTAGGCTCTAAGAATACAATGTTGAATTAAACAATGTATCTCAGATGATTTAACACACGCAAGTCTGGTTTAACATAGGCAAGTCAATAAATGTGATACACCACATAAACGGATTTTAAAACCAAAATCACATGATCATCTCAATTGATGCAGAAAAAGCCCTTGACAAAATCCAGCATTGCTTTATGATTAAAACTCTCAGCAAAATCGGCATACGAGGTACATACCTCAATATAATAAAAGTCATTTATGACAAACCCACAGCCAACATAACACTGAATGGGGAAAAGTTGAAAGCATTCCCTCTGAGAAATGTAAAGAGACAAGAATGCACACTCTCACCACTTCTCTTCAACATAGTATTGGAAGTCCTAGCCAGAGTGATCAGACAAGAGAAAGAAATAAAGGGCATCCAAATCGGTAAAAAGGAAGTCAAACTGTCACTGTTTGCTGATGATAGGACCGTTTACCTTGAAAGACCCAATGACTCCAGAAAGCTCCTAGAACTGATAAAATAATTCAGCAAAGTTTCCAGATACTGACTTGTGTACCAACAGCGACCATGCAGATAATCAAATCAAGAACTCAGCCACTTTTACAATAGCTGCAAAAAATGAAATAAAATACTTAGGAATATACCTAACCAAGGAGTCAAAAGACTTCCACAAGGAAAACTACAAATCACTGCTGCAAGAAATCATGGACAACAACAACTAATGGAAACACATCCCATGTTCATGGATGGGTAGAATCAATATTGTGAAAATGATCATACTGCCAAAAGCAATCTACAAATTCAATGCAATCCCCATCAAAATACCACCATCATTCTTCACATAATCAGAAAAAACACAATTCTAAAATTCACATGGAACCAAAAGAGCCCGCATAGCCAAAGCAAGAGTAAGCAAAAAGAACAAATCTTGAGGCATCACACTACCTGATTTCAAACTATACTATAAGGCCATAGTCACCAAAACAGTGTGGTACTGGTATAAAAATAGGCACACAGACCAATGGAACAGAATAGAGAACCCAGAAATAAACCCAAATACTTACAGCCAACTGATCTTCAACAAAGCAAAACTAGAACATAAAGTGGGCAAAGAACATCCTTTTCAACAAATGGTGCTGGGATAATTGGCTAGCCACATGAAGGAGAATGAAACTGGATCCTCATCTCCCTTCTTATACAAAAATCTACTCAAGATGGATTAATGACTTAAATCTAAGACCTGAAACTATAAATCTAAAAGAGAACACTGGAAAACCCTACTAGACATTGGCTAAGGCAAGAATTTCATGACCCAGTACCCAAAAAGCAAATTCAATAAAAACAAAGATAAATAGTTTGGACTTAATTAAGCCAAAGGGTTTTGCACAGCAAAAGGAACAGCTGAGGCGGGAGAAGCATTTGAACCTGGAAGGCAGAGGTTACAGTGAGCCAAGATCGTGCCACTGCACTCCAGCCTGGCGACAGAGCGAGACTCCGTTTAAAAAAAAGAAAAAAAAAAAGCTCAACATCACTAATGATCAGGGAAATGCAAATCAAAACCACAATGCAATACCACCTTACTCCTGCAAGAATGGCCATAATCAAAATATTAAAACAACAACAACAACAACAAAAAATGGATGTTGGCATGGATGTGGTGAACAGGGAACACTTCTACACTGCTGGTAGGAATGCAAACTAGTACAGCCGCTATGGAAAACAGTGGGGAGATTCCTTAAAGAACTGAAAGTAGGACTACCATCAGATCCAGCAATTCCACTACTGGGTATCTACCCAGAGGAAAAGAAGTCATTATACGAAAAAGGTACTTGTACAGGCATGCTTATAGCCTGTGCAAGGATGCACAATTCACAGTTGGAAAATTGGGGAACCAACTCAAATGCCCATCAATCAATGAGTAGATAAGGAAACTGTGGTGTGTGTGTGTATACGTTTAAATTGCAGCATTTGTTATTCCATATATATACTATATATATATATAGTATATATATATATATATAGTGTGGGTGTGTGTGTGAATATATACACACACAAACACATACACACACACACATATATGATGGAATACTACTCAGCCATAAAAACCAGTGAATTAACAGCATTTGCAGCAACCTGGATGAGACTGGAGACCATTATTCTAAGTGAAGTAACTTAGGAATGAAAAACCAAACTTCGTATGTTTTCACTGATATGTGGGAGCTAAGCTATGAGGACGCAAAGGTGTAAGAATGAGACAGTGGACTCTGGGGACTTGGGTGGAAGAGTGAGAATGGGCGAGGGATAAAAGACAACAAGTATGGTGCAGTGTATAATGCTCAGGTGATGGGTGCACCAGAATCTTGCAAATCACCACCAAAGAACTTACTCATATAACCAAATACCACCTGTACCCCAATAACTTATGAAAAAATAAAAAGCATAAAAAATTTAAATATAGAAATAAGAAAAAAATGTATCTCTTTCCTTAGAGTTTTTATTCAATGTTTAACTTAGTAACACAAGGGTTATTATGTTGTTACTAAAGTAATCTTAAATTAGTTAGTAATAGGGAAAATATACTAAGAAAAATAGGACACAATGTAGAAGAAAAAAATAAAGAAAAACAAAAGCCCCTCACTAACACCTTACAAAAGAGGTGTTGTAAGGAGGCTCTTACAAGAGTTTCCAAAATATTACGATTAGATAAAACTCAGCTTATTCCCATAGATTCACATAGATGCAGATGGTTACTAATATACCACTCTAGATTCTACATCTCTCCTGAGCTATGAAATTCTCATTTTCCCAAATGCCTACTAAATACCTCTTCTTGATTTTTCAAAGTTTAACTCCAACTTTGCATATGTTGACCAGAACTTACTAACCTAACTTCAGATCAACTCTTTGCCTCGTCTGCCTTCTCCTGCAGAAGGTACCTTAATTTCCCCAGACACCCTGGTCAACATCTTTCACTTCTTCTCATTGTTTCTCCAGCTCTCCTCCATCTTTTCTGTTGCATTTCTTATTACTCTACATCACATATTAAATGATTCATTTTATCACTTGAAATGATCTCTAACCAATTACTAACCAATCTTAATCATTTGCAGCATTTACATACACTCTGGTGCAGTATTTTTCTAAAATGAGTTTCTTTAAATCCTCCTTTACAGTTAGCTTTGTGGTCTTAAAAAGGTCACTTAAAGCTCTCTGAGAAATAAATGTATGGAAGTAAAATGGTATCTAAAATCTTGTTCTTTAAAACTCAATGATTCTGTATCTGTCAGAGATACGGAAACGTTTTTTAAAACTTCACTCCTATGTATATTAAATATACAATTAGACTTAATAATACTTAGCTAACATCTGTAGCCATGTCCTCCATGACACCCCTAAATGGTACTGGCCTATTAAACTACTTACTATTCTACTAATATATTCCAATCATTCTATCCTTATGTCTCTGTTTTTACTGTCTCATTTATCTGGAATATCCTTTCTCAATCATCTTTCCATCTTTAAGAATGCATATCAAGTATGAGTGCGGTGGCTCATGCCTGTAATCCCAGCACTTTGGGAGGCCAAGGCAGGCAGATCTCTTGAGGTCAGGAGTTCAAAAGTGGCCGGGCCAACATGGCGAAACTCCGTCTCTACTAAAAATACAAGGAAAAAAAATTAGCCAGGCATGGTGGTGGCCACCTGTAATACCAGCTATTCGAGAGGCTGAGACAGGAGAATCACTTGAACTCGGTAGGGGGAGGTGGCAGTGAGCAGAGATCGCGCCATTGCACTCCAGTCTAGACAAAAGAGCAAGACTTCATCTCAGAAAAAAATAAAATAAAAAAGAATGCATATCAAATACCAGCATTCTAATGAAAGCATTTTTGGTCTCTTTCTTCAATGACCAGAATACTTTGTTTATATTTATTTTGTGGCATTTGATCTTTGAGAAGATAATTCTTTACATTATAGTTAACAATAAATGTATTAAGAGGCTGTACTGTAAGTTTTCTTTTGTCTATCTCTGTAGTGCCTAATTCAATGTTTTGCATAAAGCATTGAATAAGCATTGTTTAAATAACATTTATGTAAATATTGGACTGCTATGACTTGTCTTATTAGAGCAGGATAAAGATCCAAAAGTATTTTCAGATATGTTTCTTTAATTAATTTGCATAAAACTCTGTAAGTAGATTTAATTTGCATATAAGGAAACTGATTCTCAGGAAGTTAAGTAATTTGTCAAGATTATATCCCAAGATGTTACACTTAGGCCTGGAACTAAAAGACAAACTATCTTCTGAGGAATCCAGTGTCTTCTACGATATTATGGTAAAAATTCAAATTAAAAAAATATTTGCATAATAAAAGCCATACTTTAAGAAGTTTCCTAGTTTAATGAAAGAGCTAGAATCAAATCTTTGAACACAATAATTTTTACTTTTAATTATCACATTTAAATTTTCTTAAGAAGTAGCTCAGCACCATAACACAGGGAAAAAATAAATAAAAATGAAAAATAACAACAACAACAACAACAAAAAAGGCCAGGCGCGGTGGCTCGCGCCTGTAATCCCAACACTTTCGGAGGCCGAGGCAGGCGGATCATGAGGTCAGGAGATAGAGACCATTCTGGCTAACACAGTGAAACCCCGTCTCCACTAAAAAAAATACAAAAAATTAGCCGGGCGTGGTGGCGGATACCTGTAGCCCCAGCTACTCGGGAGGCTGACGCAGGAGAATGGCGTGAACCTGGGAGGCGGAGCTTGCAGTGAGCCGAGATCGGGCCACTGCACTCCAGCCTGGGCGACAAAGCGAGACTCCGTCTCAAAATAATAATAATAATAATAATAAAATAAAAAATATTTTAAAAAGGAAGTAATGTGTCACTTGGTTAAAGCATGATTTCTCAGTGAAATCTATGATGATGGCTATGCATAATTATAATCTGCACTCTAGAACGGTGCCACAATAGCTGGAGAAGGTGTTTTGACTGAAAGCTGTCTATGCATTCCAGAGAAGCAAATAGTAACTTGGTGTTGAGGGAGCTCATTCCTAGAGCTTCTTACAACTTAATCGTAATTTTAAAAAAAATCATTCAACATAAAGGGGCATTTAAAATATACAGAACATTTCATTTGCATTTATAGGCACTGCCATTTTCCCATAAGATTTTTCTGATGAAAAAAAAATACAAGTGTCCCATAAAAGATAAGTTGTTGAGCCTATATAGCTTAAAAACGGACATATTTTCCAACTACATGCGTGTAGAGAAAATACAGAGAGCAATATGAGGCTGAAATTGTGTAAACAATGGAGCTTGTGAGTCAAGAAAGTTGACCAGGTTTTAGGCAGAGAACAGTGAGAGAGAATTCTAGGAAAGTTCCAATTGTACTGCCTATTGGGATAATCCCTATTTGGAGAGCATTTATTGAAAATAAACAAAATACACAACAAAATTACCAATTTAACATGCAATTATGGGTGTTCATAATATTTTCTGATTAATGGTTGTAGGAAAAGACTCTATAATAATCAAAACATACCTTTTTAAAACAAACAGAAAATATCGATGTTGAAGTATACACGAAACTAATTTCTTTGTTTTCTTCTATTTTCTTTTTTCTTTTTAATTTTTTTTTAGAGACAGGATCTTGCTATATTGCCCAGACTGGTCCAGAACTCCTGACCTAAAGCTATCCTCCTGCCTCAGCCTCCTAAAGTACTGGGATTACAGGCATGAGCCACCACTCTTGGCCTAACAAATTTCTTTATATTGGGCCCCACATACGGAGCAAAGTGCTAATATTTCAAAAGATTATAGTGTGGAAATCCCTAATAAGTAGTGATGTTGTAAAGTTAACTCTGTCCTCACTTTTTTCTACAATGTTAAGTCCTTTGACCTCTTCATGTTTTCCTGTCTTGTCCCGGGTGCCCTGTGAAATTTTGGGAACTGCTAGTACAGGTGGGGTGCATGCCATAGTAATGAAGTCAGGGAGAAACAACAGTGTACAGAGTGGTACCATATAATGCTGGGTGAAAGTTTATCATTTCTTTCTATATCCTTATGTATAAATCACATACACATACACACACACACACGCACAAGTTAACCTCTCTGTGTGGAAAATGTCATGAGAAGGAAACACTCAAAATCTTTAGAGACAAAATATGTAATGCAAATGAGTCAGGCAAGCCAGGAGATACTACAAATTGATGATCAACTGGAACTGAGTCTTCGTCTCAACATCAGGGAAATGATAGGGTACGACAAAGACAGTTGAAACCAGAAAGCATATACTCTGTCTAAAGAGAATGGCCATTTTTAGCTATTGTAGTATCTTGTACTGCTTGATTTTCTAATTTTTAAAAAGAGAACCAGACCATTTAATTGTATTATGAAATCTTGCTATTTAAAAGTATTCACAACAAATTCCTTGTTTTTAACAATGTAGGTCAAGCTACACATGTCAGTGGCTCCAATATGTCTGTAAGAAGTGACTCCTGACTTCTGGAATAGAGGATGGTGCATGTCTCTCTCCCAGGAAGACAAGAACGATGGCAGACTTGATGAAGCATGAAGAATATATTCCTTTCCTTCATAGATCCCTCCCTTATATTTTATTTCACTTTATTTTTATTCATTATTTTTTTTCTGAGACAAGATCTTACTCTGTCACCCAGACTGGAGTGCAGCAGTGCAGTCTCAGCTCACTGCAACCTCCACCTCTCAGGTTCAAGTGATTCTTGTGCCTCAGCCTCCAAAGTGGCTGGGACTGCAGGCATGAGCCACCACACCTGACTAATTTTTGTATTTTTTGGTAGAGACAGAGTTTCACCATGTTGGCCAGGCTGGTCTCGAACTCCTGATCTCAAGTGATCCAGCTGCCTCGGCCTCCCAAAGTCTTAGGATTACAGGTGTGAGCCACTGCACCCAGCCCCTCCCTTGTATTTCAAAATACAATGCTGACTTTTAATATATTATTTAATCATGTTTGTAACCAGCTGATGACCATTTACTTTCCTTTCTCTATAAGCAAAAATATTCATGAAATTCATACCAAAATGTGTTGTTTGGGGTAGGGGGAGGAGGGGAATTACAGTCTGGAGAAATTCCACAAGTAGCAGATTGCAGGAAACCACAGCTGATTACTGTGCGGTTGTACAGCCCATTACTGAGGATATACCAGGTGTCATAAAAGGAACTGGGGCAAACAACCAACAACATTTTAGAAAACAATTTATCTGTAAATTAGGACTTGCCCACATTAAATGCATAACGAGGTTTTCTTGTCAAAGGAAATGCTGCATTACACCAAAATGCATACTTAAAATTATACATATCAGTGAAGATTTACTAGTCCTAAAACCTAAATTACGTATATATTTAAGAGCATAATATTCCTTACATATTGTAATGGAATAAATTATGGGTAACTACAATTTTAACTACAATGAGGATTGTCGAGATTTCTTATTTAAAATCCTGTTGTTCCAAATGAGCACAATTTTTAGTCACTGGAATGAATGAACTAGAATACCTCCCTCCTCTTCTTCCACACACACAGATTTGGCAATGCCTGTAAGTGATCACTTATGAATTTAATGTTCATAATTAGCAGTAATTAGCTAGCAAGATGTTAATGAAAACGTGTTTGTTAGCAGCAAAGAAAATCAGCATCTCATTACAAGACAAGCAGGGATGGCTTCGTGTATAAATCTATTTGCTCGTACACTGGTTCTTAAATGTTAAAAATACAAATTTGCTGTGTGCCCTTTAATATTTATAGCCTATAACAACTCTCACAGAAGAAGTAAAAATGTGTAGTAGGTGATGTTTGTCTACTCAACCCCATTTCCGTTTCTTACATTCTTCTTTGCTTTTCCAGAACTCACAACAGAGCCATTCAGGGTTAATGGGAAAGGAATTCATATTTATTGATATTCTCCATGCCAGGCACTGTGGCAGTAATGAAGTGAATCAGAAGAGCCATGAGCACTTAAAATACGTTTCTGATTAACATGTTTTCCTCTTGTCAGTGTTCAGAATTACAAAATTGTATTGCTAGATTTCTCTCCTTTTCCTGAGAGCACTATTTGTTTAACAGCATTTTTCTAGTTTCTGGGGTTCACATCTAAACCTCAACCTTACTCCCTCAACCGTATTACCCTCAACCTTTACTCCCTCATTCCTCAAATCAAAAAGGGCCAGGTGTCTTATGGAAATCTCTTAACTCATTTTGGAATCTTCCTGACTTTAACTCCAACTTCAGGTACTTCTCCTTCTGGCTACTTTTCCAGACATTACTTTCTCTGCTCACCAATTCTTCCTTTGCCTTATTACCAAAGTTTATCTTCTTACAGAACAGATGATCAAAAACTTCATGCTCAAAAATGTTCAGTCTCTTTTTCTCTCTTTCTCAGAGTAAAAGTCCTACCTATAATTGGTAGGGTCCACGTTCTCCATGCTCTGTCTGAACATCTCTCATTTTATGTTTCCACTGCACAGCTTCTTACTGTGTGCTAGATGAGCACTCCTAGTCATTATGCAAACAGATTACCCAGTGCCTTGTTTCCTCTACCTGCAACTACCTTGCCCCACCTGAGTGGCAGGATGATACCCTTCTCATGTGTACAAAATCCATCTGAAAACTTCCTTTCTCTTCCATGTCTTGTTTGATGCCACCAATGAATATCATATTAACCATATCGACTTTTTTAAAAAGTCGTCATTTATATTCAGCACATCCATTTGTTAAACAGATTTCCTCCCTTTTAATTTATCTAAAGCAAGGTTTTGCTTCTCTTTTTAAACAAATAAATCAAAGCTTGGGCATGCTAAATGACTTAATCAGGGTCTCACTGCCATTTAGCTGCAAAGCGAATCCTCCTTGAAACCAGCCTTCAATGCTACCATAATGACAAACACTAAAAAGGACAGGGTGTGCCATGTATCAGATGTTCTAAGTATTTGTATGTGTGTTACTCAGTTCTCACATCAAATCTGTAGGAATACCTATTTTACAAATGCTTAAACTGACACAGAGAGACATTCAATTGGTTGCCCAAGGCCATGCAGCTTATATAACACAGAACCAAAATGAAGCACAGGGGTTTAGCACCAGAGCCCACATTCTTAATGTTTTGTTCCGAGATTTGTATTTTAAATGAGCACAGCAGAAAGAGACACTTTAAAGAAAGTCTCTCTCGTGGTAGAGTTTAGACATTTGTGCCTTCTGGCTAGGAGGGAGAAAGAACTCCCCTGAACCCTTCAAATCGCTCCAGAGATGCCACACTCCTCCTGCTTTATATGAAAGGACTGCCTTAAAGGAATATGTGTATTTTTGCCTAAGTTTAGACCTTAACACTGGCCCTCTGAACACGATTTGGCCACCTTTAATTTATGTTCCTCTATAAAAGTCAACAGAGTTTCTGGCTGTAAATTTGTCATGCCTTACTAATGAGCTAAATTGTGTTTTCTGTCAGTGTTCCATTTAAATTGATGTGACCTCATTCATTAGCACATATGTATTTATAGTTGTAAGAAATGCACGAAGGTTTCAAAACCTTCTGCCCAATAAAAAAGTCAAGAGGGGAGCGAGTAGGAGAATTGGTAAAGCTATGCAGGAAAAGAAAGAAAAACTAACTTTCTTTCCTCTAACCTTCACTACACAATAATCTTTCTAATACATCATTTTAATCTTGTTACTTCCTTGTCTAGAGATCTTTAATTTTTCTGCATTGGCTGCATGATCCGTTTCATATTCATGGCTTTGTATATAAAGCTTCCTATAAAGCTAGCTCAACCCTATCCTTCTAAATATAACTCCCATTCAAACATTATGCTCATTTATTGATTTGCTTATTCTAAAATGTTTACTGAGTTCCTACTGTGCTTCAGACACTGCTCGAGGTGAAGGGTATTAACCCATTTATGCCAGAGGTTGCAAACTTTTGAATTTTTCCCATCAGACCTTGGCGATCACCCTGAGCACTAGGATATAAATAACTCCCACATGCTTATCGTTCCAATAATGGAACACTGGACATAAATCCTTAAGGTGGAAGTCCCTGCCCTCATGGTGCTTACATTTTAGTAAACAAGTAAATGGGTGACATAATTTTAGTGTTTGATATGTATCTATAAAGCAACAGTTTTCAAAAATTTTGGTCTCAAGACCTATTTGCATTCTTAAAAACTGAGTACCTCAAAGAACTTTTTTTGGTCTATGTTTATTGATATTTATCAAAGTAGAAATTAAAATTGAGGGAAAATTTACATATGTATTATTAAAAATAACCATAAAACTCATAACATAGTATAAACATAAAAATTTCCTCTTTCACTACAAAATAATTTAATATACCATTGTAATCCTGTTACTTCCCTCTCTAGAGACCTTTAATTTTTCTGCATAATTTGACTGCATGATCAGTTTCATACTCACAGCCTTGTATGCAATGTTATAAAAATAAGGGTATTTTTACAAAATCAGTGAGAAGAGTGGCAGTATTTCACATTTTTCTCAGAATCGCTTGTTGTTGGTGGTGGTGTTGGTGTTGTTTCCAGACAGTCTCACTCTGTCGTCCAGGGTGGAGGGCAGTGGCGCGATCCAGGCTCACTGCAACCTCCGCCTCCCAGGTTCAAGTGATTCTCCAGCCTCAGCCTCCCAAGTAGCTGGGACTATAGGCACGCACCACCATGTCCAGCCAGTTTTTTGTAGTTTTAGTAGAGACGAAGTTTCACCATGTTGGCCAGGCTGGTCTCAAACTCCTGACCTCAGGTGAACCATCCAGCTCAGTCTCCCAAAGTGCTGGGGTTATAGGCATAATCACAAGAGAGGAGTGAGTAGGAGTTATATTTAGAAAGACTACATCTCTTTAATGTCTGTTTTAATAGAAGATTGCTGAATTCTCAGCCAGGCGTGGTGGCTTACACCTATAATCCCAGCACTTTGGGAGACCAAGGCAGGCGGATCATGAGGTCAAAAGATGCAGACCATCCTGGCCAACATGGTGAAACCCCGTCTCTACTAAAAATAGAAAGATTAGCTCAGCATGGTGGCGCAAGCCTGTAGTCCCAGCTACTCGGGAGGCTGAGACAGGAGAATTCCTTGAATCCGGGAGGTGGAGGTTGCAGTGAGCCAAGATCGCACCACTGTACTCCAGCCTGGCGACAGAGTGAGACTCCATCTCAAAAAAAAAAAAAAAAAAAAGATTGCTGATTTCTCATACTGCTTCTGGGTTCAGTATGTTGCAATTTCACCTGTCATGTAACTTTTGGAAAACTCATATACATTCATGAGAGAATGAGAGTGAAAAAAAAAGAAAGCCACATCTTACTTTTGTTATGAAACTAGTTTTGACCTTGTGGACCCCCTGAAAGATCCTGAGGGCTTCAGGGATCCCCAGACCACACTTTGAGAACTATTGGTAGAAGGGAACAAAGGACAGGTGAAGGGTCAAAGCTAAGTAAAAGCTAAGCTGAGGTCAGAAAAGTTAGAAGGACCAAAAACAACTCTAGGCATAAAAAGCAAAAAGCGTACAGGGCCCAAAGTAGGCACCAGCTTGAGAAATGGAGAACCTGAAGAGAGCCACTGTGGTGAGACTGTGGTGAGCAGGGAAAAGTGTGGTACAAACTGTGGTTGCAGAGCAGGCACAGCCAGACTGTGCGGGGCAAAGGTCACAAACTAGAGGCCTGTGGTTCTAATCTGGACATCTGTCTTGTAGATGTTTTGAGTTTGCACAGTGCTTTATTACTATCTTTATGACAATGATGATGATAATGATAATGATGATGATGATGAGATACCGGAGTCAACTTTTAAGTGGAGACTTTGCTTAAAAATCTGGATTTGTGGATTCTCTTAAACGAATCAGAACATCAGGTAATACTAGGCCCATTTCTATGTGGGGCAAGGAGAACTGAGTAACAAACATCCAGTGCGTTAGAGGAAGCCATAGTCTCCACTACCCCTATTGCATCTTCAGAGTTGAAGCTCTCTTCATTGCCATTCCTCTTGGCCTAAGTCACTTATTAAAGTCACCATCCTCACTGCACAAACTTGTCATATGTGTCAGACTCTAGGAGGTACTTTTGTGGTGTTTGGTTTTTGATTTTAAGTGAAATGAGAAAGTCTTTGAATTGTGGTATGCAAGGGAATGATACTCTCATTTCCATTTTTAAAAGACTTCCAGTTGTTGCCTGGAAACCAGTTTGTGCGTGGGGGCAAGGGTACAAGCTCTAGTTAGGATGTTCACTGTGCTCTAGCCTCTCCTGGACTTATCTGCACCATTAGGAGCTTTGTTGTTGTTCCTGTTTTTCCCACGCTGAAAGCTCTTCCTCCCACTTGCAACTTAACTTACCTTCTCCTCTTTCAAGATCATCTCAAAGCCCTTTTTTTGGAGTGGAGACAAAGGTGTAAGGTGTCCCAAAACCACAAGTGTTCCTGGCCTGGGGCATTTACTGTACTCGTTTATATTAACAATTTATAATTTATGGTTTTGGAGCTTTTCACAGTAAGAGTTATCTCATCAATTAGACTGTAAATTCCTTGAGGGCCTGAACTCAGCTGCTCTTATCTCCTAGAATTGACTGCTCCTAACAACCCCAAAAAGATAAATCATAACAATTAGCACTGGTGTTTACAGCATTCCAATTCCTTAGGTGCTTTTCTCACATGGTCTAGGCTTTCAAAGCCCTTTGCATATTGGTTGATTGATAGGCAGGGTTTTGAGAAATTATCAGAATTATATCCATGTGATAAGTAATTGTTTTACAGCAAGGGTACTACCTTGTTATATGCATTATTTAAAAGACCACAGCAAGTTATTTATTTATTTATTTATTTATTTATTTATTTATTTATTACTTATTTTTTGAGACAGAGTTTCACTCTTGTTGCCCAGGCTGGAGTGCAATGGTGTAATATTGGCTCACTGCAACCTCTGTCTCCCGGGCTCAAGCAATTCTCCTCCTGTCTCACCCTCCCGAGTAGCTGGGACTACAGGCATGTGCCACCAATCCCAGCTAATTTTTGTATTTTTAGTAGAGATGGGGTTTCACCATGTTGGCCAGGCTGGTCTTGAACTCCTGACCTCAGTTAATCCACCCACCTCGGCCTCCCAAAGTGCAGGGATTACAGGCGTGAGCCAGCGCGTCCAGGCCATAGCAAGTTATTTACTCTTCTCTCTTAGTTTCTTCATCTGTAAAATGGTGTTATAAAAAAGTAGCACTTCGGAGGCCAAGGCAGGTGGATCACCTGAGGTCAGGAGTTTGAGACAAGCCTGACCAACAAGATGAAACCCCATCTCTAGTAAAAATACCAAAATTAGCCGCCGGGTGTGATGACAGACGCCTGTAGTCCCAGCTACTCGGGAGGTTGAGACAGGAGAAGTGCTTGAACCTGGAAGGCAGAGGCTGCAGTGAGCAAAGATCCCACCACTGCACTCCAGCCTAGGCAACAAAGCAAGACTCTGTCTCAGGAAATGAAATGAAACGAAACAAAACAAAAAACGAAAAAAGCAAAACAAACAAACAAAACACCTTCCTCATAGGCTGTTGTAAGGAATAAATTAGACTGCACATACTAAGTGTTCAAATTTTTTAACTGGATGGTTGTGTGATAAATACCAGCTCTCATCAGCAACATGGTTCTTAGATGCTTGTCCCTGCATACAAAAGAAATAATAACTATGTCTGCATTATTGAAAATCAGAAAAAAAATCTGTGACATTTTCAAAGTTCTCCCTACTAAAGGGCATCTTGAAGCATACCTCCATTTGCTATATTAATTTTTTAGTACTAAAACTATTTTCAGTGGACTCAATATATACATATTACTTAAAGACATCTTTCTGGGAGAAATGTATGATTAACCAACTAATGGGAGTAGTCCCTCCTTATTGGTAGTTTGCCTTTCCATGGTTTCAGCTGCCCTTAGTCAAGCACAATCTGAAAACATTAAATGGAAAATTCCAAAAATAAACTTACAAGTTTTAAATTATGTGCTGCCCTGAATAAAGTGATAAAATCCCCCTCCATACCACTCCATCCCACTAGGGAAACACGCCTTTGTTGAGCATATCCACTACCCGCCTATTACTCACTTAGCAGCCTTCTGAGTGATCTGACTGACTGCGGAAGTATCTCAGTGTCTGTGATCTAGTAATCCATATTTTACTTGATAACAGCCCCAAAGTGCAAGACTAGTGATGTGGGCAATTTGGATATGCCAAAAAGAAGCTGTAAGTGCTTCTTATAAGGGAAAAGGTGAAACTTCACAATAAGAAAAGAAAAAAAATTGTATGCTGATATTGCTAAGACCTACAGTAAGAACACATCTTCTATCAGTGAAACTGGGAAGGAAGTTAAAAAAATAATTGTGCTAGTTTTCCTGTCGCACCTCAAACTACAAAACTTGCGGCCACAGTGCATGATAACTGCTTAGCACAGAGAAGGTATTAAACTTGTAGGTGGAAGATGTGAACAGAAAAATGTTCCTATTGATGAAAATCGAGTTTGCTACCATGCATGGTTTCAGGCATTTGCTGGGGGTCTTTGGAACACATCCCCTGCAGATAAAAGGGGACTACTGTATTAATAATTCCTCTAATCTATTTTTAGTAACTTTAGAATTTTAGAAATTCTTACATTATCTGGTTTAGTATCAAGCTCCATAATAAGTATATTTAAGTGTATATTAAGTATTTGCATACTTAAGTATTTAACTTAAGTATTTAAGTATGGTGCCACTATTCTACACAGGCAGGTTGAATGTTTTAAAGACGGCACAGGGAAAAGTGCAATGATAAAGAACAGAGACTCTGGCACCAGATGGCTCGGTTCGAGCTCTAGATCTACCATTTGTTTTGTGTCACAGCTAACTTTGTACCTCATTTGCCCCATCTATCAATTGGAACTAATAACAGTATCTAATTTACTGAGTTGTTCTAGAGATTAAAGAAGTTATAGTAAAAAAATTTGAAAAGTGTGTTCCAAAATAATGAGAATGTTACCAAATTATTTAAGAAACATTTAAAATATAAATTACACTGCTTTCTAATCATTAAAATATTTTTCAAAATTACTTAAACCATTAAATAGCTGCTTCTGCATTACAAACTAAAGCCCTTTGATAATATTTAAATTAGGCCACAATGAAAGTCCCATGAATTCTTCAATTTGTCAATTTGATTTGTCACATGCAAAATACGTATTCTTAAGCAGCGTGAAAACACTTGTCAGTAAATAGAAAATGCTGCTGGTCTCCCAAACCTCTCCTTTCTCTGCTCTTTCCATCACTGCATTGCTCCCAGCATTTCTCGGGGAATTGCTTTCAGGGTCACGCCAAAGTAGACCCAAGAGATTACAATAATTACATCCCAATGGTGTTGACATTCAGCTTTGTCCCACAAGCTGCTGAAGACAGGCAGGGCGCCACCTGTCATGTTAGATGGTCACTAGTTAACGATAAGTGGTGGAGATTACTTTTCTGACATTCTACAGTTTGCTTCTGAGTCAACCTTGTAAAGTCTGGAGCAATTAAGAGTTATCTTGGGAAAAGATCATAGCAAGACTCTGAGTACATATTGATAATACAGAATTACAAAACATAAAGCACAGTATCATAGGAAACATGCATACATCACTCTAAATTACACTACACACTTCTTTCTACGGTGGCAACCACATACTTTTAACAAGTGTCCTAATTTATTACGTATTCTGAGATACATTTGTTAGTCATGCCTACTGAATCTTTCAAATTTGGAACGTTTTGCCTCATTCTCTAACTGCCAAATTCTTTGTAACCTGAAGATCTCTAATTCAGCAGAAACACTTTCCTTTATACTGAAAAAAAGAAATTAATCTCTGTAAAGATTAATCTCAAGTGTGATATAAATTGCCATACTCCCTCATATAGTCTCATCTTAATGTTTTCATGGCATTTGGCAATAATGGTCACTATACTTCAAACAGTATTTTATCTACATTTCTCTTAAATATACTTATCAGTTGAAAGATGGAAAAAAAGAAAATACATTCGCCTGGTGTTTTCCCCCTTTCTTGTCCATGTGGACACAGTTGTAGTGACTATATAATTCAGTATTTTTCTCATCCAGTCTTTGGTTATGCAGTGGTAAAAAAAATTGATTGTAGGCCGGGCACGGTGGCTCACGCCTGTAATCCCAGCACTTTGGGAGGCTGAGGCAGGTGGATCACGAGGTCAGGAGATCGAGACCATCCTGGCTAACACGATGAAACCCCGTCTCTACTAAAAATACAAAAATAATTAGCCGGGCATGGTGCCGGGCACCTGTAGTCCCAGCTACTCGGGAGGCTGAGGCAGGAGAACGGCGTGAACCTGGGAGGCGGAGCTTGCAATGAGCCGAGATCGTACCACTGCACTCCAGCCTGGGCAACCGAGCAAGACTCCATCTCAGGAAAAAAAAAAAAAAGAAAATTGATTGTAACAAAGATTTTATATTTTTAATTGTTTTCAGAGTATAACTTTTGAAATGGAAGAAATAATTTCTGATGTGTGAGAATGGATGCACTAGAGTTGGAAGTGGTATGATTGAAGAAGGCAAAATTCCTCCTAGGAGATTCCACATCATGAATTCCCACTCAAGCTGAGCTTATTTATTACTTCACCTCAACTCACACCTTCAGTTAAAGTTTCATATTGGTAACTTAAAATTTATTTCCTTCATTTAAATTTAATTACATTTTATAAGTTGAACCTCTTCCATTTACATCAATTTCTTACTTGTTTCAAGTCCTATAAAATTAAAAAATGAATATAATTTCACAAAAATTGACATTGGGACACTGAGGTAATCTGGAAAGTTTTATATTATAAGCTATAAATGATAAAGCAATTGAAAGTATGGGGGCAGGCGAGAGAGGAAGCTAGCTTGGGCACTGGGGATACAGGACTGTCATTTACTGAATACAAAACAAGGAAGAGAAAGGAGTTTGGTGAAAGGAGTGAGTGGGGATCCAAGTTAGATATCTTAAGTCTGAGGGTGCCTATGGCTTGTAGATGTTCAATTAGGTGTCCAGTACACCTAATACAACATTTTTATTGCATATAAAACTATTGGGTTCAGGAGGGACTTAGGGACTAGAAATACACCTGGAAAAGACCACAGCATAAAGATAGTGATGGAAGCCTTGGCAGTGATGAGATTGCCCAGAATGTGGAGTGTGATCCTACAGACACTGATATTTAGTAAGAAGATTCAGAAAGATGAATTCAAAAACATTAGAAAAAAAGTTTTTATAGAGGTAGGAAATGATGTGAAAGAATACTGTAATTAAAGCTAAAGAAAAGAGTATTTTCAAGAACAGTGGCCCATGTCAAATGTTACAAAGTAATCAAATCAGATAAGGGGTGAAAGTATTGTAATGTGGCAATGAAGATGCAGGGGTCCCTTCAATGCGGTAGTGGTAAAGACCCCCAATTGTAGAGGCCTAGAAGCTAATGAAGAGGAGAGGATGTGCAAATACCAGATACAGAAATGCAGCCAAAATGCTTGCTACCGAACAGGAGAAGGTAGAAACTGCTAGAAAATTGAACCTAGGAAGGAGTTTAAAAAAAAAAAAATGGGAGATATCTGAGCACACATTAATGGAAATGGGCATCTGAGCAGGATTTCCTGGAGGTAGACAAGATGGACAAATAAGTGATGGAACAAAGTTCTTTTAGAGACAAAGGATGAAGAATTGCAGAACATGAGGAATGAAATAACCTTTGCAAAATGGGTATGTGATTCTTTTCAGTCAGCAGGGTAAGCGGCAAGAGAGATGTAGGTACAGTAAGGTTGTAGGCACCTGATTGTCCTCTCAAGATGCTGCACAATAATTGGGAGGAGAAGGAACACAGATTCTAACATACAACACTCTGTGAAACCCTCCCTTCAGTCCATGCATTCAGTTATTCATGGAATTCAGCTACTCATTTCCCTGAGTTATGTTATAGAGTCTATGTTATAGCCTTCAGCTATATATTATATTCAATATCTTATATTTAGCTTATCAGGCTTTAGCTTAATAGCTTTTATACTGTATTCAATATCTTATATTTAGCAATATATTAGCCTTTGTTGAGGTAATATATAACTAAAGTTATAGCGTAAAACACCAACACAGAATAAACATAACAGGAGGCAAACCACAGAGGTTAGGTGGTATTTAAAATTAGTTTGAACACATGGCCACACCTCTTCAGGGTGACATGGAGCCAACAATCTTACAGGGCTTCTCTGTGAAGTTTACAGAATTTCCAGTTCTTTCCTTTATAGGAGGCCCATCATGGCACCAACGAAATGAGACGTGCCTTTCAACCCAATTCCTTTTTTACTTTAGCTCCTACTACTCATTGTCTCACTCACTCTGCTGGCCTTCTTCCCAGAATATGCTAGAAATTCTCCATCACACCTTTGGGCCTTTGCTCTGGCTTTTTCCTCTGTCTGGAATGCTCTTCCCACAGATATTCCCTTGGTTAAGTCCCTTATTCCATTCAAATCTTTGCTCAAATCTCAACGTCTCCAGGAGGTGAACCCTGACTACCATTTAATACCAGTCTGCCCTTTCCCCGTCCTTGCAGAACACCATTAACCTACTCTGTGTTTTCTTGTCCACGGTACCTATCATTGTTTAAGATACTGAATAATTTATTCATCATGCTTAGTGTTTTTTATGTCTCCTTCCATAAGAATATTAAGATTCACCACAGTACAAGTACTTGCACTGTTCAAAGATGTATTCTGAGTCTCTAACTCAGTATCTGGCACATAGTGCTAAATAAGTATTTGTTAAATGAATGAATGAATTTGATGCTGTGGTGACTCTCACTATGTTTAAAAATCATAGTGGTTTCTTATCTTAGAAATACATGTTGGATAATTTACAGAAATTTTTCAAAATATCTATGCCCGGGGGGAAATGCAACTGAAATGTGTTCACTTTTCCTTCCCTTCATTTATAAGCCATAATCTTATCCAAAAGCAAATCACAGGCTAGGAGTGGTGGCTCAAACTTGCAATCCCAGCACTTTGGGAGCCCGAGGCAAGCAGATCACTTGAGTTCAGGAGTTCGTGATCAGCAATGGCCACCATGGTGAAACCCCATCTCTACTAAAAACGCAAAAATTAGCCGGGCATGGTGGCAGGTGCCTGTAGTCCCAGCTACTCAGGAGGCTGAAACAGGAGAATCGCTTAAACCCTGGAAGTGGAGGCTGCAGTGAGTCGAGATCACATCACCGTATTCCAGCCTGGGTGACAGAGGGAGACTCTGTCTCAAAAAACAAAAACAAAAACAAAAGTAAATCAGATTGCAGCAAGAAATACTTCATCATATCCTTTACAGGAGTCTCTTACATTGTAAATATTCCATCACAATTATTCTTATAAAATTACAATTCTGATGATAATCTACTGAAGTTAATTAAACTGCAAGGACGTACAATGTTGTTTCTGATAAAGAATGATCTTCTACCAAAAAAATTCATGCCTGAGTGTTATTTTTGTTGCCTGGAGAAAGAAACACACACACACACACACACACACACACGCTCATGTAAAGTTCTTCAATCATTTTACCCAAGAAGTCAATAAGACAAGTAAGATTATTCTTCCAAGTGAACCTCAAATATTGTTCTACTTATAGTCTCTTAGCTGGTCTTTTGTCATTTTAATATACCTGAAAATAACCTGTAAGTTATAAGGAAATTGCAAATGTGTTTTATGTTGAAGTCATTTTGTGTTTTACAACTAACAAACAGCAGCACTAGTATCCAAGAAAACAGAACTGATACTTCCTCTGAGTGCACTCTGAGTTTTACACTATACTTACAAGAAATAATGAACAATTTCTGGCGTCACTGGAGGGGTTTTACATGTGTAAGTGATTAGGAAACTGAATGCTGAATTCTCCCAGAGCTTATCTTTTGTAATACGAAAAATCAAACCTCTCCTACATGTGACGTTTGTCTTAGTAATCATGGGAACAATTAACTGCGCTTACAATTGGCTTCATAGCAGCAGCCGCAATGAGTTGAAATAAGGTTAGAGAATTAGATTCATACTGTTCCTTATGGAGATAACCCATTAGTAGGGCTAAAAACCTCTAAACAGGCAATGCATTAATATGAAGACAGTGTGAGGGGGAAAATATCAAGTCACATAAAATTTGCTGTGACAGAGAAAGCTTGCTGAGCATCATAAAAGGATCCACATATGGATACAGGTATCATCTACTGGGGGACAAAATATGAAATAAACCACTCATGCAAATTTGTTGATTTAATATAATAATAAGTATTTTGGGTCGGGTGCGGTGACTCACGCCTGTAATCCCAGCACTTGGGGGGCCGAGATAGGCGGATCATGAGGTCAAGAGATCAAGACCATCCTGAGTAACATGATGAAACCCCGTCTCTACTAGAAATACAAAAAAATTAGCAGGGCGTGGTGGCGGGCGCCTGTAGTCTCAGCTACTCAGGAGGCTGAGGCAGGAGAATGGCGTGAACCCGGAAGGCAGAGCTTGCAGTGAGCCGAGATCGCGCCACTGCACTCCAGCCTGGGTTCAGAGCGAGGCTCTGTCTCAAAATAATAATAACAATAATAATAATAAATATTTTGAATGTATTATATTTAAATAAAACATACATATCTCAAGTGAAGGAAAGATGTTACATATAGAAGCATTTAGGCACATAAGAAGTGGCCATGTTACTTCACTGCCCATCCACAAAGTACAAATTTTACCGTGACCATATAAAAGAACTACAATCACAACCTATTAGTCATTATAAATGTAGTACAAATCACTACACCTCATTCTCAAAACGCTATTGACTCAATACCGCGTGGATCAGACCACTAAAATGCCTCCACACAAAATCTCAAATAACCTCAATTAATAAAATGAGATGTTAATAATGTCTATTTTATTGGCCTGATATGCAACACACCTTCTGGCATTTTTATTTCCTTGGAGACTGAACCGTAGCAAGAATTTTGTGATCGCTGTACAGTGCTGAGTGAAATCTCAAAATACATTCTGGAATTTGTAAGGGATGCATTTTTTTTTTTTTTTTGTATTTTCACTGTCAGCTATGCCTCATATTATTTATTTGCTAAAATATGATTGTATGAAAAACAGCTACCTCATAGAGCTCATGACATACAGTAGGTATTCACTGAGCATTTGGAGATTTGTTAAGCACTCACATCAGTCAAATATTTCGGCTCAACAGGCACACTAGGGGCCAGATGAGCACTAGCTTTCCCCATTGAAGAGTCTCGATTACCTCATGTCTCACTTCAAACAATTTATTTTTCCTGTATGCATAGCTGGGTTCAAGAGTTCTTTCTTGTTTTAATTGGATATATTCTTTTTCTTTTCTTTTTGTAAGTCCTATAACACAGTAAAGACATCAAATAGAACTCTTTTAGAGTTACGCAGAAAAATTTTAAATATAAATATTTAATTTGGACAATTTTCACATAAAAATAGACATATGAAAATTTAAAAAGAAAAGGTCCTGATGAGGAGGCTCCTATCAGAAAGTGACATTCACCTAAACACAATTATATAACAACAACAACAACAAAAAAGTAAAGGTAAATACACCTGAAGGATATGAATGAGGATGCCATAAGATACATCTAAATCTCTGAGGAAACACATTCTCTCTTCCATTAGGTAAATTCCTTTGAATGACTTCTTCCATGTTTTACTGTTACATACCTTTATACTTGATCTCTCAAGCATCTGTTAATATGCCACAAGTTTTCCTATATGTGCTTCTTTTTATACTTAGCAATGAACACAAAATGCATTCATTACCAAATATTAATTACATCAAATCAACAGCCTCCTTGTAAAATTAAACGAAAGGGGTCTGAAAATGCTGCTTGTGACTATGCATGTGACATCACACATGGAATTTCGATTCTCTTCCAAATCAAAGGACAGAAGCACACACCTTATTTCAATCACAAAAAGCAGAACCAGTCCCAGGAGTGTCTGTTTGAATTCTGCTTGATCTGGGATAGTTTCAAACTGAATCAGAGGTAATTCACCTGAATTAGCAAACAAAAGTAATTATATAATCATAATCTCCTAAGATAAAAATATGTGTTTTCCCTTAATACATGAACTTTTAAGATCAGGCCTCTTACTTCCCCAGTTGGATTTCTGCATACTCAGACATAAGGTCACCACCCTGTCTTTGGAATGACATTTTGTGTTTTTGTTCTATGACTCACCCATGCTTCTTGCTGCTCCTTCCATTCTGGACACAAATGAAGGCTCACAATTTGCCCTAAGGCATGTTTGAAAAGCAGCTTTACGGTGATTCACTGCCCTTTGGTCCTTCATCGTATCAAAGCACATCTTTAAATCATGAGGTAAAGACCCGAGACTTCAACAAAATTCAGTCATACCATTAATTAACTCATAATTCACAAGAATCATTGCTCAACTTTCATTTTTACTTAGCAGTCATTACTTCCCGTAAGAAATGTTTCTAGAGTCTGAACTAAGTGTAAGGCATCGTGACAAATCCAAGGGGTCGTTTCCTAACATCTAGGGTTTAAGTCACTGTCATGGCCATTTTATGAGCAGACATTTCATTTTGGCAAAAATACCTGTTAACGTGGTACATTTTCTTTGAATTGCATTAGCTTTGAATTTTAATTCTAATCTATTAATAAGCTCATTTTCATTTTATTGTTACAAAAAAGTGAAAGCTCAAGAAATTTACCCGATTTTATATACAGACAGATGAAAGTGAAATTTCACACAATCAACTTGCCTCTCCTAAAAGATACAAAATATTTCAGACATAACTATCCATTCGAATATCTACGTTTTATAGGTAACAAAACTGAGACTAGTCCAAAATTGTAAGTCCCTCAGTGAAAGAATCAAGAAGAAGTTTCTTGACTCTGCCATAGCGGACTTTTAACTACTGTCTCTTCCTAACTGCTACAAAAATATAAGACCCCAATAACTAACTTATCAAACATTAGATACTCTGTAAGTATATCTGGTTTTTTAAAAGACTATTATGATTCAAAATGATGAATGGAACTTTTTACAGACTTCTGTATTAACAATTCTGTAGTGAAGATAAGTAGCGAATATTTTCCATCAGTCTAAACAGAAGAGGCAAGCAGAGAGAAACTTCAGCTTTTGAAGGAAAAGTGTTGATGCAAGAACATAAGCAGTTCACTCTCATACAAACAGCAGCTTTGTCTGCCATCTAAGCTAGTGCAAGGTAACCAAGATGTAAACTCTAAACACATGTTCAGCAGAAATAGTAAAGCGACTGTTTCTTTGTAGAAGAATTTCTTTATGTGTTTATTACTGCTTTGATGTACACCATAAATTTCTGTGTAAAGGTCACAAGATTGTGATGACAAATCAAAAACCAGGTTGTGATAATATGTTGACTGTATAGGAACACTGTGTAAAGAACTGGAGAATAATAAACATTAAGACCAGCACAGGCATTTTAAAAATACAGATTAGATGCTCTTAAAAAATCTTCTAAAAAATATTTGGTTCCCACAAAGTACAAGCAAAATATTTTACTGTTGAGTAGAACTCACTCGTTTTATGAAATCATTTTACTTGAAAGCTTTCATAATATTATAGTTTTGTGATGACATTTCTCTTTAGAATGAGACAAGAAAGACAACTCTTATAATTAAATGTGTTAACTGGTTTAATAGTTTCACAACTCAGGATTTTTCCCAATATATTGTTTCTGAAGCAGAATATCACCTGATGTCTGAAATCTTAACATCCTTTTTTTGTTTGTTTTCAGACATTCGGAAGATAGCTCTTCTCCCCCTTTTCCCCTCTTTTATCCCTATGTAAACTGCGTAAGGAATAGTTTTTGCCTTCTTAAAAAACCTGGATGACTGGACTCAGTGGCTTACACCTGTAACCCTATCACTTTGGGAGGTTGAGGTGGGTGGACTGCTTGAGCTCAGGAGTTCGAGACTTGCCTAACCAACATGACAAACCCTATCTCTACCAAAAAAAAAAATGAAAAAATTAGCCAGCCATAGTGGTGCATGCCCATAGCCCTAGTTACTTGGGAGGCTGAGGTGTGAGGCTCCTTTGAGCTCAGGAAGTAGAGATTGCAGTGAGCTGAGATCGCGCCACTGCACTCCAGCCTAAGCAACACAGTGAGACCCTATCTCAAAAAAACAAAGAAACAAATATCCTGTATGTTGGCTGTTGGTGAGTTCATCAGAAAATACAATTGTTTAAGGTACAAGCTTTAACAGCTCTTTCATAAGTCTTAAACACATGAGTCAAAATGATTGCTACATCCATGTAAATTGATACTTAAAATTGGTTTTCAAAACAATATCCCAGAGCATAGGCACCTACAAACTGTGTACATTCCACCATTCCAAAAATACTGCATGTATATATTTGCATCCTCTGCTGCTCCAGACCAGTGACTGTGCCTGTGCAGTCCTTTAATCTGTCTTGTCATTGCACAGTGTGTCATTAGTTTATACAAACCCGCTGTGCTAAGCATCTATTACAACAAACCTGCTGGTGACATATTGATTTTTTAGTTTCAGTTGTCCCCTTTGAGACCATAGGACAGCTGTGTTTTTTGTAAGATTCCACTGAGTCTAAAGTATACTCACATTATCCATTCACACTAACTCAAATAGAGGGATTGTTAATTACTAGTGAATGCACCTACTGTTGAAGATTCTAATAGGAAAGACCAATCAGCAAATTAATTAATTATATTGTTGCATATATCAAGTCTACCTTTTATTTTTAATTTCTAAGATCTGTTATTGTGGTTATGACATGGTATTGGTAAAATAAATGTATACCATATATGCAGTAAGTATTCACATATCTGTGCATTTATGAAATAGGCTCAGCTGGATGTTGTACAACTGGAAATTAACCTTTTTTTTTTTTTTTTTTTTTTGTGGAGACGGT
>NW_012121154.1:6235796-6269568 GCF_000951035.1 Colobus angolensis palliatus | reverse complement strand
ACTCAATTGATCCTCCTGCCTCAGCCTTTTGAGTAGCTGGGGCTACAGATGTGTACCACCACGCTCAGCTAATTTAGTTTATTTTTTGTGGAGACGGTGTCTCACTATGTTGCCCAGGCTGATCTTCGCCTCCTGGGTTCAAGCGATTCTCCTGCCTCAATCTCCTGAGTAGCTGGGATTACAGGCATGCACCACCACACCCAGATAGTTTTTCTATTTTTAGTAGAGGTGGGGTTTCGCCATGTTGGTCAGGCTGGTCTCGAACTACTGACCTCATGACCTGCCTGCCTCAGCCTCCCAAAGTGCTGGGATTACAGGTGTGAGCCACCTTGCCCAGCCAATTAAACTTCTTAAAAGTGACTTGCATTCTCAAGCTCTCCCATGACGTATCATCTTAGAAGTTGCTTGGTTAGCAAAAATGCAGATATCTAAGGAGTTAAATGCTGCATCATAAAATTATTAAACCAACCTTGTGCTAAAATGTCACCAGCATTTATTCTAACCTTAAATTGTGAATAATATGACTGTATGTATATATGTAGTTAATAATCTCACCAAGTCCATTTTTTTTAAAATAGCAAGACCAGTAAGAAAAGAATTAGGGTATTGCTAGGTACCAAATATTGATCAATTTTTCTCTCATTTCAACGCTAACCACTAGTCTTGAAATGTGTGCAGTTTTGTATAAAATCATTAATATGTTATATAAATTAAATTAACTAAAATTTCAGCCTATCAGTTCTTGACATACACATATAGTTACCAGGGAGTGAAATTAAAATATTCCTTTAAAAGATTTCTATTTTAATGTATGAATGTCATTTTATAAAACAGATCAAAAATTTAAGGCATAATACATCAAGTAAATTTAAATTTCTCACATGAAATATTTTAAATGTCTGCAAAGTTTTAACAGTTATTAAGTATCTAAACAGATTATGCTCACCAATTTTAGACAGTATTCAAAACAATTAATTCAATTAGATATAATAGAAATAGTATGAGGAAACAAGTCACTAAATAGAAAAGCACGATTTATGGAACCTTTATGAGTTTCTGAACGCCTCTCACTATAGTTCTATCTTCAGTAAATATATTGAATTTAGAGTAAAGCAGAAAGATTAAATCAGTAATTCAAATCCCTGACCCAAGATTAAATGGATGAATCGAATCTTCAAATCAAAGCATTGGTAGTATGTCTAACAAATTACAGTATTAAACAATACAGTAGTCTTCAGGCAAAGGTTAAAGACTATTACCGTCAATCTGTCAAACCAGTTATTGAGGTGCTGGTTACAGGCTTTACATTTCTTAGAGTTAATTACATCACAGATTTTTTAAATGAATTGAAACAGCTGCTTATCCTGAGTAAAAAGCATAACTAACATTGGATACATACTGACAATTACTTGTCATGGAAAAAAATCTTAAAAGACTCCAGATACATTCAACTCTTTGAAGCAATATTCCTGTATTAGATATAGTCTAATATAGAAGCTTTTTAAATACTGATTTTTATATTATCGTAGACATCTCTGATTGTAATTTTGATTTCAATTTACCAACATTAGTCTCCATAAAAAAAAAAATGTAGCTGGAAGGACAGAAATATAGATTAATGCTACTTGTCTGAAAATGTCTCTTATTACATGTTTCAAAGATTCAGTGATTTTTATATTAAACAATAAAATGTTTTAGAAAGCAGCCTTTGGCCACTTTTCCCCTTAAACTAGGAAAAGTCAGAAATGATTCACGAGCCTCTAAGCAACTTAAAAAGAAACAATTGGCCAGCTGTGGTGGTTCATGCCTATAAATCCCAGCATTTTGAGAGGCCGAGGCAGGAGGATCCCTTGAGCTCAGGAGTTGGAGACTATCCTAGGCAACACCGCAAAACCCCATCTCTACAAAAAATACAAAAAACTAGCTGGGCATGGCAGAGTGTGCCTGTAGTCCCAGTTACTTCGGAGGCTGAGGCAGGAGGATCACCTGAGCCCAGGGAGGTAGAGGCTGCAGTGAGCTGAGATGGCATCACTGCATCCGAGTCTGGGAGACGGGAATGAGACCCTGTCTCAAAATAAATAAATTAATAAATAATAATTACATGGCTCTTACAAGGTTGTTGACGTGAACATTAAGTTTCCAATAATAATGTAGCAAGGAAACATCTAGGAGACATACATAAAATATCTATCTACATTGTAATTAACAAAGGACAAGGAAGACATTTCTACTATCATTCTCAAGTGTCTGAATTTTCATCTATGTCATTACTTCTGTGTCAAAAGTATAAAGATTTTCATATCAAGATTTTATATAGTTTTGCTTACAGACATCAGACATTTAAAATATTATAACCACAATAACGAAAAAATGTACTGAGTCCAACTAAGGAGACGGTATATTTTATCCCATAATTTAATGTTAAAATGTACCTTGATTTTATCTTATATTTGAAACGTGTTTTGAATTTTTTTTGTTTTTTTTTTTTTTGAGATGGAGTCTCACTCAGGAACCCTGGCTAGGTGCAAGGGCACAATCTCTGCTCACTGCAACCTCTGCCTCCCTGGTTCAAGTGATTCTCCTGCCTCAGCCTCCAGAGTAGCTGGGATTAGAGACGTGTGCCACCACGCCCAGCTAATTTTTGTGTTTTAGTAGAGATGGGGTTTCACCATGTTGGCCAGGCTGGTCTCCAACTCCCCACACCTCAGGTGATCCACCCACTTCAGCCTCCCAAAGTGCCGGGACTACAGGTGTGAGTCACCGCGATCAGATGTGTTTTGAATTTTATATACAAATATGAATGTCTTGTTTGTTTCATTTGACTTCACAGTAACTTTATTTGAGAAAAGGCAGTTATTATTATATTCTTTTAGGTATAATAAATGTAAAGATTGTAAAGTTTACAAGAATAAGATGTAGTAAAATTAAAACTAGAAGAGGTCTCTGTATTCCTAATCTTATATACAAACTTTGTTACATACAATCATCTTTTTGAGTTATGAATAAATCTCCAATTACTTATTAAACATAATTTACTATCCATATAGAAGATGTCATTATCCTCTTCGTTATATTACAACACGTTCCTGTGAGAGACTTAAGATACCTATAAGTTCTAAATTATAATTTAATCTTTAAAATATATTGTCCTCAAAGAGGTACGGTTACAAATGTATTATGCATTATTGGTAAAAGTATAGATTATTTTAGGTAACATAAACACAAAGTATATACTTTTCTAAAGTGCAATGTATTCAAGGCAGAGATGTAGTTATTACAAACATAAATATGACAAAATAAATGATGACACATCATATATTGTAAAAAGAAAAAAAATTATTCTTTCTCTATAGCATCCTCCCAAATAATGCCTAATGATATAAATTTGTTTCATCCATGATAATTTTCTATAACAGAATCACAAATAACCAAGTCAAGTCAGCCAGATGGAGTCAGATGTGGGCAATCATTCAGATTATACCTTTGGTATCTTTAAGCAACTTAGTCCAATTATTGTTTTTGGGTGTTTGCTTGTTTGATATGTAGTCTATTATTCTTATAATTGGAAAACTAATTAAAATGTATAGAAGTAAATCAGATTAGATGTGCATTAAGAGAAACCATTTGTTTTCAGAAGTCCGACATATTGAAGGGACTGACGTTGTGGCTAAAAGGTCTACTGATTTTGATAATCTGGTCACTTGTTCAATTTAATCTATCACATTTTCAGTACATAAATCTTTGACATCTGTTGCTATCATCTTTTGATAAAATATGACTATTGGTCAATCAAGGACAAAAAAAAAGAAAGCTTGTTTTTGTGATCTTCTCAATGACTTACAGGCAAATATTTTCTGAAGGAACCTGAGGGTCTTCCAATGCTGCAAGCCTTCCCAATGATTTCTCCCTTTGGTTATAGCCCCCTTTTCAACATAGCCCTTAAAACACAATGAAAAGACTAATGTCTAAGTTAAAAATGTATAAAGAAAAATAAAAATAAATTCAAAAAACTTACAATCTTGAAGGGGTACTCAGTAAAATAAACTTTAGAAACCACTCCTAAACGACCAAATCTAAAGGCTCAAAAATCAAAGTTGCTTTTTACTTGAGGTTTGGCAGAGTTATTTTATTATGTATACTTTCCACTTTTGAAATCTATTGGTCTGGAAACTGAAATACACAGGTTCAGTGGTGACTGAATTTTCCCCAACTGGCTCAACACATGATAAACTACAAAGTTCATGGAGCTCCAAAAATACCCAAGAAGAACCCAGAGCTCATGGCAGAGAAATAGTGCTACAAAGGAAGTTTAGATTCTGGCAAAGTTTTCAAAACAATGTCCTAGGTAATGTGATATTATTTGCATATTATCACTTTCTGCAAAATCTCCAACAGTCAAATGTGCTGTGCATTAAACTGATGCATCATCTGGCTACAAAGCCAGTAATTTATGATCTTTGTATTGTTGTATTTTAGCTTGTTTCTTTGAGATGCACATGCACATGTTATCTGCATGTCACTTGACCTCCCTGTACAAATAAGATTTAATGAATATTGGTTCAGATCTCAATTCCAGGGCCTACCACAATTAAAAGCCTCCCAGGAATTCCATGTCTAATTCCCCTGTGCTTTTCTCTGTTTCACTTCTTGATTTATAGCAGTCTGCTTGCTTCTGCCCCATGTAATAGAGGTTCACCGTTTTACCGGTTTCCATACAAATTTCAGACACACTCAGCCTTTTGTGATATTTGGTTAATTTACCGATGATCCACAAGTGAAATAGAAGGAAACTCATCAGACATTGAAGCCCTGCTGCCATCTTCCGTCTGTACCCCGTCCTGTGTCCCAACTCCTGACACATGTCCATCCTCACTTTGCAAAATCTGTTACTGAGTGAGTTCAATTCCACTCACTCCTTATCCCTCCCTCCCCCATAATACTTCTACTGCTTCCCTAGTAGTAACAGCCTAGAGGAACAGCTTAACTTCTCCAGCCCCTGTAAATTCTGAGATATGAACTTTATCCATCATTAAATTCTTCAAACAATTTGAAATACACATGGAAGAATAGGAATCTGAATGAGAAAAAAGAAAAACAAAAGTAAGGAAAAGCAAGAAGACATATATGCCCTTTCTTTGCACACCTATCTTTGTTTTAAATGATTAAAAACATGGGAAAGATCAATTAATCAAAAAATATTTTCAAATGTTTTTTAAAAAGAAAAATGCAAATTATCTTATTGAGTCCTTCCTGGGGGAAAATATTCTAACCTTTTCTGCTGAACTTAATAGTTAAAAATCAGAAATAATACCACACATCTACAGCCATCTGATCTTTGACAAACCTGACAAAACAAGAAATGGGGAAAGGGTTCCCCATTTAATAAATGGTGCTGGGAAAATTGGCTAGCCATAAGTAGAAAGCTGAAACTGGATCCTTTCCTTACTCCTTATACGAAAATTAATTCAAGATGGATTCGAGACTTAAATGTTAGACCTAAAACCATAAAAACCCTAGAAGAAAACCTAGGTAGTACCATTCAGGACATAGGCATGGGCAAGGACTTCATGTCTAAAACACCAAAAGCAACGGCAACAAAAGCCAAAATTGACAAATGGGATCTAATTAAACTAAAGAGCTTCTGCACAGCAAAAGAAACTACCATCAGAGTGAACAGGCAATCTACAGAATGGAAAAAAATTTTTGCAATCTACTTATCTGACAAAGAGCTAATATCCAGAACTACAAAGAACTCAAACAAATTTACAAGAAAAAAGACAAACAACCCCATCAAAAAGTGGGCAAAGGATATGAACAGACACTTCTCAAAAGAAGACATGCATACAGCCAACAGACACATGAAAAAATGCTCAGCATCACTCACCATCAGAGAAATGCAAATCAAAACCACAATGAGATACCATCTCACACCACTTAGAATGGCAATCATTAAAAAGTCAGGAAACAACAGGTGCTGGAGAGGATGTGGAGAAATAAGAACACTTTTACACTGTTGCTGGGACTGTAAACCAGTTCAAACACTGTGGAAAACAGTGTGGCGATTCCTCAAGGATCTAGAACTAGAAATACCATTTGACCCAGCCATCCCATTACTGGGTATATACCCAAAGGATTATAAATCATGCTGCTATAAAGACACATGCACACGTATGTTTATTGCGGCACTATTCACAATAGCAAAGACTTTGAATTAACCCAAATATTCATCAGTGACAGACTGGATTAAGAAAATGTGGCACATATACACCATGGAATACTATGCACCATAAAAAAGGATGAGTCCGTGTCCTTTGTAGGGACATGGATGCAGGTGGAAACCATCACTCTCAGCAAACTATCGCAAGAACAGAAAACCAAACACCACATGTTCTCACTCACAGGTGGGAACTGAACAATGAGATCACTTGGACACAGGAAGGGGAACATCACACACTGGGGCCTATTGTGGCGAGGGGGGAGGGGGGAGGGACAGCATTAGAAGATATACCTAGTGTAAATGACGAGTTAATGGGTGCAGCACAGCAACATGGCACATGTATACATATGTAACAAACCTGCACATGTACCCTAGAGCTTAAAGTATAATAAAAAAAAAAGTTAAAATCAAACTAAAAGTTACAAAACTATGAGGACTAGTGATTTCATTCTCTTAGCTAAAATTCATTCTCCAGATTATATACAAGTATCTTAATTTCCCTAAATGAAGATTGTTTTTCCATGCTAAGCAGAAAAGTCGTATTATTATAAGATTTACTTTTTAAAGTAAAAAGCATTAGCAATAGTTTTATAATTCAAACAAGAATAATCAACCAGAAATATTTACTTTCTTTCCAATTTTTTATAAGATAGCTACCCACATGCTTAGAATACTATCTTCCCAAAAAGTCTGAAATAGTAGAAATAGTAAGTATCTTACAAACTACAAAATCTTTTCATTCATTCTTATATTAGTTATAGGTTAGTTCATTCAGAGATACAGCTTTGCAATAACTCTTTGCATAACGGTAGAATTGTAGCATCACAGACAAAATCATTGGCTTCTGTAGTCTCTTTATAGGAGGGAGTAAACTACTATGTGCCAAATTGACTAAGATCATTTTGACATTTATCTTGCACTTCTCTATAATGTTTCATAATTGAAAGTTAAATGCACATTAATATTTTCATGGGAGACCTATCATAGATTATTAAAATGTATTTACAGAGAGATCATTATTTACTTTAACAGTCAGTATGAATGTCTTTGTTTTTTTTTTCTAAAAGCAAGGTCATCTGTGATATTTTCTTCCTTTTGTATGATTCTCTACTTCTTATTCAAGACCTGTGATTAAGTTGTGTGTGTATTGTCTGTAAAATGAAACAAAAGTATGTCCTAAACATCGTTAAGAATATGGTACACTAAAAAGCTTTGAAACCAAAAGAAAATTAAAAAAAAAAAAACAAGGGGGAGTACCTCATACCTAACAGACACTATAGACATGCTGATATTTTTTTAGTTCAAGTTAAGACATTAGTTTATTTTTTCACAAAAATAGATTCCTTAAATAAGACATGCTGTCTAACAGGTATTTAAAAGGCATTTCTTGAAATTCAGGCATAAGTATTTTGCTCTTTGTCTACTCAAGTTTCTAACTAAACTCCCACTCTGAACAACAAATTCCTCTTTTAAAGGTTGGAACATGTGCTTGTACCATGATGTTTTTTCCTTTATTTTTCATGGCCCTAACAAGAAAAAATTTTTTCTGGAAAACAAAAGACTGTGTTTCTTCTGATTTGATTCTAAGGGAATAGAGGGTATTGATTATTCTTATTTTCCTATTCTTCACTGATAAAGATAGATGCTAGGGATTGTGTTACATTGTGCAACCTAAAGTTGTGCTTCAACTTCATAAAACCTCTTGTTAAGGACAAGAGCACCTTCATTAGCAGAGGACTAAAAGACAAAAGGTGGAAAACGTGAAGCCCAGAGTTTTTATTTATTTTTAAAATCATATGGATCCCTTTTCATCAGCTTATTTATATTGCTTTCCTTAGCTAGCCCTCCTTTTCTCCTAATGTACCTTGAATTCCAAACAACCGCCCTATCAGGCCAACTTGTCTCATCGTTTGGACAATTCATGAGCCAAGTTAGGTTTCTCCAGCCCCATTTGTCCGAGTCTCCACCATCAACATTACATGATGTCTTCAACTTAAGGCAGAACAAACTGGGAAATTAATGTCTACACCATTGTTCTATCAGATACACTCTCTGCCTTCTTTTCTGACCATATGTTCTTAAACTGTACTCTTTCCAGGTGCAACTAAGATTTTACACCCCTTTTCCTTTATCTCTCTAGTCTTCAACACTAATTGCTAATAATATCATCTGTTAATATAGTTACTACTCTCACTGTCTCCTTACAGGATTGTAAATTCATGGCAAGCAAGAAATTTACCAAATTACTGATGTCTGTTCAATACAAAAGACAATGCCTCAAATACAGTAGGTGCTCAAAAAGAATTTTAAATTATTTTATTTAAGGGAAATACATTGCAAGGTTTGGGTGGGGGGTTCATATTGATATGTGCTAATGTGTATTTGGTGTTAGATGTCATCTTAGATTTATGTAGACTCTGAGGTTACATAAATAATTCAGAGAATACATTAAGGATATTTCCAAGGTATATAAATAATTCCTGGAAAAGAAAAGAAAAACCAACCTATAAAAACTTCAGTTAAACTGCACTTCGACCATTTTGAAACAGACAAGCATTTTTAAAATGTAAACAACGTTACCATGTTACATGAGTTTTCATGCTGTATTATGAATGAAAGGTAACTGAAGACATTCCTCTACTTTAATGACCATTTCTACAACTCACTTGAATTTTAACCCTTGACACACGTGAATGCTGTGAAAACTAGTTCTATTTCCCAAGGATAAACCATCTACTTTGCCATCGTTAAAAAATAAACATCCAATTTATCATACAACGACCAAATGCTTTCTTTTGTAGACAATATCATCTACCTACTACTGTCAATTCGTTCCTGAATACTGTAATTACAATTTTAATTATAGCAGCTGCATAAGAGAGTATACCATTTTTCTTATTTAAATGTAGAGACCTCGATTCTTAAAGAATATAAAGAAAACACAGTAAATTATCTGTATATTTGTAATTTGAAACTAAAATATTTGTACCTCCCTAATAACTGAATTATAAACAGTTCTTGATGTGTTACACAATGGTTTCACGTTGTCAAGTCAGTAGAATGCTCATGGGAATTAAAATTTACATGATTTAGTTTTTCAATGATTATGAGAATTTTTTTAATGTAGCACTCACAGACATATGTTTCTACAAAAAAAATGTTTTAATCACACATTACTCCAAAGGAGCTGTTTCCAAGGTAGAGAGATTTGAACCCAGTCTGATGCATTAGCACTGGGGATTTGAAGGCAGATGACTGACTATACATTATTACTTTTTTTTCTTTTCTTTGGATGCTAACAGCAAACAGTGGATATTTTAATAAATCAACTAATTTTTGCTTGTTTTAGGTCCCCAAATCCTTGCAATTGATAGATCCCAATTTACCTTTCATAACCGTTTTTTTTAATGCCTGACCGGACCCACTCTTAACCTATCTTTATCATCCTTCACACTGCATTATCTCAATTCCTCCATTTACTTCTTAAGTGGTTAGGCAGAGAAGAGAGTGATGATGGGGGAACACCATGGATGCACAAGTAGTAAGTATATTCAAGTTCTAGTTATGCCGCCTAGTAGCCAAGATTCGTCATCTCTTTGGGCCTCCCTCAGCTGTAACATAAAGGGCCAGATTAGATGATTCTAATTTTTCTTTTAAACTTGAGAAATAACACTGTAACATAAAACATGTCCCAGTCACTAATGGCATCCAACTATCACCACCTGATTTCTTCCTTATTGATTTATCCCCACACACATGTGAGCATGCACACACATGTACACACACACACTCCATAAATCCACCTTCTCTTTGAAAGTGCCATTTATTTTACCTAAAACTGTTCCTAAAGTAGTCTTTACTAATGGCACTTAATCTCCATGTGGCTTAAAGTAACAAACCAAGGAGTATGTGTGTGGTTAGCGTGTGGTCATGAATAAGAGGAAATTTGAAAGTAAAGGACAGAAAGCAATGGAAAATGGAAGCCAGCCGACTACCACTGTTTTTCCAGCTGTTTGTTTCACTGGTCAAAAATTCTAGTAAAACAGATAGTATTTCTTTACAGCCTCATTATTTTCCCCTATGTAAACTGACAGTGCAAGGCAACGTTCACTGCATCTGATGTTCAGATATAGCAATCTTTCAATTTTTAAAAATTATTTCTTGACTCTAGACTTAACAAAATGACTACAAAGGTGTTAAAAATCCACAAACAAATCTAATTCTTGAAAAATAAAACAAATTCAGTCCTTATATACATATCAAACTACACATTAGCACAGAATGATTAGAAAATTGCAGAGATTATTAAATTTAAACATAAAAGGGTCTCAGGAATACATGTAATCTATTAACTATCTAGGTGGAAACAATTACGAGCTTTACAATGAGGAGAAGCTTGTTAAAGATCCAAACAGCTACTTATTTTCCAAAATATCTCTGTTATCTGGAAAAATTAAGGTGATGATTCAATTGAGGGCTGTCTAAAGCAAAATTTATTCTGTAGAAATTAATCACCTTTACTGCATTCATTTTAAAAGTCTTCTTCCATAATCCTTTAACATGTGACAGATATTTAGGCCTCTAGTTGCTCCTTAATTTGTTTCACAATATTTTCTGAAATATTGTGAAATAAAAATACAGATGATACAGTAATGTGAATGTAAGATTTGTGTTTAGTTTATCATATTAATTGTACTTAGTAATATCCCCATAGTAGTCTAAGCATATTAATATCTAATATTATAATTCATATTACAATATGAATTTTTAAAATTGCTTTTTCAATTTCCCAAAAACATCAATGATTGTCTTTTAAAATAGCCCTACAACTGTTAACATGGAATTCATTCATTAACATACAATAACTGATTCAATTGTAGAGAAATTGAAAATGCTTCAAAGTAAAATCAGGAAAATAAAGTTGATAGAACCATTTGTGTTAAATCACAGTTATGTAAAAACTTGTGTTGTCTGCCTTCTAGTTGCTCCAACTCTACGAGTCCTTTCACATTTCTCTATTACTGTATGCTGTTATTTAGCTAAGCCTTAGTCATAAACCTGCTATCAAGAAAAGTTATATCTCAGATTACCTTTAAAGAGAATGCATTAAATATATACAGGATAAGGTACATGCAATATACAATTATTTCAGATAATTAAATATATAAGATAAGGTAGAAAGGGAAATAGAAAAGTTGTCTTAGCCTCCTAAATCAGCCTAATACCTAACTGGAACCTCTGCTGGAATGGGCTGGTTAGCTCTACTGTTGAACAGGATCTCTTGTGACCCTCTGTCAGTCCTGGTTGTTGTTCTTCACAATTGGCTGTCTCTTGGGACAGAATTGTCTGTTGGGCCCTATTCTGGTCCTTGCCATGCGATGAACCAGCTAGTCTATGTGTTAACTTCTCTTCTTTCTGAGACAACTTTTCTAGAAGCCCCCGGCTTCTCCTTCCCTTATGGCTTCTGCCCTTACCCAGCTTCCAATGTTTGCTTTCTCCCCGTGTATCTCAATTTCTTCACCCTCTCCTGATGCTCCATCTTGTGTTACGATCTCAAAAGAAAGGAAACTTGGTGAGAGTGTGTGGCAGGGTAGCAGGGCTTATGTGGCAGGGGTGTGGGGGGCAGGCAGGCCCCCGAGGGCATGGGGCTGTGGGATGGGCCAGTAGCTTGCACAGCCTGACTCAACCACTGGCACACACTTTTGGAATGTTGGCAATTCTACTCAATTCTTCCCCCTCTAATTTCCCTTTTAGTAATTATTAGAAAAAATAAAGATCTAAAATGAACCAGAGCCAGACAAAACTATTCATTTTTGCTGTCTGAGTTATGAGGCAGCATGTGGAAACATTATATTTGGAAATTCCCATCAAAAACATAAAAACATAAAACAACTAAGAAAAAAGCCATAAAAACATTAAAATATCAACATCCTTTTCTTGTTCCTTGAATAACAAGTGGATCTCCAGAGGGAAGTAATGCCTTCTTTTGCGGGCTGGGAACTACAGGAGAGATTCGGCAGTAAAACAGCTGCTTTAAGTAAGTTTTAGTCAACAGACTACACTTGCTTACGTGCCCTGGCCAATTCTGACCTCCCTTCTTCAACACCAGAGAAGAAAACCAAAGGATAAGTAAAAATAAGAGGAGATGTTCAGGATAGGAAACATAGAAAATAGTGCCCAGAAAGAAGAGGGATAGTAGAATTAAGAATGAGAAAAACTGAAGAGAAGATAACCTAGATGAGAAAAACATGCTTAAAAAAAGTTTGAGGCTGTTTAATTGACTGCAACGTTTGATATTGGCGTAAGCAAACAAGTGAATAGAAATTCAGAACGCTTCCTTTACCATTTAAAAGATTAAAGCTACTATTCTGCTTTGATAGCAATAAATTTTATTTTTTACTTTGTTGTGAAGTGTCTTTATTGATACTATAGTCAGACAATATAGAACAATGGATCCTAAATACATTGGAATAAATACATAATAAAGCTATTTTTCCAAATTATTTATAAACTTAAAAACACAGGGTTGTTTTCTTTGTAGTTAGAGACTGACACGCCTTACTAAAACTCTTGTCAATTGTCCTGAAGGATAACAAGATAATATTTATTATTATTATTATTTATTATGCTGTTTATATTGATCAATTCCAGATTGTTTTTTCTAAATATATCATAGATTAAAAAACAGAAAAATAGGCCGGGTACAGTGACTCACCCCTGTAATCCTAGCACTTTGGGAGGCTGAGGTGGGCAGATCACCTGAGGTCAGGAGTTTGAGACCAGCCTGGTCAACATACTGAACCCCCTGTGTCAACCAAAAATACAAAAATTAGCCAGGCATGGTGGCACATGCCTGTATTCCCAGCTACTTGGAAGGCTGGGGCAGGAGAATCGCTTGAACCCAGGAGACAGAGGCTGCAGTGAGTCGAGATGGTGCCACTGTACTCCAGCCAGGGTGACAGAGCGAGACTTTGTCTCAAAACAAACAAACAAACAAACAAAAAACAGAAAAATAAAAATCCAAGTACTAAAATGTGAAATAATTCTTATTGAAGATGAGTAACACCAAATTCCATATATATAACAGAAACAAAGATGGGTATGTAGCAAAGTAATTGTATTAATGAGAATTATTGTATGTATAAAAATATGTATGTACCAAACAATGTTTTGTGTGTTAATATTTAGCAAAGTATAGGCAGAACCAAATCACACTAGTCCTGCAGCTCACAGGACATGGGAATCAGGCTTCCATCATCACTCTGCATTGAGTATCAGGACACATAGGTAGGGGATCTCTTTCCTTAAACGTACCTCCATAAAGGCAGGATAGGTTTTCACTGAAATTACAGGATAATTTTTTCACAATAATTATGCAAAATATTAGCCCATATTGTCTTAGCAGTAGCCACAGCCTATCCATAATTTTTGTGGGAAAAAAAAAAAAATGAGAACTGTTGGTCATAGTAGTGGCTTGATGAATTCTATCCTAAAGTCTTTCAGCATAGCCTAAATTGGTTTATAGGTGATTTGTAGCTTCATACAAACCTGAGCATATACACCTATATACATAAATGGATAAAAATGAAGTAATGTTATTGTTGAGTCCCTTCACTAAATAAACATTCTTATATGCCTTACTTTATCAACATTTTTTTTTTTTTTGAGACACAGTCTTGCTCTTGTTGCCCAGGCTGGAGTGCAGTGGCACGATCTCGGCTCACTGTAACCTCTGCCTCCCTGGCTCAAGCAATTGTGCTGATAGCCTCCCAAGTAGCTGGGATTACAGGCGTGTACCACCACGCCCGGCTAATTTTTGTATTTTTAGTAGAGACAGGGCTTTACCATGTTGACCAGGCTGGTCTCGAACTCCTGACCTCAGGTAATCCGCCCATCTTGGCCTCCCAAAGTGCTGGGATTATAGGCGTGAGCCACTGTGCCCGGTCTCAACTTTTTTCATAACAAATATGTTCACAGATGAAGACAAAAGTAAACGCACTATTTTATTCAATTGTGAAACAATAAACATGACATATTTTTAGAAAGACATGCTATACACCTTGTTTTATGACTAACTTTTTCCTAACTGTATTTTCATTGAAATAAATAGTTCTACTTTTTTTCTTCTGTGCCTTGATCAATACCTCCCTTGAGACAGCATTCTTACAAGAATGTTTGCTTTACATAGAAATTAATTTTTTATCCGTCACTGTGTTCTACTCTAGACCAAGAGTAGAAAACTCCCATGTTGTTGAGGTCAGGCAAGTAACATAAATTAGTAAAAGAAACCAGGCTAGAAGAAGAGCTGTTCTCAGACCCCATCAGTCCTTGCCAGATCCTGTAACTTTTCAAGAAAAAATGAAAAATAAAGGCTGTCAACTGAAGACTAATTCTTAAATGTTAGCTGCTGATTCATTTTTAAATATCATATGAACCAAGACCATCCTTTTCTAGGCCAGTGACAAGTTTTCCACTTCTATATTAGTATTTCTTAATATATCTAGATAATACATTTCTTCAGGCAGGGAGTCTGTTCTAGTTATCTTTTAAAATCTGTGTGGATTTAAGGGATATAAGTGCAGTTTTGTTACATGGAGAGACCGTGCACAGCGGTGAAGTCTGGGATTTTCACGTAACTATCACTCATATGGTGTACGTTATACCCATTATTTCCTAGTCATCTTTTAATTTCCTCACTTTATATAATCTTATATTTCTTATGTTTTTACTGTGTGTCACATCTTGATAAGTTTTACACATATTACCTAATTTAATATTCACAATGATATTATCAGGTAGCAACTAATATTATCCTAATTGTACAGCCTAGTAAACAGTTGAGGAAGTTGAGGCAACTGACGTGAGTTACATGGCTAGTAAGTGGTGAAGCAATATTTCACACTCGTGCAGTCAGCTCCTGAGCCTGACCTAGGCTTTCTACATTTGCCTCAGCTAGTAGAGGTTGTGCTAAACAGAATCAATTGTTTCCATCTCGGTTTGAACAAGGCAAAGATAAAGGATGGGAGGGCCCATTCACTACTGGCCTATAAGTCGTCCACATACTAAAGAGTAACTCTATATAACAAATGAATCACTTTCATGACTAGTTCACTGTACAACACTATAAATACTCCATCACCTTTTCTTCCGTGTACTGTTGAGATAACAAAGAGAAAAGAATGACGTATGGAAAATATGTAATTTGTGTTTTAACGTGTGTTCCCTAGAACAGATGATGTTGGATATATTGCCTGAATGACTTAAAAATAAATTGGGAAATATTGTGCCGTAACACCTCATTTTGTATATTGTGCTAAACAGTTCTGGCATGACTGGATGGAGGAAATGAGTCGTAGTTTTTGCCTGTTGCACAGGGTGGTACAACGAACTACTGCACCTAATTTTGGTGGATGAACTCCAAAAATGAATTGGGAACATAAAATTATAACAAAGTCAAACAATTTTTCCAGTTGTCAAGTTAGTCAGAATTAATAATTGTGGTTTTATCAACAATATTCTAAAACAAATAATTAAGTGAAATATCCTGTGAAAAATAAAAACTATCCTTGACTATATGATTCAAAGATTTACTAATGCGGCTATTTTAGTGTTGTCCGGAAGTAATTTCCATTAGGCAAAACAATTTTTCTTCGTTCCATCCAGGGAAGCACCACAGCTGTGAAATTCACATTTTGACACATAGAGAGCTGTAGTCTTACAGTTTCCTAAATCAGATATTGATATTTTACAACACCTAGAACTGTATCCTAAGCATTTCTTGTCAGGTACTTCACTGTGTCTATATACTTTGCAAAACTTACCACCAAGTGCTAAGTAATAGGAGCACACTACGTTTAATCACTTCTTTCGAAGGGAAAATATATCTCCTTCTATTAAAGATCAATCAGTAAAGTTTACAGGTGGAAGCCTGGAATCAATATCTTCGTTCTCTGTGACTACAATTTTAAAAATAACGTCCCAGAATATCATCTGCTGTTTCATTTCATAAAATAGTTGTCTAATTTTCTTATCTTGCCTAAGGTGCATCCAATCGGCAACATGTGTGTCTCTGACTTTGCCTATATTAGGTATATTGTACATTATAAGGTATTACATTTATACCTCCCACAAAAAAAAGTTATTTCTCCTCATTTCTTCTATAATGAAAGACATCATATTGATGCACTAAAACAAAGAATGTTATAAGCTGTTGATAAAAGCCATGTAAAGTTTTTCAATTCATGTTGTTTGGGTTTTTTTGTTGTTGTTTTTGAGACTGTCTCACTGTCACCCAGGCTGGAGTGCAGTGGTGCTATCACAGCTCACTGCCCTCTTGGCCTCATAGGCTCAAGTGATTCTCCTACCTCAGCTTCCTGAGTATTTCGGACTACAGGTGTGCACCACTGCACTCATGTAGTTTCTGTATGTTTTGTAGAGAAAGGGTTTCACTATGTTCTAGGCTGGTCTTGAACTCCTGGGCTCAAGCTATCTGTCCACCTCGGCCTCTCAAAACGTTGGGATTACAGGCGTGAGCCACTGCACCTGGCCTTCATGTTGTTTTAATAAGAACAAGTAAAGATAACATATCCTTTCTAGGCAACACTGACAATTTTCAAAGGACCTAAGTACTCAATTTGTATTCTGTTTATTATTGACCTGTCCAGAAGACTTATTTCTACCTCATATCACACAGTTTTTTCCTTACAAATTTTTTCAATTGTAAATATGTAGCTATGTTTATAAGCTAATGAAAGCATCTAATTGTGCATATTAAAACAAAGTTAATCTCTCATATAACTAAAGAAAAATTATGTTCCTGAAAAAGCACAAATATTGAATTGATCACATAAACAACTATAAATTTCTATGGTCCAAATGAATTTTTCAACTATCCAATTACTCAAGGCTAACATCATTGAATCTAAAAGCAAAACCAAAACACATGTAATCATAATACAACATGACAGTAAAATAATATATGATTTGTAACTCGTAACAGCAGGGGCAGTCTTGTTCCCATTTCCAGGCTCCAGTCAAGTTTCCAATATTCCTCAATGAAACCCCAGGTTTATTTCTAGAGGCCCATAGGTATTTATACTTTTCCTTGTGTATTGTTAAGTATACCAAAACAGAAGTGTCAGCCATTAGCCCATGGCTTTTCTGCCTACGTGATAACAGCAGGATTATAGTACAAAGGGCAGAGACCTAAGCCAAGATTATGTGCTAAGAAGAACGGTAAGAGCATAAGCCCTCTGAATTACTGGCACCTTATGATCCTGGAACTGAGAGCCCTGACAGGGTTTGATCCACTATTTTGGTTCTTTCTGCTCTACCTATGCCCCTGCTCCTAATGCAGATAAAATTCATTCATTCTTTCACTTTCAAGTATTTACAGTCACACATCCCTTAACAACGAAGGTATGTTCCGAGAAGTGCCTCATTAGGCAATGATGTCATTGTGCGAACATCATATATTGAAGTTACACCAACCCAGGTGGTGTCTCTTACTACACACCTAGGCTATATGCTATAGCCTACTGCTCCTAGCTAAAAACCTGTACAGCATGTTACTGTACAAAATACTGTAGGTAACCCTAACACAATGGTATTTGTGTGTCCAAACATATCTAAACATAGAAAAGGTACAATATAGTATAATAATCTTACGGGGCCAGGCGTAGTGGCTCACGCCTGTAATCCCAGCACTTTGGGAGGCCGAGGCAGGCAGATCACCTGGGGTCAGAAGTTCAAGACCAGCCTGGCCAACATGGTGAAACCTCCGTCTCTACTAAAAATACAAACGCTAGCCAGGCGTGGTGGCATATGCCTGCATTTCCAGCTACTCAGGAGGCTGAGACAGGAGAATCACTTGAGTCCAGGAGGTGGAGGTTGCAGTGAGCTTGAGATCATGCCACTGTACTCCAGCCTGGGCGACAGAGCAAGACTCTGTCTCAAAAAAAATTAAAAATACATCTTGTGGGACTACCATAATATATGTGGTCTTTCTCAATGGAAACATCATTATGCAGTACATTAGTGTGTTAAGTATTCACTATGTATCACACATCATTTAAAAGGCTAGAAAAAATAATATACAAAGAAACAGACATAAAGAGTCAGAACCTGTTCCCATTTCCATAAGTGGCATATTTTTGTGAGTGAGAGGAAGCCTTCCCTATCTTCTACTTCCATTCCCCCACCCCTACCACCACTACAGCTTCTTCATCTTTTAGAAAGTCTGCTATCCCACCATTAGACACGGAGGGCATCTATTGTACAAACCTGTATTTAACCTCCTATATGTTAGGCCTGATGATGTAACCTAAAGGCATATTTAATTTTATTTTATTTGAGACAGAGTCATGCTCTGTTGCCCAGGCCAGAGTGCAGTGCCAAGATCTCAGCTCACTACAACCTCCATCTCCTATGTTCAAGTGATTCTCATGCCTCAGTCTCTCCAGTGGCCGCGACTACAGCCGTGTACCACCATGCCTGGCTAATTTTTGTAATTTTAGTAGAGACTAGGTTTCACCAAATTGGCCAGGCTGGTCTCGAACTCCTGGCCTCAAGTGATCTGCCCGCCTCAGCCCCCCAAAGTGCTAGGATTATAGGCATGAGCCATCACATCTGGCCTTAATACCTTCTCAAGTTGTTGAGATTCGTACAGAGATGTCATTATGCTTCAAAATATAAAGGATATAGCGAACATAGTTTTCTAAATCATGGCTTTGAAACGGATCTTCACATTCCACACAAAAGTGAAGGGTATTTGTTCACTCTTAATGGGTTGTAGACACTCAAACTGCATTACCACTACACTGATGAAGATTTATCTGGCTTTGAGAATCTCAATTGTTGAAAAGGGGCGAAACTTTAACTTTTAGTAATGACTGCAGCCTGAAAACTGCTAGAACACTAGATTGAATAGTGTTCTCTTTTATTGTTAAAAGGAGTTCCCTGACACTTTCATGTTGTGTAACAGAAACTGCATTTTAGGGACTTGGGGGAAGTGGTTTCTAAATATGTCAGTAGGTTACAGTCATCTGGGACGGTTTTACAACACTAGTGTCATCCCTAGAGATACTGACTGAATTGGTCTGGGGTGTGGCCTTGGCATCAGCAGTTTTTAAAGTCTCTAGATAACGTACAGCCAAGGTTGAGAATCAGTGCTCTAGGATCTCAGGTTTAACCTTACCAATCATTCCAAATATTCAGAATTACAGTTTCTTTTTCCTGAATTTTCTGAATCTTAGTGCTAATTTTCTAACTTCAAGCCTTGTGGCCCTATAATAGGGTGGCAAACTGCTGATGAAAATGAAAGCACAGAGAAAAAAAAAAAAACTTTTGAATTCTGGGTATGAAATCTGTCAAGAAAGACATTTCTTGAGGTAACGCTGTTTTCAACTTCTGATATTTAAAATTGCCTCCTTCATGCCTTTGCTGCAACCCTCGATTATGGCCAATCTTTTTTTTTGGGGGGGGGTGGGAAAAGGAGGTAGGGAGAACAAGGGAGAGAGGGGGGAGAGAAGGAAACAGAGGGGGAGGGGGAGAGAGAGAGAGAACAGAGAGAAGAGAGACCCCTACCACCACCACAGACAGTTTAGGATTTTAAATGCTCTGGGCATTTGGATTTAATTTGACAATTAGAAGTCAGCCTGTTTGTCAGTTATCAATCAGGCAGTCATAATGACTCTGCACCGTTACAGGCACTGTTGGGAATTTGAAGGTAAAGAAAACAAAATCAGCAAAAGCATTTTGCCCCAGAGGCTGGGAGACCCCTGCAATAAGTTAAGTGCAATAAGCTCATCCTGGGCATTACAACTTAATTCCTATCTCCATCCAGTTTGTAACTATGATAAAGCTAATCCCTGCTAGCAAAATGATTAATGCCTACAATGGGTTTAAAGCTGATGCTCTAAACTAGTTTAAGATAGTTTCTGTTTTTAAAATGTCACCTTCTGTGAGGTGTCCATGCTTCTTTTATGGTACGCAGCAGGGTTTGCCTGGTGTAATGTTTACATGGTTGGCGTATCCTGCTTGCTAGAGTAGATGGCTGCTGAGGACCAAATTCACACCACACTTCTTTTTGTACCCACAGATGTAGCACACAGCATTGTACAAGGTAGGCTCTGGAAAAGAGTCATGGAACTGAATGTAATTTTGGGGTATTTTTTTAAATTGAATAATAAAACCTCTTTGTAAGGAAGGTGGGTGAGTAGAGCAAAGGAAGGAGAGACAGATGGACATAACAATCTTTATAAAAGGGCCTAAAAGCTTTTTTTCTCTTAACGATCCATAAATTCATCAACAATCAATTCTAACTAGATTTGCCCGCTTCCCCTGGAAGATGAACAAAATTTCTACTGTTGGAACTTCATACAGATACGTACATATCTTGAAAAACGTCTGTGCTATTAGTGGACCTCAGCAAATTTGTCTTTAGTTATTAAAAATCTAATATTCTTTTTACCCAGAAGCAATATTAGAAAAGGTTAAAACTATGCCTTACTATCAAATATTGTAAAATTTGGCAACTGAAGATGGTTATTGCAGAGGTAATTTCATCTAAGTGCTCATGGCACTGAATTTCATCTCTATAGCACAAATAAATGACACATCTTAACTCTCGGCCATCTTTAACTACATTCCTGCTACACATTCCATCAGCACCTGGGCTCTGAAGCTTTTACCATTTCATGAATAATTCCAGGCTAAACTTGATCATCTTTTTCTCATGTCAGTGAAAAAGAAAAGAAAAAAAAAGAGGGAAGAAAGAAAAACAAACGCAAGAGATCAATTTTTAGATAGCATATTTTATATTTTAAGTCTCTAGTGTAGTATCTGAAATGTCTACATATAATTATGCATATTAAAAGTGTTGAATACATATCAGAAGAATAGAAGGTAGATGTAAGACGAAATATACCAATGTAGATCATTATAAAATATTCTAGGCAGACAAGCTGTTGAAAATAAAAACATTATAACAGACAGGAATACTATAGATATAATAAGGGGGGCAAGCATTTCCTTTCACCTAAAACCAGAATATTTCATTATTCTGTAGACAAGTGGTACGTGCTGCTTTTTCTTCCACAAAGTAAAGCTTGCTGAATATTTTTTCTTCTATAATAGAAACTTGATTATACCACTGCTGTCAATATAATTAAGTGAATAACCAAAGGTTATAATACTAGCATAAAGAATTCTTTCCTTACTGTACTTTAGATATCAAAATACAGCTGCATAGATCATATTCATTATCAGTTCCCTCTGAAAACATTTTACATAATTAGATTTTTACACAAAGGTTTTAAAACTCCAGTCATATCAGCAGGTTTTGACTACTAATGGAAAATGGAATTGATGCAATTATGTTAAACAGTGGCAGGAAGTGTGGCTCTTAAAAGAATCAGCTTAAAGAAAAAAAATTCCAGTTGCATGTGCATTAAAGCTGTCAAAACTCTAAGCTAAAGATCCGCTCTCTGTGCCAGCTAAACCCCTGCCCGACTCCGGAAAGTAACTTTCTGAAGCCATTCCAAGCCCTTTACTTGAAAATAACATCTTAATTGGTTTCTTCTAATAAAATTCAAAATGCTCTTTTGGTGATGATAATACACTCATTGTTTTATTCCTGCTTAATGTTCTGGTCTCTTGGAATGTTTTGAGCATTACTGTTCAGGAGAAAGGAAAAAGCCCTTGAGCCTAGATTTATGGAGCAACAATCTGGCTGGATAGACCAACAAAGTTGGAGGCTTTTGATGCCAGAAAGATTGCTTCTATAAACGGTGGTTCTATTTAATGTCAGATTCCTATATAATGGCAATGAGACTCCAATCTCTTCCTATTAACTGCATCATTAGTATGTAATAATGCTTAGTTGTGAATACAGAACCAGGTTGTTTAGAGAATACCTAGGGCTCTGACTGGCAACTGACACAAATTAAATTATCTGATAATTCTTTTCAAATCAAGGGGTAATTTAAGTCATAAAGTTTTTCTTTTGCTTGAGTTACGATAACTAGTGTACATCTATCTACAAGGGCAGACATGTTATTTAAAAGGCTCCAAAGTATCCACCATACCATATCTAAACTTCTACATGCCTTATCATCCTGTTAAGTTCCTTTATTAAAATTTGTTCAATTCAGGCTACTGAATGGTTTGTATACACATGGACTCTAATTATGTAACTAAATTCAACAGAAAAATATCATTTGTATAATATTTATACAAGGCAATTTTATAACCACTTTGGTACTACTCACTAGTTCCATTAAACAAGAGATCCCTGTGTTAAGAATTATAGCTGTATTGGAATTGTCTTTTTACATGTAATAGTCTATCATTTAAAATGAACTGTGATCACATATATTACTTCTACTTGACTCAATTACAAGGAAGGTCAAGCAAGAATACTAGGGTGTTCAACTCCCCTTACTCTCAGTTTCTACTTTTGTTACTGCTGTCTTAAAATCTTCAGACCCATTGTGTTCATTATTAAATTTCAGTGATGAATGAAGTGCCAGCTTGGTGTACTTCACACAGTTTGTACAAAGTTATGTCTATTTACAAAAGAGAAAAGGTCTTTTCTAATTTAACTTTTGTCAAATGAGGATTTTGGAAAACTGAAGCACATAATTAAGATTATATTTCATATGCTATAATTGAGATTCTGCTCACTCTTTGGCAACTGATGCTAACTATAGTAACACTAGCAACTTGGGTTGCAAGACTTCGCTGGCTGGAAAAAAGAAAAGCAGGCGTAGAGAGCAAATTTAGGTATTTATCTTATTGATGTCTTTACATATTATGTGTCTCATTCACTCCCTTTACATCCCTGTTATCTGTGCTAGGGATGGATTACTTCCTTTTTGCAGGTTGCCATTCAACAACTCATTTTGTTCTCACTATCACTAGCTGTCAGACAAATGGGAGGGAGACAGGGTTCAAATTCGTAAGTCACCAGAGTTGCTTGTCCTTGTCCTCAGCTTGCTTGCACTAAAAGCTGTCACTACATAACTGTTATAATAATGTTTTAAGTAATAAAGTATTCACCAAACTAATGATCCAATTATATAATTATAAATCTGTGGTTATTCATAAATGTAAAATAAGAAAACATATAAATAATGCATTTAAAATGATACCAGGAATACAACAGCTTTTTTCTGACTTAACAGTTTTTGTTACATGAATATGCAAGAGAATATACACTTAGGAAAGACTAAAACAGTACTCAAATATAATGTAATTTTACTCATAGACAATGTAAGTGTGTGTGTGAGAGAGGGAGTCAGGCATTTATTTTTACTCAGATATATATCCTCTCTCCATAATTAATTCTATCTGTAGAAAGTCAAAATCTATAAGGAAATAAGTTTTTTCCTAAAATAATTTAGAAGTTGCTTCTTTAGAGCTATTAATTCTACATAGAGTTAAGGTTTTCTTTTTGCTGGATCAACAGTCTGTCTCCCTTCTCTGAGGAACAGAAATCTTCTGTAAAATTACATTGCTGTAACTCCCTGGGTTTATCTATTAACATTAGCCATTATATTACAAATAAGATTGAATATAACGGCAATTTTGCATTCAAAATTCAAAGTCTGGTACCTGATCATTTTTATCAGAAAATAGTTTTACTAAGGTAGCAATTTAGAAATTAATTAGGTAGAATATTTTATACTTTCATTATCAAGAATCTTAAATGCTAGCAAGCGTTAAAGTTGAGTAAGGCAAGAATATTTAGCATTTTCAGTGGCATCAGTTCAAACCAGAACATAAGATTATTTTAATGGGTTTTTCACTCTGAGGCAATACATAAATGAGTAGAGTGGAATATTCTCGGGATTGACTAAGGGGAATATGGAATCTTGATGTACATAGCACATCAAACGAGCTCTTGACTACAAGAGTAGTAACTTGGGGAAAGCAAGACAAGACTAGTATGTTCATTAATTTGCATGAATTAGAGATAAATGAAAATATAAATTATTCTTACCTATGTATTGCCTCAATCTTTGCAAAGAGAATTAAGAGGCACTTAAAATATGGTGTTGAGTAGATTTAAACTCTGCTATATGATGATCCTCAGATTATTGCTGAAAATCAGCCCTTAATTAAAAATGTAAGGTACGTTAAAGCTACAGTGCTGTACATACTTGGGGAAGAAACAGCATGAAGCAAGTTTGTTAATATTCATGTTAATAGCCTTGCATTTCTGCAGATTCTGTAATATACATTTGCAGGGTGTCTCTGATTCTATACAAGCACTGCTCGTAATTAATTTTTCTCTTCTTATACTATTTTGTCTTCTAGTCTTGTCAATGCCACCATCAAGCTGTAGAACCTTAACCAAGAGCTTTAGCCTCCATGCCAGTCTACTTCAGACTTTCTATAATAAATTAAATAATATGGGAATTATTTGAAAAGTAAAAAGCACTCTGCAGAAATAACATATCTCTATTGAGAGCTTAAAGGCAGCTCATTCTCACTGGATAAGGAGGATGGTTTGAAATGACTGTTTCTGAAAAGACTGCTATTTAAAAGGTAGAACATACTTGCCATCATTTACAGCTCAGCAAATTGTTTCATGGCTAGTGCTACCCTAAAATAGCACATGGCTCAGCACTTAGTTCTGCCTTCCACGTGCCCTTCTTGCCAACTCATACTCTGAGCTAGAAAACATCTTACCTTTCTGTTCCTTGCTTTTGAATGTGTTTTCCTTAACAACAGAGGTCTTCGGTAATATATAAATGAAAATGGAAAAGGCAAAGGAGTGCTGAATTTGCCCAAAGCTCACAGCTCCATTTCCCAATGTTTGTTCTTTTTTTTAACAGTAATGGAACTAAAACCAAAGTGATAGTTTTTGTGTACCTTGTTATATAAAAGACGTTTATGAAATGAAAAAATTGAGTGTGTCTCAGTGCTATTTTTTAATGCAATGAATGATATCCCTGAAAAAGAACATCTGAATATTGTGTTTGTTTTAAAAGACAGTGCAAGGTATAGTGAATTTATGGAGATACACCCTGATAAATTTCAGTGAAATGAGGAGAGTGAATAATATTTTTTTTCTACAGTTATCCATCTAAGCATTGATTTGCTCACATAGGCACAAAGGGAGATCTCAGTTACAGCAACAAAATAAACATGTTCCATAGAGGTAATTCCCCTCATCTTTGCCTTGATGAATCATAAATTAAATGGGGAATTTGGGATGGTTTAGAGAATGAATTTTCTTTCATTTTCAGGCAGGTTTGATGTTCTAAGAGAAATATAAAATTCTAGCATGATACACTTAACATGATATGTTTACAGCATACCTTACTGAGAAAACATTCTTTTCCTTTTTCCTTTCATTGTGATCTTTGTGGATCTTAAAACTAATTCTCATGGCAGCTACAGAAATGGCTGTCACAAAGTCAGTATTAATGTTAGTGTTTAATTACCAAAAGTATTTTAGAAACAAAGAAGACAAGAAGTAGTATACACCTAGGAAGAATGTGAAAATGTATAACTTTGGTTCTAGATAAATTTTCTGAATCAAAATTGCAAATAAAGGCTATGTAACATTGTTTTATCAATATATGTGAACAACATATCAACATGTATGATGAACATGTGAACAAATTTAAAATAAGCTATCTAGGATCACTTGCACCATTTTCATTTGATAAAGAGTTCAGTGTAGTAGGCATGTTTATGGTTAATCCATAGAGTAGAACTTTTTTTTTTTTTTTTTTTGAGACGGAGTCTCGCCCTCTCACTCAGGCTGGAGTGCAGTGGTGCGATCTCGGCTCACTGCAAGCTCCGCCTCCCGGGTTTACACCATTCTCCTGCCTCAGCTTCCCAAGTAGCTGGGACTATAGGCAACTGCCACCACACCCAGCTAATTTTTTGTATTCTGAGTAGAGATGGGGTTTCACTCTATTAGCCAGGATGGTCTTGATCTCCTGACCTTGTGATCCGCCTGCCTCAGCCTCCCAAAATGCTGGGATTACAGGCATGAAACCCGCGCTGGGCCACATTTTTCTTTAATGCAACCACTTTGGTTGTATGACTGATTAACATAACACTCAAGCTCACTCTTCTAATTTCAGAACACTAAAGCATTCCTTCTTTGCTCTAATTGTAGGAACCTTGTTCCTCTGAATGGCTTAACACATAACATCATTTATTGGTAACAGAATCAAACTTATTATAATCTGATGAAACTCACCTGGAACAGTAATTACTTTTTTAAAACAGGAAAATATAGGCTTATACATTTTTCTAAAAATTTTTTCTAGGAGAAATCCACAGCATATCAATGTAACACATTTTATCCTAATATTTTCAAAAGACATTCTTTGCCATAAAATTCAACTCTACTAGAGTTTTTGTTTTATGTTGATTACCAGAGCCCTATATCAATACATACTACAGGGGAAAATAGACATATGAGGCTACATTTCTTAGCAATTCTTCTCATCTTCCATTGCAACTGTATTTTATAACAGTTTTTACGTTGCTGCTTGACAAATTTAGTGTTACTCTCTTCTAGATTTAGGTAATGTCCAACTCACACATGAATTCATCAATCCTTTGCTGAGTTCAATTAAACTCTCACAAGGGGAAGAGTAGAGGGAACTTTTTATTCACAGGGCATCCCTCGAGTTTGGGTTTACTAAAACACTCATGTGTGCTTCAAGATATTTCAGTGACATTTAATTGAAACCATCATAAAGAGACTTAAAAGAAAATGCCACGGCCAGGCGCAGTGGCTCACGCCTGTAATCCCAGTACTTAAGGAGGCTAAGGCGGGCGGATCAAGAGGTCAGGAGATCGAGACCATCCTGGCTAATATGGTGAAACCCCATCTCTATTCAAAATACAAAAAATTAGCCAGACGTGGTGGTGGGTGCCTGTAGTCCCAGCTACTTGGGAGGCTGCGGCGGGAGAATGGCGTGAACAGGAGGCAGAGCTTGCAGTGAGCTGAGATCACGCCACCGCACTCCAGCCTGGGCGACAGTGCGAGACTCCGTCTCCAAAAAAAAAAAAAAGAAGGAAGTTGCTGTAACACACAGCTGAGAACTAAATACTTCTTAGTAACACAAACTGAGAAGATTCAATACAGCCAGAGTAAGCATCTTCCAAGATTAACGGAGAAATCAGGAACAATTGTTTTTCTTTGCATTTCTTGGGCAACCACAACACAAACTGTTTCAATAAATGTGCCTTGTAATGCTAATGTTACCAGAGCTCATAAAGAGGCCATTTAATATTTTGAGTTTATGGTCCGATAACAATTCATCAGCTTTGGGGCTTAGTTCATTAGTTCACAGGGGTTATTTGTTGAAGGTGATTTTAAAAGATGCTTTATGCAACTCCATAGTCTTTCATTTATATACTATCAAAGACCTGGAGACTTGGCAGCTTTATTAGTAAAAATTCAGCACAGACAAAAGGGAAAATGAATCACTAAGTTAATAAATTAAAAAAAAAAAAAAAAAACAGGGCCAGGCGCAGTGGCTCACACCTGTAATCTCAACACTTGGGGAGGCTGAGACAGGCGGATCACCTGAGGTCAGGAGTTCAAGACCAGCCAGGCCAACATGGTGAAATCCAGTCTCTACTAAAAGTACAAAAATTAGCCAGCCATGGTGTTGCGCACCTGTAATCCCAGCGATTCGGGAGGCTGAGGCAGGAGAACTGCTTGAACCCAGGAGGTGGAGGTAGCAGTCAGCCGATATCTCACCATTGGACTCCAGCCTGGGAGACAGAGTGAGACTGTCTCAAAAAAAAAAAAAGAGAGAAAGAGAGAAAGAAAGAAAAAGAAAGAAAGAAAGAGAGAGAAAGAAAGAAACAGGTAATCCTATGCAAGTCTAGTGCTTACTCATAAAATACCTATTTCCAATTCAAAACTCACCGTCAGTTTTCTGTTTTTAAACCACTATCACGCATACGCAAATGTGAAAATCAGCCATGGGCTGGAAGATTGGCCAGTATTAACTAAGGAAAAACTTATACTAAAGCGTTTGTGTGAACCTCATATTCATTTGCAAAGCTATTTGGCATAAAATAAGAGTTAGACAAATTACAAAAGAAAATATCTATTAGAAGTCACAGGTCTCAACATAGAAGATTTAAGTAGCACAAATGTAACTAATTAATAACATCTGAAGTACACTCTCCCACAGGACTGCTGACCATCTGGTTGACCTTGCCCTAGATCAACAGGGAAGGCAAATCTGTAAATCACTGTTTTACAAATGTTACCACTCCATTATTTCACCACAAGAAAAAGGGATGGAACATGAATGGGAGAAGAAACTCATTGTTCTACACACCTTAAAATTGACTATGATGCTTATTGCACCTGAAGTAACACAAGACTGAGTGGTTTCTTCTCAAGTTCCATCCAGAGAGAGACAGGCAGAGGACCAAGTTATAGTGATGGAGAATTCAAGACAAAAGAGCCAGTAGGTAAAGTAATTACTAATTACGAATCTAAAGGTACTTAGAGATATAAAACAAGTAATGCAAATGACCTCTGTCTGATACAACTTGAAGCTATCTGAATTTCTGCAAAACACTGTTCAGTTGCTGATTTATTGGAAAACAGTAACAGAAATTTAGAAATATGAAGTAAAGGTATATGTCATAAGTATTTAAATATACATTCTTAAATACGTTAACCTCATACAAAGCTCTATATTTTGATGTTGAGAATAAATTGCTTTGGAGGAAACTTAAAAACCTACTTGGTACAATACTCAGATGAGTCATCATTTGACTAACCAGAAACTTGAAATAATAATAAATTTGGAAGAAACATGTCAAGCAGGTACACTGTGAAATCTCCTAAGAAAACTGTATTGTACCAAGGTTTAAAATTTGCACATTTTGACAATTGTTTTTGCCTGATACTTTTCATATACCTTGCCTATGTAGTTCATTGTAGGAATGTTTAAAATTATTGAGCTAGAAATTGTGGAATTTTATTAGATGTATTTTCACTGTTGATACATCTCTTTTAAACAGTATTCAAAATAAGTGATTTTCTCTCTCTTATTATTTGCTCTGTTTTTCTCTCACTTCCTAAGAGTACCAGTAATACACTTGAGAAGAACAAAATATCAGGAATTATAGAACTTGGAGATCAACAATTCATCATGTCATATTCTACGTAAGTTTCAAGTTAAGGCAAGTCTTATTCTGCAAGAATCTGTTTTGAGTTTGAGAGCATTAAAAATATTAGGCATATATTTTTTTAAATCCCATCATTACTTCTAGTCACTGTATAGCAGAGCTGTCACTGTCTTACGTAGTTCTGAAGTTTGGTTCTCAAAGATTATACTATGTAATTTCCTTCTGTAAAATATGAATTCTAATTGCCTTTTCAAATACAGAATTGGTTCATTATCTCTAGTGACATCCTTTTTGTTAATATTTACATTAGTTTGGATTAATTTTCATGTAATGGAAAAGAGAGCAGGTAGAGACCTCTATTAGATCACTCCATCTCTACATATACTAGGAAAAATATAGAAAATAGAGGGGAAATTGCACTACTTCTTAATTCCCTTTCTCTTTTATTTCAAAAGGTATTTCATAGTTCTCAATTTGGGAGAAAAAATGTGGGTAGTACATAAGATGCTTTAGTAATTAAGGGGCTAAAAAGGATACTTGAAAGGGTCTGTCTTTCCATTCTTCACAACTTAACTGCATGGCTATGGGTTTTAAGGGGAAATGCCTGGCATGGAGGCTAGGAAGCAATTAGAAGTTCACACACTCTAAGTCCAAAATATGGTTCCTTTGGTGCTTATGACAACTGTGGGGAAAGCACTGGTGACTTAAAAAAAAAGACAGCCATTTGACTGGTGTCAGTCATTCTGCTATTTGAAATTTGAGGCCGGGCGTGGTGGCTCACACCTGTAATCTCAGCACTTTGGGAGGTCAAGGCAGGCGGATCACAAGGTCAGGGGGTCGAGACTATCCTGGCCAACATGGCGAAACCCCGTCTCTACTAAAAATACAAAAATTAGCTCGGTGTGGTGGCACACACCTGTAATCCCAGCTACTGGGGAGGCTGAGGAAGGAGAATGGCTTGAACCTGGGAGGTGGAGATTGCAGTGAGCCGAGATCATGCCACTGCACTCCGGCCTGGTGACAGAGTGAGACTCTCTGTCTCAAAAAAAAAAAAGGAATTTGAAATCACAAAGAGTTTCAGAGACACCCTGCTATAGGAAGGTCTGAGAGTATATTGTTTATCAAATGAAAGAAAAATATTTGAAATGACACTAAAGTTTATGCAGACAGAGTTGAAAGAAGTAATAAAATTATAAATGACCTTGATTGGCAGGATGGTGTTCCTCATCCATGTCTTGCTCCATCTGTCCAATTAGTATGGGTTACTCGACTAACCAAATTCATTCATCTGTAAGTCCTTTGAACTACATACATTAAAGCTCATGCAAACCATTCCCGCAAAAGATCTTGCACCTTTTATGTATGTGAAAATGTGAAATCACACCCATTTCCTTAAGCTTCTGAGGACATTTGTATACAACAATCAAAAGCATATTTCCAATTATTCTTTTAGGTCCTTTTCAATTAATTAGGGGACTATGCCAATCTCAGGAAATCCTTGTGGAAAAAGAAGAAACACCATTAGAACACACGGAGTAACCAGTTTTGAGACGGATGCCCAAAAAATTAATTGGGAGAATTTTTTAGTAATTGAACCTGCATAGCTCTTTCTGCTGCTGAGGATTAGCACAAAGGGGCAATTTCTTAACATTACCAGGTGAATAGTAAGATCAAAGATGCTAGGCTTTGAGCTTGTGCCCATCTCCCCCATGAGTACACAGACAAGCACAGAAGAATTATTTTACAAAAAGCAACATCTACTATAAGCATTTTCATAAATATTGCCTCAGATCCAACAGAGGGGTTTTGTCTATTAACGAATCACTTAAAATAGCTACTGTCCTCCAAAAAGCAGCCCAAAATATTTTTAAATTAATATCCAGTAATATTTTATACTCTTAATTTTTGAACCTGGATAAGGAAGAAAATAAAACTCAAAATAACATTTTTTTTCCCAGAGTGTTTATCAACTCTCTTACCATCAAATGTTAAATAAACTCTTGCTTGGGGCTGGGAAGATCCTTTCACACAGATAGAACAAATAAATACTCCAACCAACACGCAAATTTTCCGGAATGCCATTTCTTCAGATATGCAAGTTAATATCCAAGGGAAAATACCTTTAAGAGAGAGAGAACAGGTTTGTTATATCTCGTTTCACATTTTAGGAGTAGAAAAAAACCAGCAATCTAGACAAAACACCCTATTCACAAAAGAACCATCTGAACTTTTACAGTAATGCCAACAGTAGGAGGTGCTCTGTCTTTGCTTCTCAGACGTGAAAATGTGGATTTCATTCATTTCAGTGGGGAAGTCTTTCCAACAAGAGAAACTTTCATCTTCCAGTAAATTGATGCTACCATCAAAACAGAACAAAGCAGCGAGGAAAAACACTGATACCCAAAGGGAAGCCCAATATTTTAACGGATCTTCTCTCTAGAAATCCATTACATTAAAAAGACTTGAATAGCATTGTGCTAATAGACTATGACCGGACGAGAACTCTTTCCCCAACTAATGTAATAGCAGTAGCAACATTTCATATGAGCATTCATGTGTACCTACTCACTTCTATAGTCATTAGCTCTTTTGGAGTAATTGTCTCTGAAATGGTGTTTCCTTACATAAATCTATGTGTCCTCAATCCTTGATCACTAAAGTCACTGGAATCAGTTATCTGCCATTTTATCCAGATGACCAACAAGCAGCTGTTAAATGATGCAGATAAGGTAACCACGGACTTGTGCTAAATTCAAACCAGTGACCTAGCAGTGAGCAATCCAGTGAGCCATGTATCCACCAATGCATATTTTAAATAAATCCACCAGAAAGTAGGCTGTCAAAATTCCCAAAGATAAATCAAAGAGACAGGTGTCACTGCTTGAAACTATAGATATAAAATTGGTACATGCTATTAACCAATATCCAAATCCCAAGGCCACCAGATAATGTGTTACCATAAACCTACAGGAGCTCTAGTGGCTATATCATGTAAAATACACTCAGGAGCATCAAAGAAACACAATCATTTTGCTTCTACCATAATTATACAATAAAATGACCCAACAGTCCAATAAAGAAATTTATTTTTACAGGTTACAACAATGCTGATCTTCATCATGGCTTTCAAATTAAAATTTCGTAGTCAAAATTATTAATTTCTTTGTAAAAGCCACTAACAACTGAAAAAGACAGCTTCATTAATACAGAATACAAGGAAGAATTAAACGGAATACGCAATTTTAAAGAAAAATTGTAAGTAGATTTCCTAGGTGGTGCATAAAAGAGTTAGAAATGAAATTGTACGCTTCTTTTACCACACAGATGGAGGAAACTCTAGAGATGTTTGTGTTGGTAATTTTCAAAAGAAACAGTTTCTTCCTGCTTCCACAACCTCTTCACCCTGTCATCCCTAAATTAACTTAGAAGAAAACTGATTTTATGGGTGACTTTCCCTTAGTAATTTGCCCCTTGGTTCTGTTGACTTTATAGTTAAAGCCAAAAGAAAAAAGCTATTAATATGCCTAACCTTTGTTATGTTTACTGAGCAAGCTGATATTATTTAAACTTTTCTTTTTTTTTTTTTTTTGCATATTAGTATCTTACCTTACATGTTTCTCCCAAAGGTACATATACAACCAATTGCAAAGAATACTGGAGACACAATGGCAGGTGAAACGAAGATAGTCTACAGGGCAATTTGATTTACATCCTACCTAGCGATGAGGAGTGAGAGACCGAAAGCCAAGTGTCTTAAATATGCCCCCGCCTCCCCAACAGTATCTTACAAGTTCTCCCCTTTAACTCACAGACGTTCCTCTTGGTGTTTTCACTTCTGCTGATCGCAAACTAGTAACACGTAAGAAAAGAATTCTCTTATATCCTCTGGAGCAATTTTGCCTTGGAAGGCACTGTAATAGTCAACTTGAAACTCTCCGCAGGTGTCACCGCCTAAAGAAACAACTCGAGCTGGACTCTCAGCAAGAGGAAAGCTTCCCTGACAAACCGCGTGTGCTCTTAAGAAAATGTCCAGGCTTGAGCACAGCAATGTATGAAAAGTCAATATACAGGCCAAAAAAGTTACACTTTGCTAAATTTGTAACGCGGAAAACGACCAATTTAGCTTACCGAGGTTGGAAGAAATCAGCACGGAAAAGTCATCAATTTGCTACCGGGGTTGGATCTGCTTGTGTCTCCAGTCCTTTTCCCAGACGACCTTATTTTCTAGCACGTCCCAAAGGTGAAATTCTTTCTTCCCGGTCCTCTGAGTTTCTTTGTAAAGGAATCTCAGCGCTGCAGTGCCGCGGCACCCGGATCTCTTCTCCGCGTCGCTCAATCAAGCACCTCGGAGTGAATGGAAAGTGGCCGGACGCCGGGGGCGAGCGCTCTTGGTGTCCGATTACAGCGCCGCGGCGCGCGGCT
>NW_012121154.1:6204607-6235683 GCF_000951035.1 Colobus angolensis palliatus | reverse complement strand
GCCGCGGGGGCGGGCCGGGCGGGGCCGACCCTTAGAGCCCGCGGCTAGCCAGACGCAAGAATGCGCGGCCGCAGGCTGTGCCCTAGCCCCGAAACTCTGCTCCTTTCGCAGTCCGCGGCGGAGTGAGCAACTTACAGGGTGCGCTCTACGCTTTTTGTTGCCGGCGGCTCTTGGAAGACTCACACAGGCTTTGCCTGGCCGTAAATATCAAAGTGCAAAGCAGTTGTGGTTTTTTTATTTTTTTTATTTTTGCCAAGGAAGGATCTCTGCAGCCTTTTAAGGCAAAGAGATGCGTTTTTAAAAGGACGTGAGTTTTGTCCGTATTCTGCTGCGTGTTTTTTTGTTGTTTGTTTTTTGTTTTGTTTTGTTTTGTTTTAGAGACGGAGTCTCGCTCTGTCACCAGGCTGGAGTGCAGTGGCGTGATCACGGCTCACTGTAACCTCCGCCTTCCCGGGTTCAAGCGATTCTCCTGCCTCAGCCTCCCGAATAGCTGGGACTACAGGCTCCCACCACCACGCCCAGCTAATTTTTGTATTTTTAGTAGAGACGGGGTTTCACCATGTTGGCCAGGATGGTCTGGATCTCTTGACCTAGTGATCCACCCGCCTGGGCCTCCCAGAGAGCTGGGATTACAGGCGTGAGCCACCGTCCCTGGCCTCTGCCGAGTATTTTCTGAAACAGGTCAAGATAAACGACCATCTTGTTGCACAAGTGTATCCTTTTAATGGGTATTGTTTCCTGTTGAGTTTCCTTAATGCCCTGAAGGCAGTAATTCTGCTGACCCCTCCACATTGACTCATACCCAGTACGTTTCCCCCCACCACACTCCCAAACATAATTACACGAAGAAATTATTTCACAATTCTATGTTGAGAGGCTGTTCTGAGTTATGCCAACAGATTGCCATAACCGCACATCTACAGAAATATATCAGAGGTATATTTCCAGCATTACTTTCAGGTACACTCGTTAAACTCTGGAACAGACTTTGATGTTTAAGTGAAAATTACTTCTCCGGACCACAATAAACTAGATGTTTAAACATCGGAAGAAATGAGCTTTGATCCCCATAAAACAAGCAGGTACTTGCTTAAAATCACTGTGGCCCACAGCCCAGCAGATGTCACTCTACAGAAGGAACGTGGAGTGTAATTTCTCCACCTTATACCTGACAATTTTCTTCACATAATGAAACAGAATCATTAAATTCTTATCAACTGTGTCATAGAAAACACCTCTGGGGGTGCAAAATCATTGCTCGGTGGGAAAGTCGAATGAAATCTCAGGTAGGCGGAAGACGTGAGACGCGTCTTTCATGTGTCTAGGGCCCACCTCTTGTGTTCAGTAAACATAAATGTGTCTCAGACTCATGCTGCATAGTCAAGAAACGAAGGGATCAAGTCAAATAATGCAAATTTAAGAGTTCAAAAATACTATTCCGGGGCCAATATTATCTCCAAACTTCAAAAACTTAGTGTAGTAACAGTTAAAATTATTTTTTTGTGATGATGTGTGAGAAGATCCTTGACATAAATTTGTAATAAGGAATTTAACCCCCAAAAAACTTACAGTATTAAAATCCGGATGTCAATGTGAATAAGCACTATGCGTGCTTCTCTGAAATACTTCTGAAACTCAGTAAGATCCAGGTTATATGCTCTGCACTATTATCCTCCTAGTGACATCTCATTCAGCATTTATATATTAAGCAGGGAGAAGAATAAATCATTAGATGAGCGTGGGGATTACATTATGAAATTATTAATTTAGAAATGAGCTGCTAGAAATTGATCAACACATTCACGTAAGATGGAATTTGTTTATACATTTTAAGTTTGAGAAGACCACGATAAAGAGTTGCAAGATGAAATGCATCACATATGGTGTGTTTACAAAGGAGCTTAATTCCAAACTCAATTTACAAACACCAACGAATTAGCTCAATCTGTTACACATTCAGGGGCTTGGAGGCCTTGACAAATAGCTTAGATTTAAATCACAGTCCATGAAATTTGTGCCGAAATTCCCTCAATGTTGCCCAAATGAACCTGTTTTCAATGTGCTCCTGGGATTTCATGGTATTTGCTTAGCTCTGAGACGTTTACAGTTGGCCACACCTCAAAATGAATCATAAAAATACTGATAGGCTTTAGCCAAGATAGATTCAAGCGCAAGGACACAGTGCTCATGCTGGCCAGAGACTTAGGCCACAGAATGGAATTTTAACAGTGATAATAGAAGCCCCTAAGATTAGTCTCTGCCCACATTTCCCCACACTGCTTAAAACACCTTGACGAAAAAAGACGTGCCTAAGAAACATTGCTGGGCACTGCCACTTTTTTAAGACGTCAGCTTTGACTGTCTTTACAAGCAGAAAACAACAACTAATTGAGAACGCTGTTTTTGGTAAGGGGGACACTAAATGGATCTACAGGAGTAATGGCACAACTAAATTTAGAGAACACTAATTACAATGTTTGCACCCAGCAAACTGTTTTAGACAAACAGCCAAACTAAAATACTTAGGATCACTTTTATTAAGATGTTTTAGAAGTGGTGCAGTATCTTACACACTGAAGTGTCTCTGTCTGCCAAGGTGTAGTGGGCATATTTTTAATATTTTATGTTTTTGATGGTCCTGAGGAATGCTATTTAACTTAAAATTCTAGCACTGATTTTGAGTTACATACTTTTCTTCAGGAGTTTCTGCAGCTATACATTATCTTATTTCAAATTTAAAGAAAACAGATTTTTGCCTATGATACAGATGAGTCATGTAAATAAACTCTACCCTAACCAGAGAATATTAATCCTTCAGAGGTTAAAAATTGTCTTATTATTTAGTCATAACTGATGTTTGTAATAGAAAATAGATCGTGTATTTGCCAGGTACCTTGCTTATTATCTGCATAGCATTCTTTAATGAAGTTACAATTTTCCATGAGAGAACGTTGAAAGTTTGCCTAAAGTCAAACGGATAGTAAATATTAGAATAGGAGGAGAAACTCAAGCATGATTGCCTTAATGTCTCATGTTTTTCAATAAGTTTCAATAGCTTCCTCTTACCTTTTTTGCTTAACTTTTTCCTCCTCTTTTCTACTTCCCTCTCTTTCTCCTTTACTCAACTTACACATGCCATCTTTTTAAGTTTCCTCAACTGCATCTTTGGAAAGTCTGAACTTCCAATGGTTACCTACTTTATTTACATTAGCCTTATGTCTCCTTGGGTTACATTAGCAGCTCTGAGACCAAGCCGGTCAAACAGGTCTAGTCGAGAAATCTGTGTGTGAAGTTGCTACCTGCACAGCAAATAGGCTTTAATATTTCCTCTATCAAATCATTTCTAATTTTTCAATAGGATGAGTGTATCTCTATTTTCATTCTTAATCCATTGCTACTCTATATTGCTGACTGTTTTTTCTCTGTTGATATGTGCTACTCTATGCTTCTCAAATTGTAGGGTTCTTGACATTAAACAAAATAAACTGGCAACAGTGGTTTGCTCTGGAGAGGAAAATTGGCTAGAAAGGTTTCATGGTTCACTCTGTTTTACATTTATAATTTTAAACGAGGTGAGTGTATAAGCTATTTCAAACTTCAAAGTTTAAGTCCTCAATATTTCTTTAAACATATCAAATATATAAAGCGCAATATTTCCCAACTCAACCAAAATAAGAGCATATTGCCTCTAATGTTTATATATTATAATATTGCATGTATAAAGTAGAATAGTAAAGAATTTCAGTAGTAAGAATCCCTTAGTGAATTTACTTCTTTAGTACAAAAATGTCATGTGTGCATGACAAAGGTTGTAAAAGAGTTATTATGATCATTCACATTTTCATCACTAGGACAAAATGTAAATTTTCTATTTGTTCTGTGTCCTTCTTGGAGTATTTGATGTGAAGCCTCAGTGAAGACAGAGTCTATGTATTTGAGATTAACTATATACAACTGCGGTTGCAGAGAATCCCACAATTACTTAATAAATAATGTTTGCTAGTTGAATATATGCACACACATCCACAGTCATGTCTTGAGGAAAGCCAACAGCTTTTATGAATCATATTGGATCTCAAGCTCTCTGTCTCTACACCTGGAACTACAAAACCACTTCCCATATCTGTTCTCACAGGAGAGCCATGAGAGGCCTGCATAAGTGCCTCTGATTGTCAGATGCATGTAATGAGGCTCAAAAATAATAACCAGCTGGAGCAATGAATGCAGGACTGTCAGTTATGGCTAATTGACTACCATCTACAGCCCTTCGAAATGGGCAAGGGCCTTTCCATGTAATCTTCAAATTTTACTATTGTTATCCTCTTCTTGGACTTTAAATGGTTGACTAGAAAGTGGAGTATTAAATTGTGCAAAGAACTTTCATATCCTAGCAGATGCATTCTCATAATGAAAGTCACATGAGAAATCCTGCTGTCTTCTCTACCAGTGAGTTCCAGGAGGGAGAGGGGGCTGTGTAGGAAATTTGCAAAGAATCAACCGCTTATTCAGTTTATTTGATTTATTTTTCGTCATGAGGCTTTGAAATTTTTTTTTTACTTTTTAAGTTCAGGGGTACATGTGCAGGTTTGTTATATAGGTAAATTCATGTTAGGGGGTTTTGTTGTACAGGTTATTTCATCAGCTAAGTATTAAGGTTAGTTTCCGTTAGTTGTTTTTCCTGATCCTCTCCCTCCTACCATCTTCCACTCTCTATAGGCCCCAGCATCTGTTGTTCCCCTCTATGTGTCCATATGTTCTCATCATTTGTGGCATTTAACAACTTTAAAGAAGGAGATACAATTTTCATTATTCAACAAGTATGACATAATTTAAGATATAAAGCTCTTGGAATATATTTCAATTAAATATTTTTCCTTGATCAGTTTTGTCCACTGCAATGGACTCATTGAACTTTAGACCAGAGGAGTACCAGAAGGAGCAACATGATTTAAAGGGCGTGCATTATTAATAGACATTTGAGGAAGTGTATTTCTTTCAATCTCCATGACAGCCCTAAAAAAGAAGATATAAGTACCTCCATCATGCAAACAAGAAAGCCAGTCAGAAATTTGAGGTGCCTTCCCCTACTTTCGTCCCTAGGCAATAAATTCAGGTCTGCCTGTCCCACAGTCCATGTGTTTCCTGCTTTCTACTACCTCTTGGCAAACACTTCTAATAAAAAGCTCGGTAAATAAGAAATGGGAGTGGAGACTTTCACTTTCCTCCTAGGCTCTTTCGGTCCTGAAGAAGGTTTTCTGTTTTAGTTGGATGTTTATCATGTTACAGTTCAGATTTGAATGATAAATACAGACATTGTACCTTCACTAAAATTGCAGACAGCTTGAGAGCAGAAACAGTGTCTAATTCTCCTTAGTATCATTTAGAATACCAAAAACCAAGATGATTAATGAACAGCCTTGGCAGATAAATGGAGAAGGGGTTTAAGGAATATGGGTAGAAGCAAAGAGGGAATCAACAGCAAATTGACCACATAAATGATTACACATTCTAAAACAGAAAATCATATGAATTATTTTATTATGCATCCAAGTACATGTATAGTTATATAAATTAAATCTATTCTCTTTAAATATCTAGTTTGTTACTCACGTAAATACAGTAAATGAAAACCCAGAAACAAATTTGCATAGTGGATTCAAGCCTAACAGGAAGTTCATCAATATCAAGTGTAATTTTAAAATTAAAAGTCACAGGTTACTTGTTTGCAAATTGTCACCAGGGTTACTGAAGTCTTTTGTTCATGTACTGAAGGATAAAGTTGCAACTTATTTCCATGGCTTATACAGTCTCTTTCCACTGCTTGGGTCAAGGTTAATTCTTCACCCCTTCTCGCTCATTCCTTCTCCTGGCACCTTAAATTCTGTATGTGTCTGATATCTTACCTGACCGTTGTTTGACTACACTATTCCTCCTCACACTTCTGTGGCTTTGCAAATGCTCCTCTCTCTTTAATACATCCTCTCTATAATATAATACTTTTCTTTAATCCTAAGCAAAATTAATCAAGTCCTAGATGGCATATATAGAGTTGTAACTATATCAATTTTGATGTCAAATAAATTTACATGTAAATCACCAATTCCTAACTTAATAACTATATTTTGGGTATTGTTTGATTTGTACTTCTAGTGTTGTTATTTGTAAAATGAGAATTAAAGCAACTAGCTTTAGGTTTATTGGTTAAAAACTACAATGTGTTAGTTAAATACTACAGTGTGTGTGAACACCTCCCTCACTTTTGTATTCTCTTAAGTTTTTTGGCTATATCATTTAATGTTACAATTATGTGAAAATTTTCTCCATTGAAGCTCCAGAGTAGGACATAGGAATTGTAGACATTTTGTAGCCAGCTAAAGCCAAGTCTTGGCACGTGGTGACAGCTGAATAAATGGTTGATCAATTAATTAAACTGATCTTTTCTTTTAATGATGATTTGAGGACCTTGGAGACCTAAATAAAATATCTTATTGTCACTGAGACTGTGGTATTTCAACACATATGATTTCTTACAGGATTCTTAAGTAATCACTTTCCAAGGTTCATAATTTTACTCCAAAGGTAATTATGTTTGTATTATCCCCTTTAGACTATAGTTAAATCTGATTTTGAATCTGTAAAAACTTTGGGAACATTTGAATTGGTTTGATTCTTGATAATCAGCTGCCACAGGAACAGGTGGTTTGGATTAATTCTTTTTTTTTTTTTTTTTTTTGAGATGGTCTCGCCCAGGCTGGAGGACACTAGTATGATCATCGCTAACTTAACTGCAGCCTCAACCTTCAGGGCTCGAGCAATTCTCCCACCTTAGCCTCCTGGGTAGCTAGGACTATAGGCATGCACCACCATGCCCGGCTATTTCTTGTAGAGACAGCGTTTCCTTATGTTGCTCAGGCTGGTGTCCAACTCCTGCTGGGCTCAAGTAATCCTCTTGCCTATGCCTCCCAAAGTTCTGAGATTACAGGCACCAGCCACCGTGCCCAGCCTTAAATTCTCTTTTAAGTTTTAAAAATTAAGAATCAGAAATTATGTTTTTAATTTTCTGTTAATAGATTAGAATAAGATTCCCTGAAAATTGTATCACAGTAAAAATAAAAAGAAAATATGATTACAAAGAAACTAGAAGCAATTACTGACATAGGAAGGAAAAAAGTTTTCTAGTACAGAAATTCAATATAAATTTGTTTTTTCTTGTTTCCCTGTAGGTTTGTTTCATTCTGGATTTCTTCTACTAAAGTCTTAATTTAAGGCAGCAAAAACATAATTCTTTAAAACCTAAATTATCTACTAATTGTATTTTTATATTTTCATCTATTCTGTAAGTTTTCATCTCAAGTTTTTTCTTTATTTTAAAGGTAGATATCATTTAAAATAATCCGTATGTAAGAATCTGGAGTTAGCTAATGCCTTTATAACAGCATGACTTTTAAAACTTGCTTTACAAAAGGATTCTTCATCTGAAAGATTCCTTTAATTAGCAACTTCCCCAATACATTCAGATTTTAAAAATTATGTCTAGATTTTCAGAAAATGTCTATGGTTTAAATGAGAAAAGAACTAAAAAAGTAATACCAGTTAACATGTTTATAATTATTAGCATATTGGTTTAGGAATATGTTGTTTATTGTACATATTTATCTACAGATAACACATATCAGCTAGGAAGAAAGAAGCATTTGTCCTTCACGACTATAGAAAATGTCAGTTTTGCAAAAGTAAACCTTGTCGGGAGCTATTGCACTGTCGCCATAGTGCTATTGTTGGCTATGTTTATCACTGGTCCCTTAGAAAGTATAAATGTGTACCTATAACTCCAGGAATATCTTCTTTATGGTTACTACAAGGATAATATTTTATTTAGAGAACTTCCTCTTTCAAAATAAACTATTACTCTTCCTGGCTTTTTAAATCCCGCCTCTCACATGCCCATATACACACCTCTAGTTTTGAAGACGTGTCTTCTTAATTTTTTTAAAACAGATTATTACTCTGATACTATAAAGTTTAATTAAAAACATTAAAATAAATTTCAATAATATTACAACATAGGCACACTGAAGTCATGATCTTGATTTTGATAGTATACATCAGATTTGTGTATCCATTATTGATATTGTCATCTGTCTCTCTGTGTATTACGGACCACATTGGAAAGCTCTGCAAAGTACAACAGACTTTCTTCAATATTTTATTGAGAAATATTTCATTATTTGACTTCCATTTAATTTGTCTTTTAAATATGCATAAGCTCTTTGGTCACAATATATTGCCTCTCCATAGGATTTATGGCCTTTAACATTATATGATAAATGTACTTAAGTACTTTATTATTATATCATTTAGTCTTCTAAGATTGCTGTATATTTTGATGGAGAAACAAATGTCCTTTAACATTACATGAAATAAGCACATTTATCATGTAATGTTAAAGGATACTTTATAGACTTTATCATATGATACTTAAGTACATTTATCATATAACATTAAAGGATACTTTATATTCAGAGCCACTGAAACTATTGTTGAGACAATATGGCCATGGCCTGCCTGGAGGGAGAACATCCCAGAGGATGTGGCAGGGCTAGATGGTGATGACCTGTGTCCAGTTCCCCAAGCCAGATTGCTTACACGTAGCTGTGTGGAAGGAGTGGAGAGGGGTGGAGATGCTTAGTACAGCTTTCTGTCTTCCTTATGTTTCATTCAGATGTGTTTCCTTAGTGTTATGGTTAATACTGAGTGTCAACTTAATTGGTTTGAAGGATACAAAGTATTGATCCTGGGTGTGTCTGTGAGGGTGTTGTCAAAGGAGATTAATATCTGAGTCAGTGGGCTGGGTGGGCACCATCTAACTAGCTGCCATCACGACTAGAATATAAGCAGGCAGAAACATGTAAAAAGAGACTGACGTAACCTCCCAGCCTACATCTTTCTGCCTTGCTGGATGCTTTCATCCTTTGCTGGATGCTTACATGAAATATGCATTACATTAAATAAGCACATTAAATAAGTATCATCATATAATGATACTTTATATACTTTATCCTTTATGTAGTTTAGCATTATATGATGTGTGTACACACACACACACACACACACACCCTCACACATACACCTGGGTATGGATGGTTTAGGCATATCACACATTTATACAAAATATATGTATTTAACTCTTTTAGTCTCCCAATTTCATTTAAGGCTCTTTAACCCCATAGCCATCTGTTGCTTTTATTCTTTTAGTACTTCCTTCCTTGTCAGTCTTTTTTTTCTAATTGTGGATAATTATTTGATAAAACAAAAATACTACAAGAGTATCTGCAAATTCATTTCTTTTAATGAAGAAAGTAGCCTTTGGCAACACTTTAAACAATTACTGGTGGCCAGGCTCGGTGGCTCAAGCCTGTAATCCCAGCACTTTGGGAGGCCGAGACGGGCAGATCACGAGGTCAGGAGATCCAGACCATCCTGGCTAACACGGTGAAACCCCGTCTCTACTAAAAAAAAAAAAAAAAATACAAAAAACTAGCCGGGCGAGGTGGCGGGCGCCTGTAGTCCCAGCTACTCGGGAGCCTGAGGCAGGAGAATGGCGTGAACCCGGGAGGCGGAGCTTGCAGTGAGCTGAGATCCGGCCACTGCACTCCAGCCTGGGAAACAATTACTGGCTAAATACTGCACTGGTTAACAATTTGAAGATTTGGATATTGCATTTTTTAAAATCTTCTAAGATTGCTGTGTATTTTCATGGACAAATGTCTTCTTTTAAAGCTTAACATTTCCCCCATATTTAGACTTCACAAGAAATTTCTTCACCACTCAGTTTCATTTTAAAATAATTGTATACATACACAAAAAATGATAAAAATACATATACAAAGTATATATATATAGGGAGTATATATAAAAGGGATATATATATAAAGGAGATATATATAAAGGGATATATATAGGGAATGTATATATAAAGGAGATATATTTATATAAAAGATATGTATATAGATATATATATAAAGGGGCGTTTATTAAGTATTGACTCACACTATCACAAGGTCTCACAATAGGCCATCTGCAGGCTGAGGAGCAAGGAGAGCCAGTCTGAGTTCCAAAACTGAAGAACTTGGAGTCTGATGTTCAAGGGCAGGAAGCATCCAGCAAGGCAGAAAGATGTAGGCTGGGAGGTTACGTCAGTCTCTTTTTACATGTTTCTGCCTGCTTATATTCTAGTCGTGCTGGCAGCTAGTTAGATGGTGCCCACCCAGCCCACTGACTCAGATATTAATCTCCTTTGACAACACCCTCACAGACACACCCAGGATCAATACTTTGTATCCTTCAATCCAATTAAGTTGACACTCAGTATTAACCATGACACTAAGGAAACACATCTGAATGAAACATAAGGAAGACAGAAAGCTGTACTAAGCATCTCCACCCCTCTCCACTCCTTCCACACAGCTACGTGTAAGCAATCTGGCTTGGGGAACTGGACACAGGTCATCACCATCTAGCCCTGCCACATCCTCTGGGATGTTCTCCCTCCAGGCAGGCCATGGCCATATTGTCTCAACAATAGTTTCAGTGGCTCTGAATGATGTCAGCATTACTCAGGAGGGATTATAGGATAAGTTGTGTCCCCTCAAAAGATATGTTGAAGTCCTAACCCCCTTGTACCTATGAATGTGGCCTTATTTTGAATTAGGGTCTTTGCAGATGTAATCCATGTAAAATGGGGTCATTAGGTTGGTTGTTAATCCAATACAACTACCTTTAAAAGAAGAAGGCAATGTGAAGACAGAGGCAGACATTGAACTCACGCTGCCATAAACCAAGGAATACCTGTGGTTACCAGAAGCTCAAAGAGACAACAAAGGATCTTCCTCCAGAACAGGGGTCCCCAGCCCCTCGACTGCAGACCGATTGAGGTCCCGAGCTCAACCACCTGAGCTTGCCTCCTGTCAGATCAGGGGCAGCATTAGATTTCCATAGGAGTGGGAACCATACTGTGAACTGCGCACGCGGGGGATCTAAGTTGTGCTCTCCTTGTGAGAATCTAACCAGTGCCTGATGATCTGAGATAGAACAGTTTCATCTCGAAACCATCCCCCACCACCCTCCCCCCTGGCCCCCTTCATGGAAAAATTGTTGTCCTCGAAACCATCCTTGGTGCCAAAAAGATTGGGGATCACTGCTCTAGAGGGTTTGCAGGGGGCATGGCCCTACTAACACCTTGTTTTGGGACCTCTAACCTCAGATCTTTGGGAGAATCCATTTCTGTTGTTTTAAGTCACTCAGTTTGTGGTACTTTGTTAGGATAGCCCTAAGAATTTAATAAATGTTAATTTTCTGTCCCCATTCCCTGTATTATAATATCATCTTTCCTCTCGATCATAGTACTTATTATAAATTAACACTCCATTCTCACAGAGTGGAAAAATTCTCTTTCCTCTGAGCTTCAGACTCCCGACTTGTCAAATGTTTTCAATAATGTTTTCCTTTATAATTGTGTAGTTTAAGCCAAATAAGAAACATGAAATATCTGACATATGAGTCAATGATTCTTTAACTCCCTCAATAATTTTTAACAACATTTTCTGATTAAATATCACCTTAAGTTTCTCAATTTCGTATTTATTAGTAAAATTCCTTCAAAATGTGTACTGTCTTCAAATATTTTATTTAAAACTGAAGACTTACACATATCTATTAGACATTGGTATGAACTTATGCTTATCTTAACACATAAATACATATGGTTATATAAATACATTTGGATAAATATAGTTACATATATATATATATATATATATATATATATTTGTGATGGTTAATTTTATATGTCTCAACTTGGCTGGACCCCATGTCCCAGCCATTTGAGTAAACATTATTCTAGGTGTTTCTGTGAGGGTTTTTGCATGAGACCAAAATCAGTAGATTTAAGTTGTTGGCTTTTGAGTAAAGCAGATTTTCCACTGTAATGTGGTAAGGTGTCAGTCAATCCTTTGAAGGCCAGTATGGAACAAAAAGACTGACCTGTTCTGAGCAAGAAGGAATTCCGCAGCAGACTAGAAACGTAATGTGTGTAATGTCTGGGTCTCCAGCCTGCCAGCCCATCCTTAAGATTTAGTATTTGTCAAGACTCCATAACTGCTTGAGCCAATTCCTTAAAAATAAATCTCTTTACATGGCTGGGCATGGTGGCTCACACCTGTAATCCCAGCACTTTGGGAGGCTGAGGCGGGCAGATCACAAGGTCAAAAGATCGAGACCATCCTGGCCAACATGGTGAAACCCTGTCTCTACTAAAAATACATAAATTAGCTGGGTGTGGTGGCAGACACCTATAGTCCCAGCTAATTGGGAGGCTGAGGCAGGAGAACTGCTTGAAACCGGGAGGCAGAGGTTGCAGTGAGCCAAGATCACGCCACTGCATTCCAACCTGGCAACAGAGTGAGAATCCATCAAAAAAAAGTCTTTACACAACCACACACACATACACTTTTGACAAACCCTTATACAGTATGTATACGTGGCTTAGTATGTGTATATCTATATGTATATATATAGATGTATATATCTCCTAGCTTTATCCATTGAGAATCCCTAGAAGCAATGACACCATAGTAGTAACAAGCACACTCAACACCCAGAATTTGGTGTCTAAATACTATTCTCCAGTGAAAACTAATGAGGGTTCATTGAAAAAGTGGCTAACTTTATCATGACCAGAAAAATAAAAGATGGGTCTAGAGCATCTTGTAGTTTCAAAAAGTAAAGTACTCAAAAACTAAAGAATGTGACCACTTAAAAAGGTCATAAATAACCTAAAAGAGCTCTCAATGGCCAAAGCTACAATTTGAACCACAAATACGTAATATAACATAGTACTGGGTTATAACCTAAAGTATAATGTAAGTATACATGAATACATGCTGATATAAAACAAATGATTGAATAAATGTTTCTTTCAGAAGAATTCCAAATAATATGTGTAGATAATCCCCAGTATAGGAGGTGGAGCTTAATTCCTATCCCCATCTCCAATGACTCACTTACAAAGAATAGAGCAAGAGAAAGAATAACAGTAACTGCACAATGGAGAAACCTGGAAAACACTACTTTAACCTGATAATCAAGGATAACCACATGAGTGGTATAATCTGGATACAATATACTTCCATTGTGATATGAAGAAAAGGGGACTTCAACTCTGTTGTAATCTTTCCAAAACCTATAACCACAGTCTATTCATGCAAAATACAGACAAACTCAGATTAGAAGACATTGTGCAGAATACCTGGCCAGCACTCCTCAAGATTATCAAGGTCATGCAAAGAAAGAAAAGAAAGAGAAACTCCTACAGACCAGAAGAGACGGGGAAGACATGAAGACCAAATGCAGTGTGGTACCTTGGGTTGGATCTGGCACATAAAGAGAACATTAATAAAACACCTGGTGAAAGCCATAAAGCCTGGAGTTCAATTAATTATAATGTATGGTGTCAGTTCCTTAGTTCTGATAAATTTATCATGGCCATGTCAAATGTTAACAATAAGGGTAATTGCATGAAGGTTTTAAGAACTGTCAGTAATATCGTCACTTTTCTATAAATCTAAAATCATTACAAAATAGGTTTTTCTGGAAGGTAGCATCAATCTAAAAAAATGTAAATAGTAGAGAGGGGCTTACAACGAAAAATAATATTTCTCTGGCCATTGGATCTTTTCCTGTAGTCCTGTTCTCCACTTTTAAACATTTATAATGGTCTATATTAATATTTCTTAATTTTAGAGATTATCTTTGATGGTCATGGAATTATAGGTGGAAGTAGAGACCTCATATAACATTTGCTGTTGATCGTCTCTCCCTGTGAGAGATTATTTATTTGTTTAGTTTTTTATGTTATAAATAATATACTTTTATTTCATCAACAATAAACAAAATTTCTTGAATACACATTTTATAGGATGTGTGTATTATTACTACCCACAACTTCTTCAGCTCTTCTCAAACTTCCACTTATTAGTAGCTAGAACATTTTATCATGTGTTGTCAAAATTAGTTACATTTTATTCCATTTTGTAGCCAAAATTAACCTTTCTGGTCTTTTCTATAGCTTAGTTTATAAAATTGAAAAGCAAGAAGTGGTATTCTTATGTCCATCTAAATAATGTCTATGTGGAACCAAGAGGTATGCTGCGATACCATTTTCTTTCCTATCTAGTGCTGTTCATTTCATCAATTTACTTTTTCCTTTTTTCTGCAATATTAAGGTGACTTTCTTTTTTTTCCTTGTAGCGGATATCATGTTTCATGTTTTTCAGAATTCTCAAAAATAACAAACCTGTGATATCCCTCTTTTTTTTTCCCTCCTGAAATGATTCTTTTCTCTAACATTCGATTCTTCTGCTTTGATCTGGGCTGATTATTCTGTAACCATGTGGTACAATTCTACATGACTATTGAGGGTTAGATTCTCCATTTTCCAGATTCAAGATGTCTATCTTCCTCTTTTTGTGTATTTGTATACTCCCTGTTTTCTTCTGGAATGCGTATTTCAAGAGCTTCCTAAGAAAGGCTGTGTGGAAAGTAATATTAAATATTAAAATATCTTAATTTTGTGCCAGTGAATACTTAGTCCACCAGTGAATACTTAGTCCACCAGTGAATACTTAGTCCACCATTCTCTCCACACAGTCCAAGATGAAGATTGGTTAACCCTGAAGACATTGTAGCATTTTCTTCTAGAATCCAATTTTGTTGTTAGGTAGTCTGATTCCAGGTTGATAACTATTCCTTTCTAGTGGACCAGTTCATCCTCTCCTTTAGGAATTCCTCTTTCTCATTGTGATATTGAAGTTTCATAATACTTTGCTAAATGCATATCTTAAAAAAAAACAAGAAGGAAAGCAAATTTTATTATGAGCGCACATGTGCAGAGAAGTAATACAAAATATAAAAACTCAGGCCGGGCGCGGTGGCTCAGAGTTTGAGACCATCCTGGCTAACACGGTGAAACCCCGTCTCTACTAAAAAATACAAAAAGCTAGCCGGGCGAGGTGGCGGGCGCCTGTAGTCCCAGCTACTCGGGAGGCTGAGGCAGGAGAATGGCGTAAACCCGGGAGGCGGAGCTTGCAGTGAGCTGAGATCGGGCCACTGCACTCCAGCCTGGGCAACAGAGCCAGACTCTGTCTCAAAAAAAAAAAAAAAAAAAACTCAAAGAAATGGCCAGATGGTTGATGCTTTTATGCCCTATTGAGGTTACAGTAAGAATAGGAGCTGAGGGCATGCAAAACAGGTTATGGTGGTGAAAAAGGTTATGGGAGGAGGAGAAGATGAATAGCAAACGTGTATCTCTGCAAACACTGTGTTGAGAACTGAATTAGACCTTTTTGTCTGTCAACTTGTGCCTGTATCTCTCAGAAGTGATTCTCTATTAATTCCTTTTGAATTATTTTCCTTGTATTTTCTCTCTTCCAGCTTTCCAGAACTTTTTAATTCGTTTAATGCTAAGTCCCCAGAATTTATCTTCTATGTATTTTATTTATTTTAAAAAATTATCAGCTGGGCACAGTGGTTCACACCTGTAATCCCAGCATTTTGGGAGGCCAAGGCAGGCAGATCACCTGAGGTCAGAAGTTCGAGACCAGTCTGGCCAACATGGTGAAAACCCGTCTCTACTAAAAATACAAAAATTAGCCAGGCATGGTGGCGGGCGCCTGTAATCCCAGCTACTGGGGAGGTTGAGGCAGAAGAATTACTTGAACCCGGGAGGCGGAGGTTGCAGTGAGCCGAGATCATGCCATTGCACTCCTGCCTGGGGGACAAGAGCGAGACTTTGTCAAAAAAAATTCTTTTGTCTTTATCTTCTGAATTTCTTAATGAATTATTTGAGGAACAATAAATTATTAATTTTTTTTTTTTTTTTGATGGAGTCTCTCTCTGTCGCCCAGGCTGGACGACAGAGTTCAGTGGGGCGATCTCGGCTCACTGCAAGCTCTGCCTCCCAGGGTTCATGCCATTCTCCTGCCTCAGCCTCCCAAATAGCTGGGACTACAGGCGCCCACCACCACACCAGCTAATTTTTTGTATTTTTTTTTTCTTTTATTACAGATGGGTTTCACTGTGTTAGCCAGGATGGTCTTGATCTTCTGACCTCATGATCCGCCCACTTTGGCCTCCCAAAGTGCTGGCATTACAGGGCTAAGCCACCGCACCTGGCCTAAATCACTAATTTTTAAGAAATACTTTTTGTTCTCTAATGATTTCTTTGTCATAAAATCATATTCTTATGTATACTTTATATTCTTTTTTAAAACTCTAATGACCCCTACTATATTTGTGAATATTTCCCTGGGGTCATTTATTTGTTTCGTCTGACTTTTTCATGTTTCAGACTTCTCTCAACTGTCCTGTGAACTTCAGTTATGCATTTATGTAGGTTCATGACTTGAGGTTTCTGAAGTGTGAGGCACTGGATTGCCAGACTTAGGATGCGGTCAGAGGGACAGGTTGCTAAACATTTGGGTCCCTAAATATCAGTATATTGATGGTTTATTTGGGGGTGGCTATTTCTACACATTGAACTACCCTTAAAAGATTAATTTTTGTCCCGGCGTGGTGGCTCACGCCTGTAATCCCAGCAGTCTGGGAGGCCGAGGGAGGTGGGTCACAAGGTCAGGAGATCGAGACCATCCAGGCTAACATGGTGAAACCTGGTCTCTACTAAAAATACAAAAAATTAGCCGGGTATGGTAGCGGGCACCTGTAGTCCCAGCTGCTTGGGAGGCTGAGGCAGGAGAATGGCATGAACCCCGGAGGCAGAGCTTTCAGTAAGCCGAGATCACGGGTCACTGCACTCCAGCCTGGGCAACAGAGCCACACTCCATCTCAAAAAAATAAAATAAAAAAAGAAAGATTAATTTTTGACTATCGAGTAAAAAGGCTGTCTTCCAAGGGTTCTATATTCAGTCCTGAGAAACAGAGTAGGCCACTTCTTCCCTCTACCTGCTTTTATTGCATTTCCTGCCTTTTATAGTGGCTGGTGCTTCCAGGCCTGGACCGTGTTGCGGTTTTGCAGCATGTATTGACTCTCTTCTCACCAGCTGCTGCCTTCTCTTCATATCCTCTAGGCCACAGATTTTCCTATCCTGTTGCAATAGTGCCACTTTACCACCTGCCTTCTAAAAACACATTAAAAGCTTGGGAATAGCCTCATTCTGCTCACTTCGTTGCTGCAAATTTATACTCTTTACAAAACTCTTTAATATTGCTTTAATATACAGTTAAGTAGATAAAGATATAAATTCAAATGTTCCAGCTACTATTTTGAACAAAGCCTTCCCTTCTCCCCTTCAATTAGCACTTGATTCCCACTGCCCTCCTCCCTACTGTATTCTGTTTGAAATTACTGTTGCTCCATCCCACCTCAACACTGGTAAACATTTTGTTTTGCTTTGGGAAGATTTGCTCACCAGGAAAAACATAATGTTCATATAATTGCTCCCCAAAGACCGTGCTTATTAGACTCCGGCTGGGCTAAGAGTTCACTACATGTGAGAAACTAGACAATTCTAAAAATGAAATACATTATGTGTAATATGGAAAAGACTAGCTATCTTCCCTCATTTAACTTCTGGCCTTAATTTCTCATCTGTAGAATTAAAGAAAAAAATTACACACAAACCATGTGTTAAAGTTTGTCTTTCAAATTTTTTTTTTTTTTTTTTGAGACGGAGTCTCACTCTGTGGCCCAGGCTGGAGTGCAGTGGTGCAATCTCGGTTCACTCCAACCTCTGCCTGCCGGATTCAAGCAATTCTCCTGCTGCAGCCTCTGAAGCAGCTGGGACCACAGACACGAGTCACCATGCCTGGCTAATATTTTTGTATTTTTAGTAGAGACGGGGTTTCACCATGCTGATGAGGCTAGTCTCGAACTCCTGACCTCATAATCCACCTGCCTCGGCCTCCCAAAGTGCTGGGATTACAGGTGTGAGCCACCGCATCGGCCATTGTCTTTCAAATTTTTAAATAACATCTCAGTAGTATAATCAGATAACAATATTACATATTTTATATTTTTAGATATTTTATAGAAGGCATTTGCAGGCATTCTATAAAATATTTGCAGAAATGGTTTTCGTCTAGGGATGAAAAGAATATTTTGGAATTTGCCCTCATAGTTTTTTCCATTTAATGCCACTTGTGGGCTTTATTATACACTATATCTTTTCATTTAATAAATTAATATATAATAAGAATATACCTATTATTTTCATATAATTTTTTATGCATTCAGGAGTCTTGAACATTATGAGTCTTCATCCTCTTGTAAGAAGTCACTACATCTTGTTGTAAGGATTTTTTCTATCAACAGACATGAAAAGTATAATTACTTTTTCATGTGGAGTGGATCGTTGACTTCAATGACATTTTAATGGATCTTAAGTGGATCCTGACCCTGACCTTATCTTATTTGTATGTGACTTTCCATAAACCATTAGGCCTGTGTTCTTTATTCACTTAAGTTGTGTGAAACAAACCTGGTACATTACTCATTTGCCTTTTATTCCTTTTGTTATGTGATAAAACAATATTTGTAAATCGCTTTAACTCATGTATTAATGACACGATTAGGTAGTTATTTTTAATCATAGACTAAAAAATTGGGTAAGCCAATTTTGGATCAGTGCTTTTGAGCTTAACACTCAAAATGATGCCATTTTCAATGTCAGGAATGGCCTCTGTCTAATGTATGGTCATTTCAATGATGTCTAGGACACCTTGTCTTTCTCCACTGGAGATATTTATAGAATTTCCTTATATGACTAACTGGTCTCTTAGAACTACTTATTGTAAAAACCTGGCCATCTTTACTTCTGCATGTAACATAAAAAATTAAAAGCAAATACATTAAAGAAGAGAATTTATAATCATTGTATTTTGGTTATAATTAATGTAATTTTATACAAATTATAAATAGACACTTTCCTTAAACCGAAAGATTTCTTTAATTTTTCTTCTGAGAGAAACCAGTATTATCTTCTAAAAAACAATTTTCTACTTGATTAAACTCAAATCTGGTCAAACCACCTTTTATCTCTAAATAATCTGCAATATTTAGAATTCTAGAATTAGAAAGGATCTTTAAGATGGCTTGTCTAATTTATTCATTATACCTATAGAAACTGGGGCTCAAAATAGTTGGTATCAAAATTAATAGGCAGAAGAATCTCAAAGAAAACCAATACCTGTTGATCACCAGACCGGGGCTCTTTCAGTTGTTACTTTATGTCCCCCACACTTCTATACCTTAGAGAATCAGATTGGCATTCTTCATTGGTTCAGAGAACTGATATGAATGAGTAGATGTAGCAAAAGCTATTGTCATTTCCCATTGTACGGGAATTTGTGAAGTCCTGGCATTATAGGATTAGAAGCATCTAGGAGGCTAGCTAATCTAATCCATCTGTACCCTAATACTGTGTCTATTATGTATATTACATAGGCATAATGTAGACACACACATATATCTCTATATGTCTTTTTTATTCCAGTTTGTATACCATATGTATTTTTAAATCCTGATTTTTTCCATTGAATTCAAACAATTGAGTCCTTATCATGTAAAAGACACAATGCTTGGCACTTTACATACATTACCTAATTTCATTTTCACAAGAATCCTTTGAAGTTTTCGTATGCCCAATTATACACTGTGAAACAATGTTAAGAAACAATCTCTGAAAGAGTGAACATTTCACTTCATACCTCACAGAGCAAGGATTCGAGTTCAAGTCTGTCTTTCTCCACAACAGCTTGTATTGTTAACCATAATTTTCTCTGGCTTTTCACACTTCTGTTCTTCAAAACTGCCATGCTTGTTCTCACTTTAGGGTCTTCAACCTAATGAGTCTCTCTATCTAGGAATGCTCTCCCTTCCATCCTGCCATGATTCACACATTCTACAAATTGAGATTACCGCTGACATATCAGTTCTTCAGAGAGTTACTTCTTGTTCATTTGTTTATTCATCATCTATCTATATTACCTATTATCTATCTATCTATCTTCTACTGTCCTTTCTCTCTACTAGAATGCGAATTTCATGACTGCAATAAATGTGTTTCCTTTACCGCTATAATATCCAACAGTCCAATACCTGGCATGGATTAGCTCTTGAAAAGTATGACTTGAATTAATTAATTAATTTATGCAATTTACAGACTATCAGCATTTTCTACTTCATTATCATCTCATCATAAGTGTCAACAATTTTTTTAAAAATAATTTATTTTCAGTTCAGGGAATGCATTATAATTTATTTAATCTTGCTCTGTTTCTAAATTTGTAAAATATTTGCTTTCAACTTTTTGTTACTCTATGTTAAAGTTTCTCAACTGTACACTATTGACATGTTGGTCCAATACTTTTTCGTTGTTGGAGGGGGTGTGAGGCTATTCTGTGCAGTCTGGGTTGTACAGCACCAGCTGCTAGTAACTTCCCATCCCAGAGCTGTGAAAACAAAAATGTCTCTAGATACGGCCAAATGTCCATTAGGGAACAAAATCACTCCCAGTTGGGGACCACATCTCTCAATTATGCTGCAATAAATACCTTTAAGTGTAAAGTTCTTTCCATATTTAAACGTATTTTTAAGGGTTAAAATCTCAGACTCATTTTATAGATGGAAAATCAGAGGCTTAAAGAGTAAATTACTTTGCCTAAGGTTATATATACCCTTGTGAGGTAGAAAAGTTGGAATTTTATCCTCAGTCAGTATGAAGTCAGGGCCCTGTGTTTCAGCACTATGTTTCAGGACCCCTAAATAAAGGTCCCGTATACTATGGTGCCAGACAATAGTATCTCAATTCTTGATTCCCCCTTCACCCTATTTGCCCTCCTTTCTTGCAGGATTTTTTTTTCTCCATCCTGCCTTCCAGTAATCTCTTACTTTTATCTCACTCTTGGAGATTCATCTTTTCCATGTCTCCCCTTTTTATTCACCCCTCCCTTTGTCAGAGGTTTAGTACAAGCTGACCCTGAGCCAAGGATGTATGTGTAACCGATTTATTAAGGAAATTCCTCTAGGGCATGCAGGTTAGGGAGTTGGAGAAAGCAGAAGAAGGAAGGGAAGGAAGCCAAGCAATAGTGCAAGTGCAGAGGCATGCATCCTGGAGAGGAGAACTTTAGCTTGATTTTGTAGGGAGCTCTGGAGTATGTGTTACACCTTAGAGTTGCCCCAACTAGAGGCAAGCGAGCTGGTTTTCATAGCATCAGACACTCTTGTGTCATTGTTATAGGATAGGAGAGAGAATATACACAAAACACTTAACATCCCTCCTTCCACACATACAAATAGCGAAAAAGGGTAACAAGGGATTTGTGAAGAGCTCCCATATTGTTCACCACATACTTCTCAGGTATTGTGTTATCGCCACCATGAAATTTGCCATCTGCTGTTTTCTGTTGCTGTAACCGCTCTGCTAGGTCCCAGCTAATAAATTAGGAGCACTGAAGCTGAATATAAATAATGGCTCTGGGAACCAAAGTTCTGAGATAGTCTCCTTATAGACCTCTTTGGTTTTTATCCCAAAAGGAAAGAAATGGAGGCTGCTCATGTGTGTGGAAATTCATTAACATTTTAAGAGATCTCTGGATCAAAAGTAACCTCTTAGGGAATGTGCATTTCAAGGCCCTGTCTTACCTCAAACTGGAATTTTTGGCCAGAGGAAAATAGCAATTATCTCACTTAGGGACAGCTGGTGTCCTTATATAGGTTTAAATTTAACTTAGCAGCTAGAAGCTAGTCATCTTTAGATTCAGAAATATGAATTCATTGCAATAAGGAGTTCACCAAGGGCAGGCAGAAAGGACAAAGCAGACGATTACAGTCTTATTTCAGTGCCATAGAGGAATTATCATATGAGCCCTGACACAAAAATTCCACAGCTGAAGATCATGCAACTATTGCCCAAGAAATTTAAACAGAGTGATTGCACTTGGCCTTAATTGTCCAGTTTCTATTTTTGAAAAAATGCAATGAGCAACACAATGATACATAACTAAGAAAGAAGTTTTTGGATTTCTTTATATCAGAGATAGTGAACACAATCTAAAAATAAATACTAAATAATCAAAATCCCAATGCAAACTATGTATCTATCTGTACATATTATCACATGGAGGGAAAATTTGCAGCACTAATATACATGCTATTTATTAGGCATTGCTTTTCAATAGATTTTCATCCACTCCTTGATTCTTCTGCTCTATCACTTGGTCACCTTCCTTCCATCTCTTTTCTTTCCCCTTTTCTCCATCTTCAATTTAGTGTTTATTTCTTAAGAAACACGTTTACATATTTCTTAGTTCTCTGTTTATCAACCGAAACTTTCTGACTCTTCAGCTGCAAAAATCAAGGTATTTTTCTAAAGAATCCATCAAGATAGAAGTTCCAATGTCCACTGATTAAGTAATAATTCTTCACAAGGTGCTTCAAATGCATTGACATATTTGAGAAAGTTATTGCAGACAGATAGCAAATTTATTCCCCTCTTACTTTGTTAGTACTAATAAACAACTCAAGTCAGTTTGTACAATCAGATTGCTATTTAGAAATTTCAATTCTAAATAAAATGCTGTTTTTCATCTGCACCAAACACTGGCTAGTCAGCAGCTCCTGCCAGCATTCTCATAGCTGCCCCAGACAGCCAGTTACAGAAACTCTGGCTGAGTCATGTCTCTGCTCAGCTACTCAGTCATGAAATATCCCTAGGGACATTCCTAAGACGTGCCAGAGATGTATTTCTGGTCTCCACCTATTTCTTTGTCGTGCCCCAAGCTGTGCCCACATTAGTGGAATTTCCAGTGCATTGCCATGCTCAGTAGGCCAAAGAGAAAAGTCTGCAGAATTGCTACTTAATATTACTTAATAAATCAGTAACAGAAGCAATGAATGGAATGGAATGCAAAATTCTTGGCTCTTAGCCTTAGAACCACTTCCTTCCTATGAGCAAATAGTGGTTCATAGGTTAGCTTGGGGAGGGCTACTTCAAAGGGATAGTGTCTAAGTAGTCAATTTTGCTTGAATAAAATATGGAAAATACATTTTTCAAGAGGAGAGGCTATGCTACTTTTTTCCCTTTGGGAATACTGGGTATATCCTAGGTAATATAGAGTCAGTGAACAAATCTTTGCTGATGCTAATAGTTAAACAAAATGATTCAAATAGTTACTGAGCAAACATTTGCTGATTAAATAACATAATGATTCATATATGAAACATGTTAGTTAGGTTCTGCATATACTATATCATTTCCTTTCAACCAATATTCTCTATTTGTCCCAGAATAGCCTCCAGAAGAAAATTGCTGCTGGCAATTTAAAAAGACAGCCACCTAAAAAAAGTAACAAATTGGCTGGGCGCAGTGGCTCATCATGCCTGTGATCCCAGCACTTTGGGAGGCCGAGGCAGGCAGATCACGAGGTCAGGAGATCAAGACCATCCTGGCTAACACGGTGAAACCCCATCTTTACTAAAAATACAGAAACTTAGCCGGTCATGGTGGTGGGCACCTAGTCCCAGCTACTCAGGAGGCTGAGGCAGGAGAATGGTGTGAACCCAGGAGGTGGAGCTTGCAGTGAGCCGAGATTGCACCAATGCACTCCGGCACAAAGCGAGACTCTGTCTCAAAAAAAAAAAAAATAACAAGTTAATAAAATATAATAAACAGATGGTAGAGGCAGTCAAACGTAGAGAATGCAGAAGCACCTCTTGTTTTAGTCCTTATTTCATTAATAGCCCTTTCTGCACCAAAACAACAGTAATGGACAAATTTTCTTGCAGATTCAAGAAAACTGCTTCATATCACTATTTCCTAATTATGTTCATCAAGTTGCCACACTACTGTTCTAAAATGTCTCTTCAATCCAGGCACTCCATGTGCTCCCCACTGTCAATGATCCAGTGCTACAGAAACTGCTCCCTTCCAACCTTTTACCTGCTACCCACTGGATTGATGCTCCTGGACTCATGACCAAATCTTATCTTCACATATGGCACACATCACTGTTGGATAAACACTTTCTGCAGATATTTCCTTTTGAGGCGTGTATCTAGGTGGCCATGGGTTGCAAGAATTGGTGAAAAAGTTAAAATCTATTTGCTCTACTAACTGTGGTCAATTGCTGATGTAATAAATAACATAATGATTCATATATGAAATGTGTTAGGTTCTACAAATACTGTATCATTTCCTTTCAACAAATATTCTCTTTTAGTCCCAGGATAGCCTCCAAAAGAAAATTGCTGCTGGCAATTTGAAATAACAGCCATCTTAAAAAAATAACAAGTTAATAAATATAATAAAGAGATGGTAGAGGCAGTCAAATGTAGAGAATGCAGAAGCAACTCTTCTTTTAGACCCTATTTTATTAATTATCCCTGCTGAACCAAAACAAAACAACAGTAACGGACAAATTTTCTTGCAGATTCAAGAAAAATTGATTAATCTTTAATTTACTTCATGCTTCAAAATACCGACAATGTTTCTTTTCAAAAAAAAAATCTGAGTATTCCACTTCCCTAATTAAATCTTGCATGGTTCCCTGTTTTATAGAGGATAAAAGGTAAACTCCTCAGCATAGTAACATGGCTTTCCAATGGGACCTTAACCAGTACCTTCCTTTGCCTGTCTCATTACGGGATCCAGTCTCGGTAGGCTCTAAATCACTCATTGTTCTCAACACCTGGCTCCCTCTCAAGTGTCTATGTCTTTGCATTTGCTCTTCCCTTTAGCTAGTATAACTTTCTCTCACACGCTGCACTTTTTCTCAGTTGCAGGATTCGTTTGAATGGGCACTATGAAGATATTTTTATTTTACTTTATATTTTACTTGTTTTGTATAGTCCACTGAACTCTGAACTCTTTGAATACAAAAATCATAATGTATTTATTTTGTTAACATTGAATGTAAAGTCTAAGCAAAACTCATTGAGGACCCTAAGCAAATTGGCATCAGGGAGGAAACAGAATGGACACTGAAGAAAGAGCATTACAGGACCTTACAACTGCTAGTTAAGTATCGGCCAGAGTATTAAAGAGAAACATGTCCTGCTACCCTAGCTTTCCAAATGGGCATCACTTTTTCAATCTGCTGAGATGTGGTGACAGTCACAGACCCACCTGGGGATGTCCTGGCTATTAATTATACTGAATGCAGAGTTCAAAAAGGACTCAGAACCATCAGGTGATTAAAGGATGTGGATTATTGATATAATTTTAGAAGAAAACAAAGCCACTAGAGTCATTCCCCTAATAAAGCAAATTCTGTTAGAAGGGGTAACACATTAAGCAGCATGATGGTATGTACTTATTTATTATTATTATTTTATTTATTTATTTTAAGCAGAGTCTCGCTGTGTCACCCAGGCTGGAGTGCAGTGGCAGGATCTCGGCTCACTGCAAGCTCCGCCTACCAGGTTCATGCCATTCTCCTGCCTCAGCCTCCCGAGTAGCTGGGACTACAGGCGCCCGCCACCACGCCTGGCTAATTATTTTTGTATTTTTAGTAGAGACGGGGTTTACCGTGTTAGCCAGGATGGTCTCGATCTCCTGACCTCGTGATCCACCTGCCTCAGCCTCCCAAAGTGCTGGGATTACAGGCGTGAGCCACCGCTCCCGGCCTACAATCAATTTTCTTACCACTGCATAACCAAAGACTGGATGAGAAAAATACTGAATTATATAGTCACTACAACTGTGTCCACATGGACAAGAAGGGGGGAAAACACCAGGCGAATGTATTTTCTTTTTTTCCGTCTTTCAACTGATAAGTATATTTAAGAGAAATGTAGATAAAATACTGTTTGAAGTATAGTGACCATTATTGCCAAATGGCATGAAAACATTAAGATGAGACTACATGATGGAGTATGGTTATTTACATCACACTTGAGATTAATCTTTATAGAGATTAATTTCTTTTTTTCAGTGTAAAGGAAAGTGTTTCTGCTGAAGTTAGAGATCTTCGTTAGAGCCACCGTGCCCAGCCTATTTATTATTTCTTTAACAAATGTTTATTGATGACCTTCTCTGTGTAAAATATTGTACTAGGTAGAGGTGACAACAGATAGATATAATCACTTATGGAGCTTACATTCTGAAAAAAAAAAAAACAATAAATAACAAACATGCAATTACAAATAATAGGTTGATTATTTAATTATAATCTGAGACTTGGGGTGAAAAAAGCATAGAATGGAGGAATATAATCTAAACTTTGGGGTCAGGCAAATTGCTATGGGGAATTGATATTTAAGGTATGATATGAGGATGGAAGGTGTTACTAAGGTGAGGAGGGGATGGTGAAGAATTCCCGGGACTTCGGGTGTAATCTGTGCAAATGCCCCATGGTTGCATGGTGTAGAATACATTCAAGGAAGAATTTTGAAAACGTTTATTTCATTAGATTTTTCTGGCTACAGAATTATAGCTTGGATATAAATAATGCTGATGTGAGGAGTCTGGTTAGCATGTCAGAAGTGAAAATATTTGAAATACATTGGCATAAAATTAACAGGACTTGATGCTGGATTGGATATCAAGTTTAAATGAGAAGGAAGCGTCAAGAATGACTTCCTGCTTTCTGGCTTCAACAACTAGGGAGATGTGAAGCCCCTCTCTGTCAATGGAACACACAAGAGGGCAGTGAGAATATCATACTTTCAGTTCTAGAGACACTAAATGTGAGGTAGCTATGGGATGTCTGGGTAGAGTTGTCAAATGGGCAGGTGGTTATCCTTGCAGAGCTCGGATGACAGTTGTAGGACTGAGGCTTCCATTTTAGAGTCTTCCATATATACAGGGTAAGTGAAGTCACTGGAGAAGATAATAAAGCCCAGGTAAAATATGTGGAGTGGTAAGGGAAGAAGGCCTACGAGAGAGCCTTGAGGAACTCCAGCATTTAAAAGTTTAATAAAGTATGAAGCGTCAGCTAGTCAGACTGAAAGTGAGTGTGAAGTCATTTGTCAGCTGGAACGGTTAGCAAGCTAGAGATTTTAAAAGACAAAATACTTTTGCAAAGAGAAAATTATCCAAGCAAAAGGATTGGATAATTTCTTGGCAATGAAAGTTTTCGAAGGTCTAACAGTCTTTTTTCACATTCAAGTAATGTAAGTAAAGTTTAGAAAAAATTACTAGTAGATATCTAATAGTTATAAAAATGAAATTGGTTCAAATGCCACAAAATCTAAGATGGATGGATATTGTGTGATTTTTTTTTTTCCAACTAGAAGCAAAACCATTTGCCTAGTGAATTGTTCATATGAATAACATTGTATTATTGGAAAAGTAATGTAAAAATAAGTGCCTAAGATCATCTGATAAATTTAAAAAGTTAGAAAGTGAGCCTTGGAATCAAAATGCAGCAATTTATCCTCAGGATAAAATCTCTCGGTTAAAAATCAAATATCTATGCGAAACATCAACATTTTGACACTCTCCATTGTCTTTAATTTTGTTGTAGCAAATATCTAAAATCATCTCATTTACCTAAAAATGAGTTGGCATTTAAATTTGCCTTCCTATAATCTTCTGAGAGTATCGTGATGTGTGGTCTTGGAACTCCCTGCAAGGGCAGTGAACTGATGTTGATATGCATGTGTAAGACAAATTTTATTTTATACAAAATTAACATATGACAAAGCACAGGCCAGAATTTTTAAAAATATTTTTATATCACAATTTAATTATGTATTTTAGAAAGTAGCTTACTAAAATCTAATTTTCAACCCAGTGAATTACTTTACAATTAAAAAAAAAACACTCTGAGAATTAAATTTTCCTTTGTGGAAACAAGTCAAATGGCCAGGAGGTGTGGCATTGTCATTACTGTCTATTAGTGCCATAGGAAAAGATATTTAGACTGGAAAGTAAACTTGGCATTCATAAATCACTCTCATCAAAACCAAATATCTTGGACTTCTGGAAAGCATTTGCAGTAATTCTTGAAACAGAGTACAATACAAGATCAGGGCAGACAGGACAAATGAATTTTCCCCAAGTCAGGAGTTAAGATGGCTTCTGAAATATTCAAGCAATGGGAAAAGACAACATTTGCTCTCAGAATCATGATTATATTATTGTTAAACCCTTCGGTCAGGCACAGGGGCTCACACCTGTAATTCTAGCACTTTGGGAGGTCGAGGTGGGCAGATCACGAGGTCAGAAGTTCGAGACCAGCCTGGCCAACATGGTGAAACCCCATCTCCACTAAAAATACAAAGAATGAGCCGAGCGTAGTGGCACACACCTGTAATCCCAGCTACTCAGAAGGCTGAGGCAGGAGAATTACTTGAACCCTGGAGGCAGAGGTTGCGGTGAGTGGAGATCATGCCATTACACTCCAGCCTAGTGACAGAGTGAGAAAAAAAAACTTTCATATTATAGTACGTGGTTTGAATACTGGAGAGCCAGGGTGTTCCAGAAATTGACGTCTCTTCTAGAAGAATTAGCACGTGAGGTATACTTAGAAGAATGGTGATTTCTACAGCCAGAGAATGACAGTAAGATTGTACTGTCTGAGAAAAGACATACAGGGTCATATAAAAATGAACATAGGTTGGAGGAAGCAGTTAGTATTATGGTCTGCCTAGAGCACTTGATACCTAAAAGGAAGTATCAAGTAGGTAGAGTGAAATAGCAGCACAGGAGACATCTGTCGTTTGGCTCGTCTAACATTTACAATGTCTAACATTTTGCCTCCTTCTAAGAAAAGCCATCTCTTCTTTCAATGGACTGCTTCCCACTTCACTCCAAATACATGGTTTTATTTGGGGCTTCCAAATATCATATGTTGCCTAGCTCTCAATCCCATCCATCCTTACCGTGAGAGTGAGCAGGTGGCCCTTGCTCGGCTAATAGGAATTCTTCTCTAGGACTTCTGTTCTTAAATTGAAACAAAGGGCAGCCACTTCTTTGTCTTTTCTGTAGTTTGGTCATTGTAATAGAATTGTCTCCTCTTCCCTGCAACACAAGGACATCCCCATCTTAATCCATGAAGTCTGTGAATATGTTAGGTTACACGGCAAGGGAAAAATAAGGTAGTAGATGAGATGAAGTTTGCTTCTCTGCTCACTTTAAAACAGGGAGATTATCCTGGATTATTTATTTACAGGGCCTTTAAATGTGGAAGAGGGAGACAGAAGAGGAGGTCAGAGTAAGGAGATGTTACAATAATTCAACCCACTTTTGCTGACCTTGGAGATTGAGGAAGAGGGTCATGAGTCAAGAGATGAGGGCCTCCAGAAGGAGCGTAGCCCTGTTTATACTTTGGTTTTAACCCAGTGTATTAGTCTTCTTAGGCTGTCACAAGAAAATACCACCAGCTAGGTGGCTTCAACAACAGGAATTTATTTTTCTTATAGGTCTAGATGCAGGAAGTTCAAGATCAAGGTACCATTAGAGTTGATGTCTCATGAGGCCTCTCTTCCTGCTTTGCAAATGACATCTTTCTCATATAACCTCAAATGGCCTTTCTTCTGTTCACACGGAGGAAGAAGAAGAGACCTCTAGTGTCCTTTTGTCATACTGTTAAGACAACAGTTATATCAGATTAAGACTCTACGCTATGCCCAAATTTAACCTTTAATATCTCTTTATAAGGCCTATCTTCAAATACAATTAAATTAGAGTTAGGGCTTCAGCATATGAATTTGGTGGATACACAATTCAGTCCATAGCATGCAGTAAAACATGTTTTGGGCTTCAGACCTAGAGAACTGTAAGCTAATACATTTGTGTTGCTTTGAGCCACTAGATGTGTGGTATTTGTTATAGAAGCAATAGAAAACTCATGCCATTATATTAGCAAAAAACCAAAAAACTTTTGATTTAATCCCAGTGACTTTCTGATCCTTTGAAACAAGAGTCTTGATTTGGAGCCAGGACATGTGCAAATAATTAGGGCCATAATACATAAAGCTTTTGGTAAAAACAGGGATACGATGTAATTTGTATTTAGGGCAACTATTATGGATTCTGGATTGGAGAGGCAAGAATTCCAATCCTATTGATTGTTGAAGTAACACAATTATTTAAAATTTATTGAACCTTATAAAAATGAAAAGTGGGCCAGGCACGGTAGCTCACGCCTGTAATCCCAGCACTTGGGGAGGCTGAGGCAGGTGGATCACGAGGTCAGGAATTCAAGACCAGCCTGGTCAAGATGGTGAAACCCTGTCTCTACTAAAAATGCAAAAATTAGCTGGGCATGGTGGTGGGCATCTGTAATCTCAGCTACTCGGGAGGCCGAGGCAGAGAACTGCTTGAACCTGGGAGGTGTAGGTTGCAGTGAACTGAGATTGTGCCATTGCACTCCAGCCTTGGCTACAGAGTGAGACTCCGTCTCAAAAAAGAAAAGAAAGAAAGAAAAGTAAAGAAAAGTGTCACTTTATTCCCATATTACCAAATGACTATTTGTACTCTAGAGGTTGTGCCATTTTTCTAGAGAACCACCAGCTTTAAGACCCAACACAAAGGGCCTGTCAGACACTTGTGCACAATTACACAGTATAAATTAATTCCATCAAAAAGAAAGACACACAAGCACATACACACACACATGCATGGACAGAGAAAAGAAGAAGGAAGAAAGAATAGAAGAAAGAGAGAGAAGAATGGAAGAAGGGAGGAAGAAAGGAAGAGAGGGAGGAAGGAGAGAAGAAAGTTTCTATGGTAGATTTCTACTTAGGACCAAAGACAATCACTTTGATTATTCTTTCCAATACAATCCAATTTTACAATTAAGTTTGTTTTTTAATTATTAATTCTTAATTAACATTCAACAATGATGATTATTTGTTACTTTCTAGTACTGTTATAAAGATGTGCTATATTCAGGCTATTTTAATTTTTTTAATCTACCAGTCTAACTGCAAACATTTTCCAAATAGATTAATTCACTCTCTTAATTTTTACATGTCTGCAGAAGTCTAATAAAATATATAGATGTGTCGGGAGCAAGATGGCCGAATAGGAACAGCTCCAGTCTCCAACTCCCAGCGC
>NW_012121154.1:6194523-6198447 GCF_000951035.1 Colobus angolensis palliatus | reverse complement strand
TGCTTTCAACCTATCCAGTTTCTAGGGCCTTACACATTTGAGAAATTAGGAGGATTTATTAGAGCTCTTCTGCTTTATGGGTAGACTTGGTATTACTATAGTATCTTTTCCTGTACTTTGGCTGACTTATTTTCACTCACAGCCGTGTGTGTGTGTTAAGAGACACAAAGACAGAGATGGAGAAGGACAGAGAGAGATTAAATAGAGAATATCCTTTCTTTCATACTAAAGCAGTTGTTTCATATTCTTAATTTTAGAGCAACATGACTGATGCTTACATTATCCACTTGGGTAGGAACCTCAAACCTGCATATATACCTGCAGAATCTGAAGTAATCTAATGACTTCCACAATGATTTCTGGGAATGTCCTCACTTATATGGTCCTAGCCTCCCCATCCCTTGATGTGCAACAGGCACAGCAAATGGTAATTCAGAGAATACGTTACTTAAGAAGATAAATTGCCTCTCAATCTGAAAGAAATCATTTAAGCAATACAACGAAGGAGCAACTCAATGAGTGCTACTCATTTTTTGATTGGCTCTAGGCTCTCAGATCTATATAGGCAAGGTTCCTCAAGAATAACCTACAATTTAGCCTTCTTCTCTAACAATAAAGGGTTCAGTTTCCCTGTATCTCTACTTTCTGAAAACATTCTTCTACCCAAACCACGCATAAAGCTCATACAATGGCAGTGTCAAAACCTTAGACTATTGAACTCAGGAACCGTGAGAAACTATATGGTCTTCCAGTAATTTAGAATTTTAGTCTCCCATTCTCCTTCACATCTTGTACTTCCTTGCTCAGATTTTCTTCCTTTGGTTTCCTTGTTAATGCAAGGATCAATATACCATGTTTTCTTAGTCCTGAGACATAAGCTTTATATTTTTAAATATTTATTAATTTGGGATACATAGTATAATCAATATGACATTTACATAGCACATATTTTTTCCTTGAATACTGTTCTCAAGTCAAGGGTGTCTCTACAATGGAGAATATCTTAGAATTGAGGAAATGTGCTAATTAATGTCTAGCTGTTATAAGGATTAAATAAGTTAGTCTATGTAAAGAACTTACAATACTACTTAGCACGTAAGAGTCACTCAAGTAATCTCAAGCATTATTATCATAAACATCACCATTATTACCTTAGGCAGAATAGTACATTTGTCAGGAGCATAGTTTCTGAAGCTAGACAGACCTGAGTTCAAATTTCACTCTGCTATTTATTACCTTGGGGGTCCTGGCATGTTATGTGATTTCTCTAAGCCTTGGTTTTCTCTTATTAAAAATGAAGATGTAAGACTTACATTTGAAAAAGTAGTGAGACTGAATGAGAATAGCTATTTTTTACAAGCTTAGCATAGTACTTGGATCAGAGCAAAATCTTAGTTGAGGAACTATCAATTGCTTCCAATTAGCTGTAGTCAACTATTAGAGCATTTATCTTTCTGAATCCTAGGCTATGCTCACAGGACTGGCTTTTGCCAGCAGGTATTTTCAGGAATGAAGAAACAAGAACGAGCTGAATGTATCTGGATGTGTTTGGTCCTGGCTTGCAGCCCTCTTCCTAAATCCAGTGTCACTACTTGTGGTTTTAAACTTGATGACATCTCTGGGCTTAAAATGATAGATGATCACAACTTTGTTGCTGCTGTGGTTTAAAGAAAGGGATAAAAACTGTTATGGGACATCCTGATGGTGACCTTGGGCATAAGTTTTAGCAAAGTCATACAGTGACCCTTCGGTGTCCCTGTGTGTAGAGGTCTCAGTTTGGTGTGTGATTCCAAGTGTTTCTATTACTGTCACATAATTGGCAGGTGGTGTAGGGGGAATTGTGGGGGAAGTTACTAGCATGCAGAGTAGGCTTGTACTGGCCTTGTAGAAATGATTGCTAAATTTTCAGGAGTTTTGCAAGGGAGTTATTAAACACAATCATTATTAAAATTAAATTATATAAATTTACAATTAATTATATTAAAAGCAATGGTAATGTAAATCCCAAACTCCTCACTTCTTAATTATTTTACTATGTATTACTATAGCCTATGCTTTTGTGACTATTTAAATCTATTGTCTCCATATAGTGAAAATGCCCTCCAATAGCACGTCGATAGCTTTAAATCAGCAATAGTGGGAGTATATACTACAAAATAGGAACCCATCTCCCTGAACCGGTTCTTTTTTCTTTTTTTTTTTTTTTTTGAGACAGAGTCTTGCTCTGTCGCCTAGGCTGGTGTGCAGTGGCACGATCTCAGCTCACTGCAAGTTCTGCCTTCCGGGTTCACGCCATTCTCCTGCCTCAGCTTCCCAAGTAGCTGGGACTACAGGTGCCCACCACCACACCCGGCTAATTTTTTGTGTTTTTAGCAGAGATGGGGTTTCACCGTGTTAGCCAGGATGGTCTCCATCTCCTGACGTTGTGATCCGCCCACCTCGGCCTCCCAAAGTGCTAGGAATACAGGCATGAGCCACCGCGCCTGGGCCCTGAGCTGGTTCTTAAACGTGTACCAGAAAACCACTTGAATTAGAATAGAGTTGGATACATTGGACTATAGTGGAAATGGTTTTTAAGCAGTTATTTACTAGATTTCCCTGAAAGCATTTGATGTCAAAGTAATGATAGGTTTAGAACTGTGTGTTTGTGAGTATGTGTATGGGAGTGTGTCTTTCTGTTTTTACAAGGCAAACTAGTGAGTTTAGGGTGAAGACAGGTCATGTTCAGTAGGACATGATTGTTAAATATTCAGTATTTTGACAGCCATTTATTAAACTGTTGACTTGCCAACAGTTGAAATTGTCTATGATGTGAGAATATTTGTAATATAAATTAAAGGGAATTTTGTTTGTTTTTAAGAATTGGTTTATCAATGCTCTGCCTAAAATCCTTATCTTTGCCCAAAGCTCCAACAAAATATTACCTGATTTATCATTGTATTTAGTCATTTTGGGGTTGTTCTTATTCAACTATTTTTTTTAATTCTACTTTAAGTTCTAGGGTACATGTGCACAATGTGCACATTTGTCACATATGTATACATGTGCCGTGTTGGTTTGCTGCACCCATTAACTCGTCATTTACAATAGGTATTTCTCCTAATGCTATCCCTCCCCCATCCCCCCCATCCCATGACAGGACCAGGTGTGTGATGTTCCCTGCCTTGTGTCCAAGTGTTTTCATTGTTCAATTTCCACCTATGAGTGAGAACATGCAGTGTTTGGTTTTCTATCCTTGCAATATTTTGCTCAGAATGATGGTTTCCAGCTACATCCGTGTCACTACAAAGGACATGAACTCATCCTTTTTATGGCTGCATAGTATTCCATGATGTATATGTGCCACATTTTCTTAATCCAGTCTATCACTGATGGGTATTTGGGTTGGTTCTAAGTCTTTGCTATTGTGAATAGTGCCACAATAAACATATGTGTGCATGTGTCTTTATAGTAGCATAATTTATAATCTTTTGGGTATATACCCAGTAATGGGATCGCTGAGTCAAATGGTATTTCTAGTTCTAGATCCTTGAGGAATTGCCACACTGTCTTCCACAATGGTTGAACTAGTTTACACTCCCACCAACAGTGTAAGAGCATTCCTATTTCTCTGCATCCTCTCCACCCCCTGTTATTTCCTGACTTTTTAATGATCGCCATTCTGACTGGTACGAGATGGTATCTCATTGTGGTTTTGATTTGCATTTCTCTGATAACCAGTGAAGGTGAGCATTTTTTCATGTGTCTGTTGGCTGCATACATGTCTTCTTTTGAAAAGTGTCTGTTCATATCCTGTGCCCACTTTTTGATGGGATTGTTTGATTTTTTTTTCTTGTAAATTTGTTTAAGTTCTTTGTAGATTCTGGATATTAGCCCTTTGTCAGATGGGTAGATTGCAAAAATTTTCTCCCATTCTGTAGGTTG
>NW_012121154.1:6190466-6194007 GCF_000951035.1 Colobus angolensis palliatus | reverse complement strand
GAACTCATATAATATTTAGTCTCATTCTCTGAGTGATACAGGGATAAACTCACTGCTAAACTTTGAGAAAACGTAATAAAACTAAACACAGGCCGGGTGCGGTGGCTCACTCCTGTAATCCCAGCACTCTGGGAGGCCAAGGCGGGTGGATCACAAGGTCAGGAGTTCGAGACTAGCCTGGCCAATATGATGAAACTCCATCTGTACTGAAAATACAAAAATTCGCTAGGTGTGGTGGTGCGAGCCTGTAGTCCCAGCTACTCGGGAGGCTGAGGCAGAAGAATCGCTTGAACCTGGGAGGTGGAGGTTGCAGTGAGCCGAGATCATGCCACTGCACTCCAGCCTGGGCGACAGAGCAAGACTCTGTCTCAAAAAAAAAAAAAAAAAAAAACGTATTGACACAATACATGTACTGTGCACAAAGCAATTTTATATAGTTTTTCTGTTTCTAAAATGTTATTCTCTAAATTCCTCTAGTATTTATTTGATATGAATTCTATCTCTTATCATGTACCCGAAAACATACTGGAATCACTTTCGTTTTGGTAGTAGTTTTACTCAATGAATGTTTCTTTAGTAAAAGAGTCAAAAGGCACAATAAAATGTTTTTACTCAATTTCTACACACTAATACTAAATCTGCATCTTATGGCATTCAAAACAGAACTGTTTACTTTCTAATATATATACACATAAATATCAAAGTCTAGAAAATAATAAGTGCTCATAAATTGATAACTGGAAATTTTTGCTACCTTTTATGTGTTTGGTTTGGGTAATTAATGGATGATTACATTAATTTAGGGGAATCTAAATTCCATTCATTCATGACCAGCCTAGATATGAAAACTAAGTTATCCTCCTTTAATTATTACTCATTTATCACACTCAACATGCTAAAATAACTTATCACAGAAATATTGTTAACTCAATTAGTTTTAACCTGCCTGATAACAAACTAATTAATAAAAGCTATCATTCACCAAAAATGTATTCATAAAGGGATATTTATAGAGAACTTTGTGCAGGATCTCTCTTGGAACAGCTGTAATAGAAGAGAGATAGTTTGATAATACAGAGGATCATCAGAACTTCAGTACTGTTATCTTTTAAAGTCTCCAGTATAAGTGGCTCTGCCTTTCCTATTTTCAGTATGGTGCATCATTGCCAAGAATCACCAGAGCATGCCTGAGGCTTTTGAAACTTTATCCTCAAATTCCAGAGGGTCTGTCACGAAGCCCTCTTTGACTTTGTCTATCTGTTAATCCAATGCCTGCCCAGATGATGTTCCCAGGATAGAACCAAGGGGCCTCACAGTTTGGCACTCAGTTCATATGACATAGCATAAAGGATCATAAAAGAGAGTAAAGCTATATATAGTCACATATGAGAATTTATTGAACTTCAATGACAAAATGGTTATTTCTACATGCCAGATATTTCACATGATTTTAGAATTTTCTCCATTTATGACATTGATTTTTATTTTAATGACCAGGAGTCAGTGCCAAGCTGGAGTTGAGACCATTTTGAGTGACAAAGCAAAACTATGCCAAATTGTAAAAATTCTAATTTATTTTTGTCTTCCTATTTATTCAATATCTACTTTTCTTGTACCTGAAATGTGGTGGGTATTGAATAGACCCTTGATAACAATGATTAAAGAAAAAGACCTTTCTTTTTCTCATGGAACTATGAAGTATTGTGGAAAAGATAAACATTAGGGTATAACTAGAAGTGCAATTAAGTGTTTCAAGGGGCACACGTAAAGTGGGAACCAGTAACACAGGATGTAATATTGTTTGGGGAAGTCAGACGACACATTCCAGAAGCAGTGATGTTTCCACTCAAGTCAGAAGGAATAAAAGGAGTTAATTAACCAAAGAAGGTGGGCAGCATTACAAGCCTAGAGGCATCTCTCTTTCTCATCTGTGTTCCATTCAGTGTAGTTGTCCTCTTACCACCTCTTGAATTATCTTGGAGAATATGATCGTAGAGAAGAGTAGTTTAATAGGGGAAGTGGAGGAGAACAGTCCTGCCCTGACATCCTTCCTGATTCCTCCCACCTCCCCACAATCTTTACTTTTTCTGTGATCCCAAAATTTGGGCAGGATTCCATTAATTCAGGAAGCCAGTCTAAACTATCTAAAAGAAAATTAACTTCTGGAGGATAGAGGGAGAACAGTGATATGCAACTAACCACTTCTCTTTATCCTCTACGCGTTTATCGCTTTTGCTTTATTTATGCATCATCTGTAATGACATGTAGCACATTCTATGTGTGCACACGTTCCTTTCCTCTCCCCAAAGAGAGGCTATATAGCCATTCATTTAATTATTAAATGGATCTGAGCCAAAAGTAAAAATTGTTAAAAAATGATCTAACTGACCAATATCAGTTAAATATTTACTTATATGTTCTTCTTATTCTTTAAAAAATGCTTTGTTGATACATAATAGATGTACATATTTGGGGGGTACATGTGATATTTTGATATATTCTTATGATGTATAAAGATGAAATCAGAATAACTGAAATAACCACCACCTTAAATATTTATCTCTTCTTTATGCTAGGAACTTATTATTCTTTTATGGTTTCATTTTAATTTCAGTTATTCAAATACATATACTTTTATATATGAGGTAAAGAATCAACTTGTCTTATACCATATGTTGACAAATAAATGTCTCTGTAATTACTTCACAAGGTACCTTTTGTAATGTATCACGTTCATGTATAATATAAGATTTATTTTAGGACTTCACAATAATCTCTTCATCTATGTGCTGCTTTTTATAACAACCTCCTGGTGTTTTAATTGTTGTAATTTCATAATGAACCTGCATAGCTGAATAAAATCTATTATGTTTAAAAAATGTAAAATATTTTACATTTTAATGACTTTGTCAAGTTACCAAAAACAGTTCATTGAAGTTGTGATTTGGAGAACATTCAAGCTATGCATTCATAGAGAAGACTAAACTGCTTTGCTAAATCCATTTTTCCATTCAGTGATCTAAGTATATCTCTCACATACATATATTTTTATATATATAATATATATTTTATGTGTTTATATTTTGTGTATATCAATGTGATATATTTACATTGATTTATATATTATATATATTTATAACATATCTGTCTAATTTCCAAATTAGAGTGGGAGTTAGATCAAGATTAAAGTGTGATTTGAAATTTGGCCAAGCTACAAAACATGTAAATATAAATGTAAATAAAGAGGAAACAATGGCCCAGCATAAAAACAATGTGCACAGAGTAAGATAAAAGATGAAAACATTCAGGTATTGCACTAAATGTCTGTTAATAAATATTGAGAAAATCAATTTTTCTATCAAACTAAAGACTGTCAGATAAGGTTATGCAGATAAAATCAGGTTGGGCTTAGTGACTCATGGCTGTAATCCCAGCACTTTGGGAAGCTAAGGCGGAAGGATCACTTGAGTTCAGGAGTTTGAGACCAGCCTGAGCAACAGGGTGAGACCCTATCTTTTCCAGAAAAAAAAAAACAAAAAAC
>NW_012121154.1:6182029-6184111 GCF_000951035.1 Colobus angolensis palliatus | reverse complement strand
TTTATATGTACAGCTTATACATTCTGTACATTTCTTGTTAAAGTTATTCCCAAAGACTGTACATATCTACATGTTATTGCAAATGAAGTCTATTCCTGGTTAGCATTCTAATAGGTTCATGCTGATGACTTAATTTTTTTATTCTGTCCAATTTGTCCAACTCTCTTATCCATTCTAAAAGATTTAAACTTGATTATTTTGCATTTTCTAGATAATCTACAAATACTGAAAAATATAAACTCTTTTTCCCTAAACTTCTTACTGGTTTTGCTTTGCTTTACTCTTTATTCCATCACTTTTTATAGAATTCCAGTAAAATATTAATAGTCCTGGTAACAGTGGACATCCTTGCCTTTGTCCTAATTTTATTTTATTTATTTATTTAGTTAGTTAGTTAGATAGATAGATAGTTAGTTTCTGAGATGGGGTCTCACTCTGTTGCCGAGGCTGGAGTGCAGTGGTTTGATTTCAAGCTCACTGCAAGCTCCGCCTCCCGGGTTGACGCCATTCTCCTGCCTCAGCCTCCCAAGCAGCTGGGACTACAGGTGTTTGCCACACGCACGGCTAATTTTTTGTATTTTTATTAGAGACAGGGTTTCATCATGTTAGCCAGGATGGTCTCGATCTCCTGACCTCATGATCCGCCTGCCTTGGCCTCCCAAAGTTCTGGGATTACAGGCGTGAGCCACCATGCCCAGCCTTTTGTCCTAATTTCAAAGAGAACTAATCTGTAAGTGTTTGAATAATGGTGAACGATTCTTACTTGTGATTTAAGAAAAACTGTATTCCAGATGACAGGGAATGCTCTTCTTAGGATCATCAAACCTTTTGTATGTTTATCTAGGATTAAAATATTCATTCCAGCATAGAATCACATCCTGTGCTCTTTAATAACAGTTATCCAGTGTACTTGATGACCACAAACACAGCTGCATTTATTCTTGTTCAATGGTTGCTTTTTATATCTTCGTAGAAAATGCTGTATCTCACCTAAAACACTTCAATGCATGAGTAACTGTTATACATAGTTACATAAGGTGGAGAGGGGTGTGTGTGTGTGTGTGTGTGTGTGTGTGTGTGTGTACTAATTACCATGCACATTATTGGTAGCAGCTCGGGAATACTGTTCAAATTTTGCTTCCTCCGTGAAGTCTGTCTTGAGTTCCTGTATATAAATATTTCTTCCCACCTAAATTTCTAAAATATGTTTTCAACATTCATGTGATGTTTAACACATACAATTAAATAGGGTATTTTTTTTTTTTTTTTTGAGATGGAGTCTCGCTCTGTCGCCCAGGCTGGAGTGCAGTGGCACTATCTCGGCTCACTGCAAGCTCCGCCTCCCGGGTTCACACCATTCTCCTGCCTCAGCCTCCAGAGTACCTGGGACTACAGGCACCCGCCACCAAGCCCAGCTAATTTTTTTGTATTTTTAGTAGAGACGGGGTTTCACCGTGTTTGCCAGGATGGTCTCGATCTCCTGACCTGGTAATCTGCCCGTCTCGGCCTCCCAAAGTGCTGGAATTACAGGCGTGAGCCACGGCGCCCGGCCTAAATAGGGTAGATTTTTAAAAATAGCTTGCTCTCATCCTTTTCCGGTAAAGTACAGTGATTTCAAGCACAGAATTATAAGTTAGACCAGCTAGTTTCGAATCTCAGCTCTACTTCTTAACTTTATAACTTATCTTGACCTTCCACAGGTTTCTAGGGCAAATTATTTTGCCTCTCTGTGCCATAGTTCCCTCATATGTAAAATGAAACTAAAAATATTTATTCTACATTTAAAACTTTATTTTAGAGTGTTCTGAAAATTAATGAAATATATTAAACCTTTTAGAATGACTGTTCAATTCATTATGAGAATAAAACAAGAGGAGCTATGTAAGGTCACTTTTGTGATGGGTACTCTTGTTAATGTTTATGCGTATTACTTCTCATTTAATCATCTCGGTAAATTAACAAGACAGCTGAAGCTTGTTTAGGTAAAATTATTTGCCTTAACACACATCCTTAGTAAGTCAGAGAGTTGAAATTTCATCTCTGTTGTCATGGCAAAACCTCTATTTATTTATTTATTTATTT
>NW_012121154.1:6176171-6180759 GCF_000951035.1 Colobus angolensis palliatus | reverse complement strand
TTCGCCTCCCAGGTTCACGCCATTCTCCTGCCTCAGCCTCCTGAGTAGCTCAGACTACAGGTGCCCACCACCACGCCTGGCTAATTTTTTGTATTTTTAGTAGAGACAGGGTTTCACTGTGCTAGGCAGGATGGTCTCAATCTCCTGACCTCTTGATCCACCCACCTCAGCCTCCCAAAGTGCTGGGATTACTGGCGTGAGCCAATGAACCTGGCCTTTTTGTTTTGTTTTTTTTTTTGACATAGTTTCACTCTTCTCCAGGCTTGAGTGCAATGGCGCAATCTCAGCTCACTGCAACCCCCCCCTCCTGGATTCAAGAGATTCTGCCTCAGCCTCCTGAGTAGTTGGGGTTACAGGCTTGTGCCACCACATCAAGCTAATTTTTGTATTTTTAGTAGAGATGGGGTTTTGCCACGTTGATCAGGCTGGTCTCGAACTCCTGACCTCAGGTGATCCACCTGCCTTGGCCTCCCAAAGTTCTGAGATTACAGGCGTGAGCCATCACGCCCAGCCACTTATTTCAAATATTGAATTATGTATCTGTTTTATTATGTGTTATATGTATGTAAATATGTATACTTATGTCTATTAGATAAAGTCATAAGTTGAAAAATAAACGGCATTTAAAAAATACAGTAAAATTTAAGTCTGCAACAAGAAATTCTATTCATGTAATTCATCTATGTATCACAAGCTGCCTTAATAAAAAAACAGAGTTTATGTTTTAATGGTTACAGATGGGATGACAAATTGAGTATAACAGGAATTTCTGTAAAACCTATTATTTCGCCTGAAACCATGTGCAAATGACCTTCCAGGAAACAATTGGTCAGAATGTAATTTGAGTCATTACTTAAAATTCCAAAGAAGACAGTAATAAAAACAAATTAAAATGCTATGCAAGTCTACTGGGGAGAAAAGTTGTTTACTACAAAGCAGAAAATCCAAGTATAAAGAATTAAGACATTTATTTTTCAAAGTGGAATGGTAGTAAAATGCGACATATGGCTTGAAATCACAATCCTGACACTTTTTGGAAATTACTCAGGAGTTTCCAGTATGAAACCAAATAATAAATATCATACTGGCTTTAAAATGTAATAAGCCAATATGTGTCTGAACTGTTTAATGAAATCTTGGAGTGTTAACTGCCCGTGTGAAAAATAATGTAATGTATAAGTGGAATCAATAGAGTAGAAAGTTGATTGACCAATCTGAACTGATACCTTCATAATCATGTGGTTGCCAGCCTTATACACTCAATAGATATGGCTGTTGACATAACATTTCAGATAACAGAAGAAATTTTACAGGTGCTTAGAAAATACACATGAAGCTTTGGAATCAACCTTTGGACGAAATTATCAGAGCACTTGTGAACTTGTCTGACACAGTACTCCTGGGAGCTAGTGGCTGCAAAATCCACTGTCACCCTGATATCCTGGTATACAGAAAAAGACAATCAAGCAATCAATTGTTCCTTTCCTCCCACAAATGGTTCCTTATACAGGTCAAAGATTGAAAATCAGAATACAAATACAACTAAAAAGTGTTCCCACCACAAGAAAAGCGTGGTGGATTTTTTAAGACTTCCCAAATCATGTTACTTTCACAAATAGCACTCTAGAATTCTACAACTTTATAACCACCTTAAGAGGTGACTGGGCACGGTGGCTCACACTTGTAATCCTAGCACTTTGGGAGGCTGAGGCAGGCAGATCACAAGGCCCGGAGTTCGAAGTCAGCCTGACCAACATGGTGAAACCCCGTCTCTATTAAAAATACAAACAATAGTTGGGCACGGTGGCGGGTGCCTGTAATCCCAGCTAATTGGGAGGCTGAGGCAGGAGAATCTCTTGAACCCGGGAGGTGGAGGTTGCAGTGAGCCAAGATCACACCACTGCACTCCAGCCTGAGTGACCGAGCAAGACTTCTTCTCAGAAAAATAAAATTAAAATTAAAAATTAAAAAAAGACAATCTTGGGATCAGGAGACTTGTGTGTGTGTGTTTTCTCTCACAATCCTTTTGATCTTGGGCAAGTCATTGAAGTTTTCTGAATCTCCTGGCCTCTTCTGGAAAATGGCAAAGTTAGACTAGAATGGTAGTTTTCCATCTTTTTTTTAAGGCTGTGAAAGGCTCATTTCATACGAAGTCATAGAGACATTAGACTTTAAAAATATGTCACCATATTCATCAACTTACCTTTCTGTTATAAACCAATCAGGCAGTAGAACCTGGAGCTCATGTTGAAACCAAGCCAATAGTCGCATAGATAGTTTTCTGGATAAACAAAGAAATTGACCCTTCTGGTCACAACACTTGAAACTTACATTGGTTTTATCCCAGTTCATTGCTCAGGAAGAGACCTTCAGTCCTCTCAAAAAGTATCAAAGAACTGAAACTCACCGGATCACCACATCCAAACAATGAGATGCCAGAGGCCTCATTCCTCATGATTGCTTCCTTGCCCCTCCCTAGTTCCTGTTTTTGTATACATTGTTTCATCTCTTTCCTGCTATATAAACCCCTAGTTTCAGTAGGTAAGGGATATGTATTTGAGACTGAGCTTGTATGTCCCTGGCTGCAGCCTTTCTTCCTTGGCAGTAATCATTGTCTTAGTGATTGGCTTTCTGTGCAGCAAAGAGCAGAACCTAAACCAAACCCCTGGTGTTTAGATAGCAATGTGGATAGGGGGTGGGGCGGGGGCTATACAATAATTTTTGTGCTTGGAGAATCTTGTAAGGTTACCTAAGAATTTGTCTAACTTTTTTTTTTTTGAGAAAAGTAGATTTGAACTATTGGTTTCAAAAAAAGGAGACATAATGTCTAACAAGGCTTTTCAGTAGCTCTACAAACCAGAACTCAGAATTTGATGTTATGACTTTTTTTTCCTCTTTTTTTTTGTGAGTTAAACATATTTTTGTTTTTATTCTTACTTTTTTTATTATACTTTAAGTTCTAGGGTACATGTGCACAGTATGCAAGTTTGTTACATATGTATACACGTGCCATGTTGGTGTGCTGCACCCATTAACTCATCATTTACGTTAGGTAAATCTCCTAATGCTATCCCTCCCCACTCCCCACACCCCACAATAGAACCCGGTGTGTGATGTTCCCCACCCTGTGTCCAAGTGTTCTCATTGTTCACTTCCCACCTATGAGTGAGAACATGTGGAGTTTGGTTTTCTGTCCTTGCAATATTTTGCTCAGAATGATGGTTTCCAGGTTCATCCATGTCCCTACAAAGGACATGAACTTATCCTTTTTTATGGCTACATAGTATTCCATGGTGTATATGTGCCGCATTTTCTTAATCCATTCTATCATTGATGGACATTTGGGTTGGTTCCAAGTCTTTGCTATTGTGATTAGTGCCACAATAAACATACGTGTGCATGTGTCTTTAAACCAGCATGATTTATAATCCTTTGAGTTTACACCCAGTAATGGGATGGCTGAGTCAAATGGTATTTCTAGTTCTAGATCCTTGAGGAATCACCACAGTGTGTTCCACAATGGTTGAACTAGTTTACAGTCCCACCAATAGTGTAAAAATGTTCCTATTTCTCCACATCCTCTCCAGCACCTGTTGTTTCCTGACTTTTTAATGATTGCCATTCTCACTAGTGTGAGATGGTATCTCATTGTGGTTTTGATTTGCATTTCTCTGATGGCCAGAGATGATGAACATTTTTTCATGTGTCTGTTGGCTGCATAAATGTCTTCTTTTGAGAAGTGTCTGTTCATATTCTTTGCCGACTTTTTGATGGGGTTGTTTGATTTTTTTCTTGAAAATTTGTTTCAGTTCCTTGTAGATTCTAGATATTAGTCCTTTGTCAGATGGGTAGATTGCAAAAATTTTCTCCCATTCTGTAGGTTGCCTGTTCATACTGATGGTAGTTTCTTTTGATAGGTAGAAGTTCTTCAGTTTAATTAGATCCCACTTCTCAATTTTGGCTTCTGTTGCTGTTGCTTTTGGTGTTTTAGACATGAAGTCCTTGCCCATGCCTATGTCCTGAATGGTGTTGCCTAGGTTTTCTTCTAGGGTTTTTATGGTTTTAGCTCTGACATTTAAGTTTTAATCCATCGTGAATCAATTTTTGTATAAGGTGTAAGGAAGGGATCCAGTTTCAGCTTTCTACATATGAATAGCCAGTTTTCCCAGCACCATTTATTAAGTAGGGAATCCTTTGCCATTTCTTGTTTTTGTCAGGTTTGTCAGAGATCAGATGGTTGTAGATGTGTGGTATTATTTCTGAGGGCTCTGTTCTGTTCTGTTCCATTGGTCTATATCTCTGTTTTGGTACCAGTATCATGCTGTTTTGATTATTGTAGTGTTGTAGTATACTTTGAAGTCATGTAGTGTGATGCCTCCAGCTTTGTTCTTTTGCCTTAGCATTGTCTTGGCAATGTGGGCTCTTTTTTGGTTCCATATGAACTTTAAAGTAGTTTTTTTCCAATTCTGTGAAGAAAGTCATTGGTATCTTGATGGCGATGGCATTGAATCTATAAATTACTTTGGGCAGTATGGCCATTTTCATGATATTGATTCTTCCTATCCATGAGCATGGAATGTTCTTCCAT
>NW_012121154.1:6169158-6171791 GCF_000951035.1 Colobus angolensis palliatus | reverse complement strand
GGGATTCAACTTCTTCCTCAGTTAGTCTTGGAAGGGTGTATGTGTCCAGAAATTTATCCATTTCTTCTAGAGTTTCTAGTTTATGTGCATTGAGGTGTTTATAGCATTATCTGATGGTAGTTTGTATCTCTGTGGGATTGGTGGTGATATCCCCTTTATCATTTTTTATTGTGTCTATTTGATTCCTTTCTCTTTTCTTCTTTATTAGTCTTGCTAGCAGTCTATCAATTTTGTTGAGCTTTTCAGAAAACCAGCTCCTGGATTCATTGATTCTTTGAACAGTTTTTTGTGTCTTTTATCTCCTTCGGTTCTGCTCTGATCTTAGTTATTTCTTGCCTTCTGCTAGCTTTTGAATGTGTTTGCTCTTGCTTCTTTAATTCTTTTAATTGTGATGTTAGGGTGTCAATTTTAGATATTTCCTGCTTTCTCTTGTGGGCATTTAGTGCTATAAATTTTCCTCTATCACTGCTTTAAATGTGTCCCAGAGATTCTGGTATGTTGTGTCTTTGTTCTCCTTGGTTTCAGAGAACATCTTTATTTCTGCCTTCATTTTGTTTTTACTTTTTAAAACCTATTATAAATAACTTTTATTTACCAATTGCTAAGTACCCAGTGCTCTTCTAAGCACTCTACAGATAACAACATAGGTTAACCTCATTATAGATGAGAAATGCGTTACAGATGAGAAAACAAAGGCAAAGAGAGGTTAAGTTAGTTGCTCCAAACCACATAACCATTAGGTGCTAGAATGGGCATTTGAAACCAGGCAGTTTGGCTCTAAAGGCTACACTCCTCACACTCTAGTGCATTATACAATAAATTCAAATGTACAATATGCATAAAGCTCCTTGTGTCTTCACTGTGCATCTTCTTCAACTGTGTAAATATAGAATTGTATATCCTTTATTAGAAATATCTAGCCTTGAACATATCCATCCTCTAATGTAAAACTCTAAAAGCCAGTGTTAACCGTGTATTAATGGTTTTCAGTTTATCTTTTTTATTTTTAGGCAAAGCTCTCCTTTGAAAGTCAATCTGAGTAGGGCACGGGGGATCACGCCTATAATCTCAGAAACTAGGGAGACTGAGTCGGGAGGATAGCTTGATGTCAGGAATTTGAGGCTGCCGTGAGCCATGATCATGCCACTGCACTCCAGCCTGGGCAACAGAATGAGATCTTGATTCAAATGAACAAATGAATAAATAAATAAAACCAAAGGTAATTTATTTAACTTATGATTTCACTCAATTCATTGTGAAACTTTTATTTATTTTAATGTATGTCAATGAGAAAAGTTTAGTTGTCTTGATGAAGATTTGTTTTGTTTTGTTTTTTGGAAATGCTTCTGAGCCATATTGATGAAGGTTTTATAAAGCAAGGGCTAAAAGACACCCTTGCAGATAACATCCATCGTGACTGTACTTGGTTTGGTTGTACCATACATGGCACATTTTTATCAATACAGACAAATAGTTGCAAAGATAATTATTTTTCCAGTTTACATCATAATCTTAGGATAATCTTCTATTAAGGATTGGGGGATGAACCGTGGTAGAAAATGTTGAAGTACTGCTTATATTTCTTATCAGAAATATAAAATCAGAAAAAGAATCCCCCAAGTTGACTAGTAGTAATAATATATCTCATTTATTATTTTTACATTTGCACATATTCTGATGTGTACAACTAGTAAGTAGATGTACTGGGGCCTTGCTAATTGAGCTTGATACAGGCACTCCTTTCTACAGATATGCATTAACAGATATGCTCAGGTCTTAATTTAGTTTTAAAAACATCGAGGAAAAGTACTGATCTGCATTTGATTAAATTACAACATCTTTACAAGAAAGTTCAAATACATGCACAGAGATGGCAGATCTTCACAAGATAAATTTACCCCAAAGAACAAGTTAATGTGTTCGTGGTTCCACAGGGCTGCAACTTAACACAAAACACATTAACTGTGGATGTTGTCTCTCATTACAACTTTTTTTTTTTTTTTTTGAGACAGACTCTCCCTCTGTCGCCCAGGCTGGAGTGCAGTGGGGTGATCTCGGCTCACTGCAAGCTCCTCCTCACGGATTCATGCCATTTTCCTGCCTCAGTCTCCTGAGTAGCTGGGACTACGGGTGCCCGCCACCACACCAGGCTAATTTTTGTATTTTTAGTAGAGATGGAGTTTCACCGTGTTAGCCAGGATGGTCTCAATCTCCTGACCTCGTGATCCACTCGCCTCGACCTCCCAAAGGGCTGAGATTACAGGCGCAAGCCACCGCGCTCGGCCTATCACAGCTTTTAAAGATTTAAAATATATTTTAAGGCCAGGCGCAGTGGCTCACGGCTGTAATCCTAGCACTCTGGGAGGCTGAGGCAGGCGGATCACGAGGTCAGGAGATTGAGACCATCCTGCTTAACACAGTGAAACCCCGTCTCTACTAAAAGTACAAAAAATTAGCCGGGTGTGTTGGCGGGCACTTGTAGTCCCAGTTACTCACGAGGCTGAGGCAGGAGAATGACGTGAACCTGGGAGGCGAAGCTTGCAGTGAGCAAAGATCACGGCACTGCACTCCAGCCTGAGCGACAGAGCAAGACTCTGTCTCAAAGAAAAAATAAAATAAATGAAATAAAATAA
>NW_012121154.1:6144454-6168773 GCF_000951035.1 Colobus angolensis palliatus | reverse complement strand
TTTGTGTTTTTAGTAGAGACCGAGTTTCATCGTGTTAGCCAAGATGGTCTTGATCTCCTGACCTTGTGATCCGCCCGCCTTGTCCTCCCCAAGTGCTGGGATTACAGGCATGAGCCACTGTGCCCAACCAAAGACAACATTTAAGCTTAGTTCCTTGTCATGGTATATTGTTGAAATTTTGTTGTTGCTGTTGTTGTTGTTGTTGTTGTTTTTGAGATAGAGTCTCACCCTATCACCCAGGCTGGAGTGCAGTGGCACAATCTCGACTCACTGCAACCTTCACCTCCCAGGTTCAAGCGATTCTTCTGTCCCAGCCTCTGAGTAGCTGGGACTACTGGCGTGCACCACCACGCCTGGCTAATTTTTTGTATTTTTAGTAGAGACAGGGTTTCACAATGTTGGCCAGGTGTAGAGGACTATATGCTCTTGCAAACAAAGCAGGCCATTTCCCCCATTAATATTATAAGTCCTGTTCTTGCAAACGAAGCAGGGCATTCCCCCATTAATATTATAATCCTGCTCTCACAAACGAAGCAGGCCATTCCCCCATTAATATTATACGTCCCGCTCTCGCAAACGAAGCTGGGCATTCCTCCTCTGCAAACAGGGAGGACAAAGGAGCCTACAAGACTGGCCTCAGTTGCAAATAGCAGACCCTGGGGGCTTTTTTATATGTAAACATCTTGGAAATCCAGAAAGTCAGGGAAAGGTCAGAAAAACAACAATGTGTCTTGTGACTTGATAACATTCCACAAACGACTGTATAAAATAAAGCGGAGTGTGTCGTTCGGCGCGGCCGCCATGTTTGTCTTGTCTTGTGTTGTCTTGTGTGTTCATTCCTTTGTTCAGGAAACACGCGGATCCCAACACCAGGCTGGCTCCTGATCTCGTGACCCACCTGCCTCGACCTCCCAAAGCGCTGGGATTACAGGCGTGAGCCACTGTGCCTGGCCTATAGCTGAAATTTTAGCTAGTAAAATTTGATGTATTTTGAACATGTATTGTTTTGATTGTTTTCCTCTCCTTTAGCTATATATGTTATCAACTTCTGACAATTATTCCTTCAAAGTATCTTGTGTATCTGCCTCTTTATGTTCATTACCATTGTAAGCAACATAGTCCCGGCTGTATTCTTCATTATTGCAAAATATAGTCTGTTCTTCCAATAATTCCACACATGCCTTTCCCATCTAATCTATTAATATTCCTTACTGTGAACCCACCACTGCCTCTATGCCAGTCTCCTTACTATCTGTTTCACCTGTCCTCTGCTTTTTTTAAATATTCTTGAAAGTTGCTTAAGATTTAGAAAATCTAGGCTGAGCGCGGTGGCTCACACCTGTAATCCCAGCACTTTGGGAGGCCAAGGTGGGCGGATCACGAGGTCAGGAGATCCATCCTGGTTAACATGGTGAAACCGTGTCTCTACTAAACACACAAAAAATTAGCCGGTGTGGTGGTGGGCGCCTGTAGTCCCAGCTACTCGGGAGACTGAGGCAGGAGAATGGCGTGAACCCAAGAGGCAGAGCTTGCAGGAAGCCGAGATCGTGCCACTGAATTCCAGCCTGGGCAAAAGAGCAAATCTCCATCTCAGGGGGAAAAAAAAAAAAGACGAGGCGTGGTGGCTCATGCCTGTAATCCCAGCACTTTGGGAGGCCGAGGCGGGCGGATCACGAGGTCAGGTGATTGAGACCTTCCTGCCTAACACGGTGAAACCCCATCTCTACTAAAAGTACAAAAAATTAGCTGGGCGTGGTCGCGGGCGCGTGTAGTCCCAGCTACTGGGGAAGCTGAAGCAGGAGAATGGTGTGAACCCCAGAGGCGGAGCTTGCAATGAGCTGAGATCAGGCCACTGCACTCCAGCCTAGGCGACAGTGCTAGACTCCCTCTCAAAAAAATAAAAAGATTTAGAAAATCTAGCCTTCCCCGTTTCAATAAAATGTTATTATTCTTAATAGTAATGAGGGAATTGTGTTTCATTGTGATAATATCATCTTATTTTCTATTTATTTTCTCTAATTTTATTGTTCTTTTGAGGCTGTGGTAATTACACCTGACAAGTAACTTTTGTTTTAATGATTTTGCTTCCCTGTGAAGCATTTTTTTTGCAAACTAACTGAACTTTTATTTCATTTTATAGAAAATACAGTTGCGAGTATACATGAGACAAGCCATTTGCTGAATGATTGTGAGAAAAATTAAAGTTGGTCAGATTGGTTTAAATTTATCTAAAATGATGGCCTCATAAATGTCAGACCCAAATGCAATTTACTCATACATGCTGTAGGATTTCTGTAACAATGTTCTATCACTGACATCCCTGTAATTAATTTGTTCATTTTTTCAAGAACTATGTATTGCACAGTGTTCTGGGTGCTAAATACATAATGGTAAACAAAAAAGATCTGGTCCCCTACTCTTTCAGATCTTAGATTTTAGTGGGGCAAACGGGAGTGATTCATAATCATTCAAATGAACAGGAGATCAAGAGGAACTGTAAGAGCCTAAATAGGGCATTGGCCTAGAGAGGGATCACAGCAAATTCTCCCTGAAGGAGTGATTTTGTACTGAACCCTGAAGCACAAGCAGACACTAACTTGCTAAAGGGAAGGAGGAGAGTTCTAGCACAGCTAAAAATCTTATGTTAAAAAGAAAGCGTGGTTGGTTCGGGGTCTGAAAGAAGAGCAGAGTGGTTGAAAAGGAGAAGGTGAGGAGAAATGGACTGGAAAATGAAGCTGGAGAAAGAGATGGCAACCATAGCAAGCCTGCTGCTAATCCATCTTCCGTAGTGTGGTTTCTCATCACCCTAAAAGCACAGGGAAGCCAAAGAAGGACTCTAAACATGGGGAGTGATGTAAGTGGAAAAAGACCCAATATCAATTGGCAACTAAAAATGTAAGATTTCTAGGTATTAAGCACTCACAATAAAATTAACACTTGGGAACTCTTCAAAGGCACATTAAATGCCATGTACTTGTGTTTTTATGAAGTGCTTTACAATTCAAAAGTACATTGTGTTGACATTTGGAGACTGTATGATATGCCTGAAAGTGGCAACTCAAGGTTGTTTCATAAATAATCCATAAAGTAAAGTCTAGGTGTATTAGTCCATTTTCATACTGCTATAAGGACCTCCCAAGACTGGGTAATTTATAAAGGAAAGAGGTTTAGTTCACTCACAGCTCTGCATGGCTGGGGAGGTCTCAGGAAACTTACAATCATGACAGAAGGCAAAGAGGAAACAAGGCATCGTCTTCACAAGGCGGCAGGGAGAATGAACACAGGAGGAATTACCAAACATTTATAAAACCATCAAATCTCATGAGAACTCACTCACTATCATAAGAAGAGCATAGGGGAAACGACCTCCATGATTCAATTACCTTTATCTGGTCTTTATCTTGTCACATGGGGATTACAAGGATTATAATTCAAGATGAGATTTTGGGTGGGGACACAGCAAAATCATATCACTACAGATGGCCAAGTGTTTTAAAATTAAAACACTGGAACTGAAGATAGGACCAAAATGCTTGTATAATAGTAATCTGATGTCTTCATGCATTCTTAAGCAATTTTACCTCTATGCCCCTGGTTTGCTTCCAGTTTAGGCTGGAAATTACTTGGAATTGTTATCACCTGACAGCTACTGACATATTTGAAGTTAAGCAGTTCTGAGCTTAGCTTCTAGAGCATGTGTTCACACGGTAAAGCCAACATCCTAATTGCCACCAACTGTTTTCTTCTGCAAAGTCAGTAAGAGACCACAGATCAAGTTGTTTAATGACATCAGTAAGAAATGGTAAAAGAACCCTTAGTTCGCCTTTCTTTTTCCCTTGAGACCACAGCATATCTGCTTCTTTTCTCTTCAAGTGTTTTGCCCAGTCCCATCTAAAACAAATCAAATGGTATGAATTCTCTGCTTCCCTCTGCGATTCTCTCCAAAACCTCTAAACACTTTGCTTCCCCCCATCCCCTAATTATTCTCCTTTTTGCTTCCTTAGTGAGCATCTTAAGGAATCCCTGCCCTTGCTCTGTATTCCCAGGATTCAGAAAGCAAGATGAGATGTTTAGTTAGGTCGTGGAGGAGGAATGAGATGGAAAACTGAATTGCCTAATCATTTCAGTGGGTGGTCCTCGTACACAGAGATAAAATTAATCATAAGGGTGGGACTGTGGTAACTATAAGCTATCCACAATACAGTAACACAGACCTCAAGTGTATTGGATATTGTGATCAAATATTGGCCAAGAAAGAAAGTCACCAGAAAGGCTAAACAAAAAAAATGCATTGAAGACTGGATAGGACAAATGAGAATCTGTCTGTGCTCTGGAATATTCCATTTGTTATATTTTTAAGGCTGAGTAGAATGTATAACTGTAACAAATAGGTGTTTTATTCAACAACCCTATTCTAAAAAGTGATCATTGGTGGGTAATGTTCAAAGTGGTTATCACAAATGTTTGGAAAAAAGCATTTCTATTAGATGTTCTTTTCACATTATGAGAAAATATCTTTTAAAGGTTGTCTTTTTATGTTCTTATAATATGACCCTATAATATTTCTTGTTTTACAATATAGGAAATTGAAATTCAGTAGTTTAGTGAGAAACAAATCTAGAATTAGAATTTAGGGATCTTATTTTTCCAAGGCCTACTTATTTCACCATTACCATCTGTTAAGTTTTTCCCTTTATAGGAGGTTTTTATCACACATGAGGGCCAAAATGGAATGTTCTGAGTGATGACAAAGAAATCTTATAGTTATGGGGAGAGTGGTAAGGTGAAAGGGAAAGCTTGGGCTGACGAACAAAGAGTTTTAACAGCTTCGTGTTTCACACATGGAGAAACAATCCTGAGGTCAGCTAACACCTGTTTTTCCAGATTCTGATATATCTGGCTTATGTGTAAACTCGTTTATTTTCCTTTTTATGTAAAGAATTTTACTGGTAATAGCTATGGGGAAACAGACTGTCAATAGCAGAAATAATGTGGGAAGTTTATAAAACTCATAAGGTTTCATCACTCATCTTTATCTTCAAACTTCTTTATAGAATTTTAACACAAATTCTAAACAGATACTAATTGCAATTTCCCCAAAAAAAGGAGAGCGAGGTTGTTAAAGAATTCATACCTTCCTTTTGAACATGTATCCAGAAGTAGGAATGCTGGATCATACGGTAGTTGTATTTTTTATTTTTTTAATTTTTATTTATTTACTTTTAATTGGAAAGTTGAACTCACAGAAGCAGAGAGTAGAAAGGTGTTTTCCAGGAGTCAATGCAGTGGGGGTTTGGGCTGGGGGAAGGAGGAATGACTAGATTACAAACTTTTAGTTATAAAATGAATAATCTCTAGAAACGTAATACCCAACATGATGACTATAGTTAGTAATAATGTATTATATATTTGAAATATGCCAAAAGACTGTATCTTACATATTTGCACTACAAAAAAAGCAACCACGTGAGATGATGGATATGATAATCAGCTTGATAGTGGTAATCATTTCACAGTGGATATATATGTGTGTGTATATATATATGTATATATATCCATCATGTTGTAGATCTTGAATATATGCAATTTTTGTTTGTCAATTATATCTCAGTAATGCTGAAACAATTTTTTTAGGAAAGAACTGGTACTTTTCTTACAGAAATTGTTCCCAGATGCTGGGCCTCCCCAGTGTTGGCCTATTGGAAGAACATTAATAGAAAAAGTCAAACGACTTTATAACTGTGCCATAATATAGCAAGTCCATAATATTCCTATTTGGATTTAGGATTTATAAACGTGGCTGTAACAAACATTATCCTCTACAGGGTGCTTTGCATATTACATGACCTCATTATCTGTTTTTAGAATAAACTATTTGGAGGCCAAGCTTTTAGTTACACAATGGAATAGCAGCTCATTAAGGTATAAAGGTAACTAAAATGCATACCAAAGTTAACGTACAGGATTAGCTTTTTCTTTGTGATATGGGTCTTTACTGAAATATTTTCCTTATCTATCTTGTATCTATGATCTCGTCTTTCTTTACTGGGAGTATTATGACTTTCATTCAGATACCCAACACTGTTATGCAGCCCATGAGGATTTCACATGATTTCCGCTCCCCTCCCCACAAGTTAATCAGGAGATTAGAAACACAGCAATTTGAAAAGGAAAGGGGTAATATAAAGAATTATTAAGTATCATAAGGGATTGGAGTGACAAGGGGTTTGCTGGTAAGAAGTAAAAGAACTCTAATGACTATAGAAATTGAATATATAAGCAAGAGTCAGTGTCCTAGGACTGAGATAATTGTCCATGGAATAGTTTGCATAACCCCAGGCCTGAGAGCCAGGTTTTATTGGGAAGAAAATAACCTTGGCTCACTGAAAGGCAGAGAATTTGTGGCAGTGCCCTGGCAATGGAGCTAAGAGAAAATCTACTTTTCAGAACTGCCAGAAATCACCCTCTTGGTAGCTGGGGAAATCTGTTGACGGGGAGATGTCTCACCAGAGGCCCTCCACTATGAAACTGCTCATCAGGTATTCTGGCTTCTGAGTGCTGTGGGTTAATTTTTTGCAAAAGCCTAGTGCTAAAGAAGCTGCCTGCACTGTTGGAGCCTGCTGCTGAAGAAGCTACCTGCCTTACACACTTTAAACCACCTGGAAAGCTCTCTCTTACTGTGAGGCTCATGAATTTGGCATCTCAGCTTTGTTGGACATGGGCCCCCATTGGGTTCTGGGTTCAGTCGACCAACTAGACAAACAATTTATATCACTCCCAATCTCATATGTTAGCATACCAAATCATATCCCTGTTATCAATATAGTGTAATCTACAATTAAGATCTGTATTCATTCTAGCTCACTCAGAATTAATATCCACAACATTCCCCCAGCATTGGGAGATATATTGCAAACTTGCTACTAGGATACTTGTACAAGTGTTCATGTAAAACTCTGGCCCACACTAAGTCACATTGCAATCCCAGAATTGCCATAGCACAGTAATTCTTAAGCAGAAATGACTGTGATTCCACTCCCTCCCCAGGATATTGGCAATGTGTGGAGGCACTTTCGATTGTCACAACTAGAGAGGTGCGGGCAGCTTCTACGGGGTAGAGATTAGGGATGTGGCTAAATATCCTTTTCTTTTTTTTTTGAGACAGAGCCTTGCTCTGTCGCCCAGGCTGGAGTGCAGTGGCACGATCTCAGCTCACTGCAAGCTGTGGTTCCCGGGTTCATGCCATTCCCCTGCCTCAGCCTCCCGAGTAGCTGGGACTACAGGTGCCCACCACCACGCCTGGCTAATTTTGTTTTTGTATTCTTAGTAGAGACAGGGTTTCACTGTATTAGCCAGGATGGTCTCGATCTCCTGACCTCGTGATCTGCCCGCCTCGGCCTCCCAAAGTTCCAGGATTACAGGTGTGAGCCACCAAGCCTGGCTGGATGTGGCTAAATATCTTACAATGCACACAATAGCCTCTAAAAAAATATAATTATATGGCCCAAAATATCAACAGTGCTAAGGCTGAGAAATCTGCTAGCCTCAAAGAAGTGGTAACGTTCGAGTACAGAAAATCTAGTGTGGGAGGGGCCCAAGGTACACTTTTACAAAAGAATGGGTTCAGCAAAGTCTTTGGAAGCCAGAAAGAGAAGCCATTACAGAACTCGGCCCAGTGATGGCATTGTGGATGATGGGATCCACGTGATGGTTATTTCACCAGCCTCTGAATCTATAATTGGAATGAAATAGAAATAAGTGGTCGTTGGCACAATTCCCACAAAGGGTCCTTGGTCTGTGGAGTAAGAGCTATCATTGTTCTACATTTACAGAGCCATCTAATTTTCTTTACAAATCATTTTCCTCTGCACTGAAATTTAGATTAATAGAGGACAAAAATGTTCCGAACTAGAGAAAGATCACTATTTAGCAACTATTACAGGAATGTAACTAAAATTTCCTACTAAAAATGATGAAAAGATTCCCTGTTATTAACAGTAATCATTAACAGTCTCATAGCTTCATTATTGTTCCTTGTTTATAATGATTTGAATTTGTTATTTAGAAGGATCCAGGAAAATAAAAGTTTATTTTGTTCTAGGTACAAGTTTGTCAAAATAACAAAACAAAACAACAATAACAAAGATAAACTTGCGTTCTGCTTATCAATTTCCAGACAAAATATGCAATATTATTTTTTTGCTTTTTCTCTTTAGGTCCAGACTGAAAATGCAGGCATGTATCCTCAATCCAAATAATTTAGTTGTCAACTGGAGAATTAAGTGTCCTGAATTTTATTCCTAAAAGTGGCCTTAGAGTTTATTTTACAGATAAAGAAATTGAGGCTCAGGAAACTGAAATTACTTCCCTAAAGTCAAACTGTTGATTGGCTGCAGTCCAGATTGCTTCACTCCCATTTAATGCTATTTCCATTAAGTAACAAAATAATAATATTAAAGATGGTCAGAATAACATGTGAATTTAAATCATGCTATCTAGTCTATTTTCAACACATTTTATTTATTTGGGCCTAAATATATGTACTAATTTGTACAGTTAGGGAGTTGTTTTGCACAAGGGAAAAAAGACATTTATGTTAAATATTTACTGTATGTTTTATTAAACAATTTATTTGACATCTCTAAAACACTCCTTTTGTTTCTAACGTAATTTTCAACTTTCCACAAAAGGCCACGAGAGTTCAGGGATTGAGAAAGAGCTTATCTATTCTTGATTTTCATCATCACTGATAACATCCATGCTCTTGATAAATCACTCTGTCCCTTGTGTTTGTTTCCACACTAATACTCTGTCCTTTTTCTCCACCTCATCAGAGTTGGGTGCAGATGCATAAAGGAAAAAGAGAGTTGTTGCTGGGACGACAAAGTGGTAAATATAAAGGTTTGAAATAGAGTTTTCCTGGTATATAGTTTAAGAGTAACAGTATTGAGCTGGATAGTGACTGAGTACGTTTGAGCAAAATACGTGGTAAGAAAGAAAAGGTAAAAGGAGAACAGAGAGTGTGTTGGCAAATTTCTCTTTCCCAAAGGCTTAAGGTATGATTATTTTTTTCTATTTATGAATAGAATTACTTTTTTGCATAGCCCATTGTTCTAACGTCTTAGATTGTCATCTCATTCAAGAAAGAGGAAAAATTGTTCTCTGAGTCTTATGGTAGAAAGAAAGACAAGATGTGAATGCTGAAAATACAATTTAATATTGTCCAAAACTGGACTTCATAATGTAAATTTGAATTCTAAAATATAGATACTTATTTTTATCATACTTTTTTTTCTAATACCATCCAAATCACTGGGGTCTTCGTCAAGTGGGATGAAAAATTAACGAAAGCCTATTTTGCTTAATGAAAGTTTTATTTCACTAATATATATCTATTTTGACTAATATACTTTATACCTTATACTGTATTAGTTCTAAGTTTTTCATGTGTATTGTTATTTCATTTTCTTTTGACAAATACTTATTACTTTCCAAATTAAGGATACAGGCATTCATTCAACAAATATTCATTGAACACCTTCAAGATGCAAAACTTACTGCTAGGTATCAAAATGAAATTGTTCCTGCCCTTGAACACAATTTTAATTATCAAAAGTAAACTTTTTTCAGCAGCCCAATCCATACAATTAGGAAGGGGAACTCAAAACTCGTTACTGTATTTTGAAATTTCAAATAACTGATTCCTTTATCACAAAAAAGCATACTGAAATTGCTATAAAGCAGAGTGACAATCCGTGAAAAAAATACCGTATTTTGAATTTTCTCATATAATATTAATCTAACTTTAGAAGTGTTAATCTCATTCCCCAAATAAATTAAGAAAGACTTATTAGTGTGTCTGGAATTGATAGTTTCTTGGTCTCACTGACTGTAAGAATGAATCTGCAGACCCTCGTGGTGAGCGTTACAGTTCTTAAAGATGGTGTGTCCAGAGTTTGTTCCTTCAGATGTGCCCACAGTTTTGGTGGGTTTGCGGTCTCGTTGACTTAAGGAGTGAAGCTGCAGACCTTTGTGGTGTTAACACCTAACAAAGGCCAGCTCAGACCCAAACAGTGAGCAGCAGCAAGATTCACTGCAAAGAGCAAAAGAGTAATGCCTCCACAGACTCCAAAGGGACCCAAACAAGTTGCCTCTGCTCATTTGGGTGGCCACCTTTTATTCCCTTATCTGGCCCCACCCACATCCTGCTGATTGGTCCATTTTACAGAGAGTTGATTGGTCCGTTTTGACAGACTGCTGATTGGTGCGTTTACAAACCTTTAACTAGACACAGAGTGCTGATTGGTGCATTTACCATCCTTTAGCTAGACACAAAAGTTCTTCAAGTCCCTACCTGTCCCAGAAACGCAAGCGGCTTCACTGCTCACTGGCACTCACCATGGGACTTTGCGGCACCTAGGCCTGGCTCTGCAGCAGCCCAGAGGAAGCTCCTCCCAGACAAGCAAGAGGAAAAGAGGGGAAGGGAGAAAGAGATGGAGATCCGCCATTGTGGCCAACAACCCCGCCAAGAGGGAATGGTGGTCCAGGGAATGGCGGTCCACACACTGGACCCAGCCTGCGATCAAGCCCAGCAGGCTCCAGCCTGCTGCGCCCAGTGCGGGGCCAGCCAAGCCTGCGCCTACCCTGAACTTGCCCTGGGAAGCGCCACACGTAGCCCCGGCTTCTGCCCACGCCTCTCCTTCCACACCTCCCGGCGAGCAGAGGGAGCAGGCTCAGGCCTCAGCCAGCCCCAGAGAGGGGCCCCCACAGCGCAGCGTGGGCTGAAGGGCTCCTAGGCCTAGGAGATTGCCCAGAGCCAGTGAGGGCTGCCAGCATGTTGTCACCTCTCATTAGTGTAGAAATAACTTGAGTGATGTTGTATTTATGCTATTGTGACTAATGTAATTTTTTTGTCTTGGAAGAAAATACTTTGTGGGATTTAAATGTTTTCAAATTTCTTGAAACATTAACATGTTTTATTTTAGGGAACATTTCATGTGTACTTGAAAGCATGCTTATTCTGCAAATTTAGGGGTATAGTGTTTTACAAAATGTTAATTAGGTCAAGGGGGTTGACAATATTGTTATAAACTTATATATCTCCTTCCTTCCTTCCTTCCTTCCCTTACCTACCTTCCTTCCTTCCTCCCTCCCTCCCTTCCCTGCCTTCCTTCCTTCCATTATTCCTTTTTCTTTCTTTTTCATTCAGTCATTCATTTATTCTAGTTTGCAATCATTTACCCAGAAAGACATATTAAAATCTCTACAATTTTGGATCTGTTGATTTTTACCCTTAGTTGTATCCAGTGTTACTTTTTCTTTGTAAAGTGGAGACAGAGTCTTACTGTCACCCAGGCTGGAGTGCTGTGGCCCAATCTCAGCTCACTGCAAGCTCCGCCTCCCAGATTCATGCCTTTCTCCTGCCACAGCCTCCCGAGTAGTTGGGACTACATGTGCCCACCACCACCATGCCCAGCTAATTTTGTTTTTGTATTTTTAGTAGAAACGGGATTTCACTGTGTTAGCCAGGATGGTCTCGATCTCCTGACCTCGCGATCCACCTGCCTGGGACTCCCGAAGTGCTGGGATTACAGGCCTGAACCACCACGCCTGGCCGACTCTTCTTAATTATTGTGAAATGACTGTATCTTGGTAATAACTTCTTGTGTTACTAAGTTTTCCTAGCATTAATATAGCCACACCAGATATGTTTAAAATTTGCATAGTACATCTTTTTGTATCATTTTACATTCAGTCTCTCCAAGTCTTTATATTTAAAGTGTATCTCTTGTAGACAGAATATACTGTTTTTTTTAACCTGATGTCTTACTTTTCTATCCAGTCTAACCATCTCTGCCTATTCATTGAAATATTTAGTCCATTTTCATTTAGTGTACTTCTTGATGATATTCAGTTTAGATCTACCCCATTTTATTATTTTTCTCCTTGTCCCACTCGTTATTTTAGGTTAATCAACTGTTCTTTGTATTCCATCTTAATACTTCAAATTGCCCTTTTTTTACTGTAATTGTTTATATAACGTGGTTCCACTAAAGAATACAATGTATATACACATTTTATCACAGTCTCCTTAGAATTACTACTATACCACATCACATGAACTGTAAGAAATTTGCAACAATACTGGGAAGAAGAGAGTTAACACAGCAGGCCTCACTACTATCCCTTGAAAGGTCTGTTTACATGTCCCACCCTTGACTGGTATATGGAAATTTAACTCTTGGAAGAGTTCCCACCATTAACTGATTGACAGTGGTTTACTAGGCTGAGGCGGGCAGTTCATGAGGGTCAGGAGATCGAGACCATCCTGGCTAACACAGTGAAACCCTATCTCTACTAAAAATACAAAAACAAAATTAGCTGGACGTGGTGGTGCATGCCTGTAATGCCAGCTACTTGGGAGGCTGAGGCAGGAGAATGGTGTGAACCCAGGAGGCAGAGCTTGCAGTGAGCCAAGACTGTGCCAGTGCACTCCAGTCTGAGCAACAGAGCAAGACTGTGTCTCAGAAAAAAAAAAAGTGGTTTACTGTGCCTAAATCATTTGTAGAAGCAACATGATTTAGGGTGGGCACCCACTTTTCCTCTAGGAATCTGGAATTTGGGTACATGCCATCCAGGGGGTGCCTACATCATTAGCCTCCCATAAAAGCTCTGGCACTGGGCTCTAATGAGCTTCCCTTGTTGGCAGCATTTTACCCATGTTGTCACAATTCACTGATGGAGAAATTCAATGTTATGTATGATTCCATTAAGAGAGGACTCTTGGAAGCTTGTGCCTGATTTCCCCCCAGATTTTGTCCCACTTGATGTTTTCCTTTGCTGATTTTGCTTTGTATTCTTTCATTATAGTAAATCATAGCCACGAGTATAACTGTGCACTGAGTCCTGTGAGACCTCGTAGCAAACTATCAAACCTCAGAGTGATCAAGATCCCAACACAAGTATAAATCTGTTTACCAAAACCTCTCTTTTGTGTCTTTGGTATTATTGTTGACATATATTTTACATCTATATATATTATAACCCCTAGTAAACAATGTTTTAAATTTTTCATTATATAGTCATTTATCTTTTAAAAAACTTAAATATAGAAACGTCATCTTTTATGTTTTATTTACCTACATAAATACAGTTTCTATATTCTTTATTCACTCCTGCAGAAGGTTTCCATATATGTCATTTTTTTTTCAGATCAAAGAACTTATTTCAGTATGCCTCATAGTGCAGTTCTACAGACAACATATTCACTCAGTTTCTTAAATCTCAAAATGCATTTTAAAGAATTAAGTCTTTATTGTTTTGGCTATGTGTGACCACTGAAGGCTCTGTTCTGTTAGTCTTGTGGTCAGCTGGTGATTTGCAGATATTTCCTTTCATGTCTGGTATTAAAAACAACAGCCACCACCACCACAACAACAAAAACAAAAACAACTTCCCGTGCCTTTGTAGATTGGTTCTGTGTTGGAACATTCCTGGAATGCATAGCCAGGCAGTTTATAACTCTACTTTAGTCTTCACTTCCTGCTTGTGTAAACTGGAAGATCAATCAGAGATGAGAGCTTATGATCTTCTCAGGTCTTCTCTGAGCATATTGTTAGCCTGGGCATGCATGTGGGTTTCTAGTTTCCTTGAAATATGTACAAGTTTCTCTAAGCCTTTATTTTCTCAAGTATTTTCTTCTTCTGGCTCTTTCTTCCCAGGTTTTTTGGTCTATTGCTTTCCCTGACTATTATGGCTTGCCCAAAATGGCAGTGGCTAATACATTTGCTTTAAATGCTTTCAAAAACTGCCACCTTGGAAGTAATATCTGCCATAGAGAAGCTCCAGTGCAGGCGAAACAAGCGCAAACCCTTGAGTCAGTCCTCTAGGAAACCACCAGACAGATTAAATCACACGGCCACAATTAAAAACAAAAAAATAAGATTTCTATTGCTTCCTCTGGTACCAGTAACCTGCGCAAGGAATGCGCGAGCTGGAGAGTTGGGGATGGTACTAGGGTAGGTTAAAATGCCACAGACCTCTCTTAACAAAACTCAGAAGCTCTTTTTTCATTAAGTGCTTTCCTGGTTGTTGCAGATTTTTTAATTAGATTTTAGAATTCCACAAAACTTGATTCTTACAACTTGTGTTAGCTTTATTCAATGGAACAGAGTTTTGTACATTCCTACATGGCCATATCCCCTGATGTCGCTCTTGCTTTCATATCTTTTTCTTGCCTTCATTTTTTTTTTTTTTTTTTGAGACGGAGTCTTGCTCTGTTGCCCAGGGTGAAGTGCAGTGGTGCGATCTCTGCTCACTGTAAGCTCCGTCTCCTGGGTTCACACCATTCTCCTGTCTCAGCCTCCTGGGTAGCTGGGACTACAGGTGCTCGCCACTGTGCCCAGCTAATTTTTTTGTAGTTTTAGTAGAGACAGGGTTTCACCATGTTAGCTGGTGTCGATCTCCTGACCTTGTGATTCACCTGCTTTGGCCTCCCAAAGTGTTGGGATAACGGGCGTGAGCCACTGTGCCTGGCCTTCTTGCCTTCATTTTTGAAGGATATTTTTAAAAGGTATAGACGTCAGAGTTAGCACTTTTTTTCTCTCAGTATTTCAATAGTGTGTTTTCATTGTATGCTAGAATGCACTATTTCTAATGAGAAATTAGCCCTTATTCTTACAGTTATTCTCCTGTATATAAAATGGCTTTCCACATTTCTAGTTGCTTGCAAGATTTTCTTTGGCTTTCAGCAATTTGATTATGATGACCCATATTTTCTGTTCTTTTTACGTATACGTGTGGGGTTTTGATCTGTAAGTTAGTGTTTTTCATCAACTTTGAAAAACTTTCAATCATTTTTTTCAAATATTTTTATTTCCAGTGTTTGTATTATCTCCTTTTTGGACTCCAAGCACATGTACTTTAGATAAATAGTGTCCCACAGATCAGAGTTACTCCTATTCATTCAGTTTTCAAAGTTTATCCTTCCCTCTTTATTTTTCATATTATATAACTACTATTGATTTTTATTCATTTATTGACTTTTCTTTTTGCTGCCTCTAATATTAAGACCAAACAATAGATTTTTTTACTTCCAATGCTATAATTTTTAGTTCTTGAACTTCCATTATGATTCTTTTCAAAACAGTTTTCATGTATTCTTTGACACTCCTCTCTGGTTCACTGACTTTAATGATCATTTCCTTTAGGCCAGTCACTGAACATATTTATCATTAGCTGTTTGAAATTTCAAGTCTGCTAATTTCAATATCTAAATGATCTCATGATCTGGGTCTATTAAATGTCTTTTCTTTTTAACATGTATCAATTTTTTTCTGTTTCTTTACACATATCTTCTTGGTGTATACTGAACAATTCAGATGATACATTGTATAGACGATGGATTCTGTTATGTTCCTCTGAAAAGTCATAATTTATCTTCCAGTGTGGAGTTAAGTTACTGATTGGCACGCTGAGCTCTTGGAAGCTTGGTTTTGCACCTTGCTTAAGAAGGTGTATTAAGGCTTTCCCTTTATTCATAAGAAAAATTCTTAGTTCTAAGACACAAAAATACGTGAGAGTGTGGACTCTCTTTGGTTACCATGGAAACTCCTCTAACTTACTAGATTTTACATTCAAAATTCTAACTTTCCTTCAGTGATCATCAATCAGTGTCCCACTCACCCTCTTCTGACATTCATCTTTTACTGTCTGCTGAGTTTCTTATAGATTTTCCCGCTCATGCACAGTAAAGAGTCAGCCAAGGGAATGAGGGGACTTTATATATAATATTGCCAGCTTTCATTTTGTGGCTTCCTTCATTTTCTGAATATATCTTGTCAATTTCCAGCCACCTGCCAAGTTCAAACTCTGATATCACACCTCAAACCTGTAACACTGCAACTTTCTACTTCATCTCTAGAATTTGCCCTAGACCCTGTGGAATAGGCAATGCTCAGGAGAAAAGCCATAAAAACATAGATCTTGCCCAGTGAATAATCCTTTTTCAAGGGTCAACTTACCTCAAATTTCTGATTAATTTGTGTCAGTCTCCAGTGTTTTCAATAGCTCAATTTCTATTTTTGTATTATAACACATTTTGTCCATGCTTCCTTTTTTTTTTGAGATGGAGTCTCACTCTGTCACCCAGGCTGGAGTGCAGTGGCATGATCTCAGCTCACTGCAAACTCCGCCTCCTGGGTTCATGCCATTCTCCTGCATCAGTCTCCTGAGTAGCTGGGACTGCAGGTGCCCACCATCACGCCTGGCTAATTTTTTGTATTTTTAGTAGAGATGGGGTTTCACCATATTAGCCAGGATGGTCTTGATCTCCTGACCTTGTGATCTGCCAGCCTCAGCCTCCCAAAGTGCTGGGATTACAGCCATGAGCCACCGCACCTGGCGCATGTTTCTTAATTGTTATTTGCAGTAGGGTTAGTTTTAAACAAACCACTATGACATTACTGAAACACAAGTTTAGAATTGGATTCCTTAGAGACCTAGTGGACCCCAGATAGGATCCAAAGAAGTTGAGATGTTAGATTGGTGGGGTCTCATTGTTGCAGGACTTTTCCTTAGTTCAGCTAAAAATGAGCTTCTTTGTCCCACAGCCATGAAAATTCAGGCTCACAATTTAAATGGTGAGTAACACAGGGTTTTATTGGGTAAAAAGGAAGAAAAGGGGAAACAGAGACTCTTGCAAGGCCAGAGTACATCTACTAGAGTGCTTCCTGCTGGCAGCTTAAATCCCAGGTTCCACACAGGAAGAGGAGGGGCCAGGCTCCTCCCTGCTGCAAACCTAGTGAACTTCCCAAGGCTCCACCCTAGTGGATAGGCTGGTTGGAGTTTCTCCAGGGACCCCCTCCCACCTGGCTGTCTCATCATCTTCCTCCCTACTTAGAAAGAGATGATTTCCTTTAAATGTTTTATTTTATTCATCATTGTTGTTACTTATAAGATTTTATTTGGAAAATAAAATCTGTTAAGAGTAATTTGGAAAATCACTGCAGCAGACCATTTATTCAGCAGATTTTGAATAAAATCATGACATGTGCTATAGCAGACTTTTAGATTTTGATTTCAGTTCATGACTAATGTTAGGGATTATGGTAAAATTTTTAATAACCCAAAACTATTTTTGTATGTTCAGGCTTCTTTATTCATACTTCTATGATATTGAAACAAATAGCATTTCCAGACAGAAAAAAACACTTTTATTTCAACAGTTTATGGAGTGTGTAACTTATATTTAGGCTGTTGGCCAACATAGGAACAAAAATTTTGATTGAAATTGTCAAATAGAGTCCTCTCATTCCAGATTTCTGGTAATAGGAATAATTGAAGTATTTTGACACTCCTGAAGTTGAGAATACAACAAAGGGAAAAATTACAATGAAGTCACTATAGAATAAGGCCAATACATATTTTATTATATAGTCAACATAGTTATATAAGATAGCAGTAAAAATATTATATAGGTCTGGGCACGGTGGCTCATGCCTGTAATCCCAGCACTTTGGGAGGCCGAGGTGGGCGGATCACGAGGTCAAGAGATCGAGACCATCCTGGCTAACACGGTGAAACCCTGTCTCTACTAAAAATACAAAAAGATAGCCGGGCACGGTGGTAGGCGCCTGTAATTCCAGCTACTCGGGAGGCTGAGGCAGGAGAATGGCATGAACCCAGGAGGCAGAGCTTGTAGTGAGCCGAGATCGCGCCACTGTACTCCAGCCTGGGTGACAGTGCGAGACTACATCTCAAAAAAAAAAAAAAAAAAGAAAAAGAAAAAATATATTATATAGAAAGTTTTGTTATTTAAATGTAAAGAGTAGCACATAGCTAATTACTTAACTATTGTTTCTGTCTGAAAATTTTATCATCCAGCATAATGTTCTCATTTGCTTTTGAAATGCACCATTCCAATACCTTTTATCAAGATAGAATTTTTATCAATTTTATTTCTAAATAAATGGGATTTAAATTTTTCAGTAACCATAAAAATTAGCGTGTTATATTTTCAATTTGAATGTTAATTTTATAACAGTTGTTGGGGTGGAAGGAATTGTGTTTATTTGTTCAATGTTACATTTTATCAAAAGAAAAAAATATGAAGTGGACATGATTAGCTATTATTAGACACAAGTTTGTCTTACTTTTCTTTTTTTTTTTTTTTTGAGAAGGAGTCTTGCTCTGTTACTCAGGCTCGAGTGCAATGGTGCAATCTCGGCTCATTGCAACCTCAGCTTCCTGGGTTCAAGAGATTCTCCTGTCTCAGCCTCCCGAGTAGCTGGGATTACAGGTGCCTGCCACCCTTCCCAGCTAACTTTTGCATTTTTTAGACAGGGTTTCACCATCTTGGTCAGTCTGGTCTCGAACTCCTAACCTCAGGTGATCCATCTGCCTCGGCCTCCCAAAGTGCTGGGATTACAGGCTTAAGCCACCGTGCCCAGTGAATTTACTCAAATATTAACTGCAAATTTGTTGTTATGGAGAATATATTGCAATTGTCCTCATGAAGCTGAACAAAAAATCTCAACCTTATGATGTAATGAGGTCAGTGTAATAATCAAGAATATTAAATAGTTTGAAACATACTAACAGAAACTTGCTAAATAATTAAAAATAAATAAATAAATAAAAGTATTTTTAAAAAAGAGTAAAAATGGGCTGGGCACAGTGGCTCACGCCTGTAATCCCAACACTTTGAGAGATCAAGGCGGGCGGATCAGGAGATGGAGACCATCCTGGTCAACATGGTGAAACCCCATCTCTCCTAAAAATACAAAAATTAGCTGGGCACGGTATCGTGCACCTGTTGTCCCAGCTACTTGGGAGACTGAGACAGGATAATCACTCGAATCCAGGAGGTGACGGTTGCAGTGAGCCGAGATCATGCGACTGCACTCCAGCTTGGGGTACAGACCAAGACCTTATCTCAAAAATAAATAAATAAATAAATAGCAAAAATGTTGAATATAGGTATGAACATCTTCTAGTTTCCCTTTGAATTATCTTGCTTTCAAAGAGATAGTCTTTTCCTCCATTTTTTTTTTTTGGTAATTACTTATTCTGCATTTTTAAAACAAGAATTATGCTTATATAGTAATACATCAACAAGACCAATGGATACATATCCATTTATACTTACATAAATATATACCTACACACATACATTTTTCTATCTTTAATTATGTAACCATTTTCCTTAAGGGATTCATAATAGTGCAGAATTTCTCAGAGTATACACCTAGATTAAAAGACAAACCACACATTTCATAGACTCTAAGATAGTCTCATAATAATAACAATCTTGAATGTTGCTTTAGAAACTTCTGCCAGATCTCAGGTCTGGAACTTGTTATACATACGGGCATGATAAATAGCAAAAAATAAACAAGTGAGCTGAATTTTTGACTAAGGCAAGGAACAAAAACTGCCAACACACTGTCAGACCAAATAGCCCTGAAAGGCTCTTCTAAGCCTAACCACCATTTAAGGGAAAGAAGGCAGAGGGAGAGGATAGAATAAATGAATCTTTGGATTAGTTGCAAACATTAGCATTTTTGGATAGTTTAACTTTGGTTGTGATGTGATCAAGAAAAGACAAAAGTTTGATTTTAAATTCTGTAAGCAAACAATCTTTTCTTTTAGAACATAGTGCTTGTTTTACAGGGGCATTCTTGGTTCATCTTTAATTTGAACCAATTTTTATCTCATTAACATCAATAACAAAAGAGATGTTTGTAAGTATAGCAGTGAAAGATAGATTGTTAGTTTGAGAGTGAGTGACAGAATTCTTTAGGGAGGGAGCTGTCTTTTCCTGAGCACGCGTACTATGAGCTGTGTTTAGTCGGAAAAAGATAGATCTTAGGTACTTTATGGAGCTGCCTTAGGACTTATACATAAAAACTCAATTTCTCTTCTCTAACTTTAATAGTAACATTAGAATACATTGGGGAGTTTCTTAAGGTTGCTCATAAAGAGAATGACATAGCTTGGGGACCTGAAAATGGCTGGAATCAATGAGGAACACAGGTAAGGAAAAGGTGTGTGAATGGCCAAAAGGAATTGAACACAGATGTCCAATTTTTTTTTTTTTGAGACAGAGTTTCACTCTTGTTACCCAGGCTGGAGTGCAATGGCACGATCTTGGCTCACCACAACCTCCGCCTCCCAGGTTCAAGTGATTCTCCTGCCTCAGCCTCCTGAGTAGCTGGGATTTACAGGCATGCACCACCATGCCCAACTAATTTTATATTTTTTTAAGTAGAGATGGGGTTTCTCCATGTTTGTCAGGCTGGTCTTGAACTCCAAACCTCAGGTGATCCACACATCTTGGCACCCCAAAGTGCTTGGAATTACAGGCGTGAGCCACTGTGCCCGGCCCAGATGTCCAACTTTTAATGTAAGTACAGTATTCTTACTTACATTATATTCTATGATATAATGGATATTATATGATAGAATATATAATGGTCATGATATTCTATGCTTTGGGCACTACACCATAGGCTTCTGCATCTATTCCTGATTTTGTTTTTAGTAAAATTCTCCTATACAACTAAAGAGCTACAATATCGTACCTATGGTCAACAATACTGTGCTGCACACATAAAAATCAGTTTAAAGGGGAGATTTTATGTTGTGTTCCTAACACAAAAAGTATCCTTGTGTAAATGTGATTTGAGAAACACAAGAAAAAAGAATATTATATGATTGGGCCCACATGGCACAGATAAAAGGAAAGGCTAAGACGATTCCAGGCAAAGCAAGGAATGAAACCCATAACGAGAAGATATGCAGGAACCATCTGGTGAGACTGAGGATAGTATATCCCACTATTGGTAGAAGGAACTTTTGAGTTTTCCCTTTTAAAAATGAATAATGGGACACAAGGACCTCAAAAGGCTGGAGGACTTTAGGGAAGCTGCAAATGTTATATTAAGTCATGTTTAATTTAAATATCAAAATTTCTGTGAGAATACCATTGTTCTGAATTCGGATGTCATGTTAAAGTTAATACTGAATTCATTAAAAACACATAGTTTTAAAAGCTATATACCAATGAAGACAATGCAGATTCTTAGCATATGAAATACTATTTAGCTAACCTTAAATAGTCACTAATGTGCTTCCTCTTGCTACCCCTATCTTCTGACTTATTTTGTCTTAATAAGTTAGGTTTGGGGATTTTGTGTACACTCTTTCCCCAAACCTGATAATAATAAAATGAATTTTTAGGTTTGTCAGTGGGGGAATCTTGTACTACTTTATCCTTTGATAAGAGAAACATGTATTTCAACATTTAGTAAAATATCAATTATACCAAGTTATTTTAGTTCAGATCACTTTCTGGGTAAGTGTTATAGTGTTTTTTAGTTTTTAAAAATTCTTTTATTATGGACATTTTATTGCTTAATACCATAGTGACCACAGCTAACTATATAGACTTATAGTTTATCATGGAAGATACCTCAATCAGAGAGCTTTGGGAGTGGTGCGGGAAGAAATTTTCTCATAGATGTTGCTATTTTGTCACATTTTTAAACACAAATGTTAAAAACTAATTTCAAATTAACAGGAATTATAAATAATTAAACTAGTTTACTGTAAAACATGTATTTAGCTCCTGTGGTTGGCTGTTTTGCTTAAAGTCACTCATAATAATATATATAGTTAATTTTCATAATCAAAATCATACATATTTATTGTTAATTTTTATCATCAAGAACTACATATTGTGCTACTTTTTGGGGAAATTTATGAAGCAAGACACATGGAAATGATTTCAGGACAATGTTCTAGAGAGTGAGATGAGAGCTAGCTTGGATAGAAGTGGATGGGTTGGCCCTGGTGGAGCAGGAATGCTTCTGTAATTTCAATGTTAAACCCTAATCACGAGTAATTTCACATCTATAAGCACTACTAAAATGCCATCACGAATCAGCTTCTAAGTCCTTCAGGAATCTTAAGTGCTGATGTTTTCGAATTCAGGTCCAAGTACTACATATCTGTCAAGACTTTGATATTTGCCACAAAAAAAAAAAAAATTGGGGGATCTTACATTTAAATAATATGATTGTTATTAAAAAAACTGATTACCTGGAAAACTGTGTATGTTTTTAAAAGAACATCATGTAAATAGTACATTTTGAATTTTGTATTTAGTGAATCTAAACCAGTTTTGTTCCTGTCCATAACACTTTACCTTATGAGAATGCACTGAAATAAGCATTTCATGTGTCACTAGTGGGTGATTAAATTGGTACAACTTTATGAAAAGATATTTGATGTTATGTCAACAGCAATAATACATACATGCCCTTTGATACCAATATGCTTGTTCTCAGAAACCAATCTAAGGCCAAACAATTTAAAATACAGGGAGGGAAATATGTGTTATATAAAATGTTTATCGCAGTAATGCTTTCAATAGCAAATATAAGTTATAATGAAAATGTCCAGTAATATATTAATGTTTTAATATTGATCATTTGCAAAATGAAATATTACACAGCCATTCAAAAGTATTTTCCTGGCAGGTCACCGTGGCTCATGCCTGTAATCCCAGCACTTTGGGAGGCCGAGGCAGGTGGATCACGAGGTCAGGAGATCGAGACCATCCTGGCTAACACGGTGAAACCCCGACTCTACTAAAAATACAAAAAATTAGCCAGGCGTGGTGGTGGGCACCTGTAGTCCCAGCTACTCGGTAGGCTGAGGCAGGAGAATGGTGTGAACCTGGAAGGCAGAGCTTGCAGTGAGCCGAGATCGCGCCACTGTACTCCAGCCTGGGCAACGGTGTGAGACTCTGCTTCAAAAAAAAAAAAAAATTTCCTTATGGCCATGTAAGAATATCAAAATAGTGGCTGAGCATGGTTGCTTACACCTGTAATTCCAGCACTTTGGGAGGCGGAGGTGGGTGAATCACAAGGTCAGGGGTTCGAGACCAGCCTGGCCAACATGGTGAAACCCCCATCTTTACGTAAAAATACAAAAAATTTAACTGGGCATGGTGGCAGTCACCTGTAATCCTAGCTACTTGGGAGGCTGATGCAGGAGAATCACTCAAACCTGGGAGGCGGAGGTTGCAGTGAGCCTAGATTGCCCCACTGCACTCCAGTCTGGGCGACAGTGTGAGACTCCGTCTCAAAAGAAAAAAAAAAAAGAATATCAAAATACTTTGTTAGAATTTTAAGAAATTATAACAAGTAGGCATATAATTAAAAATGCATAAAAATATAGAAAGAATGACTTATAAAATGCACCTAGATGCACAAAGACATATGAAATGCACTGTTACAAACCCATTGTCATTTGTTAAACACTCTGTGAGGTTTTTTTTTTAAAGGAGGCTTTAAAATCATGTAGTTATAGGTGTATAATATTTGCCTTAAAGCCATTAAATTCTCTCAGCTAAAATATAACGGAAGGTCTTGCTGTTAACAAAAGGAGACTTAAAAGTAATACTACTACTTGTGGATTTCATTTGCCCATTAGTGAATCCCAATTTAAGGCAGACAAGCAGGCTTTCTTTTCTACTCCCTACTGAAGATTTCTTTGTTTCCGAATAGGACTTATTTGCTGTCTAGTCATGTGGCAACAGATCTCACATTCTTGCCATCTCCATGCTGTGGTCCCTAACTATGAGATTAAATAGCTTTTCTTGGATTCATGTTGACTCCTTTTTTTAAAATCTGAAATTTCTCTTTCAAATGATGGTTTTGGATCCTGCCATTAGGCTCTATAAAGGCAATGAGAATGAAGTTTCTCAGAAATCGAGTGCTCTTTCTTCATAGGCTCCCTTTCCCTCTTTTTTTTTTAATTTTTAAATTTAATTAATTTCTTTATTGATTGATTTTTGAGACAAAGTCTCACTCTTTTGCCAGTCTAGGGGTGCAATGGCATGATCTTGGCTCACTGCAACCTTCACTTCTCAGGTTAAAGCGATTCTCCTGCCTCAGCCTCCCGAGTAGCTGGGATTACAGGTGCGTGCCACCACGCTAGGCTAATTTTTGTATTATTAGTAGAGACAGGGTTTCACCACATTGGCCAGGCTTGTCTCGAACTCCTGACCTCGTGATCCACTCGTTTCAGCCTCCGAAAGTGTTGGGATTACTGGAGTGAGCTACCACGCCCAGCCTTTTTCCCTCTTTTTAAGGGTCATTAACTTTTGGACTTTAAGCACCCAGGCTAGTTAGAGGAAAAAATGAAAAAGAAACAGAAAACTAAAACAAATAAACAAAAAAATGGCATAATTCCATTTCCACCAGTTAAGTTTGCAAGTGGCTACTATCTATTACAGATTTTACTCTTATCC
>NW_012121154.1:6110025-6143912 GCF_000951035.1 Colobus angolensis palliatus | reverse complement strand
CCACGCTAGGCTAATTTTTGTATTATTAGTAGAGACAGGGTTTCACCACATTGGCCAGGCTTGTCTCGAACTCCTGACCTCGTGATCCGCTCGTTTCAGCCTCCCAAAGTGTTGGGATTACTGGCGTGAGCTACCACGCCCAGCCTTTTTCCCTCTTTTTAAGGGTCATTAACTTTCGGACTTTAAGCACCCAGGCTAGTTAGAGGAAAAAATGAAAAAGAAACAGAAAACTAAAACAAATAAACAAAAAAAATGGCATAATTCCATTTCCACCAGTTAAGTTTGCAAGTGGCTACTATCTATTACAGATTTTACTCTTATCCCAATCAAGTAACAGAGAACAATGAATCTATTTGTTTGACAGCTGACATAATTTAAGAGATGGAATCTTTGCAATATTTCCTGAGGCATCCTTTTTCTCTTGGCCCATTAAGGGTCCACTTTTTCTAATTGCCAATGAATAAGGAGGCCAAAGTAATGGGGGTTTTATTGCATACATATAGTTATTTAAGTGCAATTTTCTTTCCACTATATTTCAATTACCAACATTGCTACCTCATTGCAAGTTCTCATACTGGATGCCATAAGAACTGCTAAATCTTGCCCTAGTGTGCTTTGAGCATGAGGGAAAAAATGCAATTGAGGCAACAGTCGCATTTTCTAGAGGATGCTGGGATACTGATGTTTATCCATTAGTCTGGATGAGTCCTTACAGCTCTTCAAAAGAGTAACATTTCAAATATTATATATCAGTGATATGAAGTGATGACAAAGTCAAGCATTAAGCACTCTAAAGCCATATTAAAAATTCCTTCACTGGGTGGGGCAGAGTTTGTGGCTTTGCTTTGCTTTACAGACGGATTCTTCAGGAGTTTGGGAGCCAATACAAATTTAAAACTAAAGAAGTTCAATTATGCAGTGAAAGGAAAAGTTAAAAATTGCCAAATAACTAATAAAATGTGGCAAAACATGTTTTGAACTACTAATAATGGTTATATTAATACTAATAAATAAACAGTAAAAGAAGCATCCTGTGTTTATTCTTTGCCTCAATAACTTAATTTCTTAGCTTCTTAATTAGCTTAGGAAATGAGTGAAAAATATTTTCTTGGATAAATGTACTTGAATATTCTGTACCAATGTGTATTGTTATACTGATGATCCTTTGAGAAAATAAGATTTTTGAATTGTATAAGATTTCAAATTTTATAAATTATGAGAATATGTTGCCTCCACAGAGATGTTAACTGCTAAAAAGTATACTGATCTCATCAATGACTATCTGCTCTTATCACTTAGTATCTGTTGTTATGATTAAATACCACCTTAAAAATAAAAACTAAAACGCTATACTCTGATTATGTGCAATTTGCACATGCAAATAAATTGCATTCAGAATAAGATTTATAAAGCAAACATTTTATTATTAACTGCTCCATCTTTGTTACATTTCAGTAATTCATATGTCATAATTTTTATAATTTTAAGTAGATGCAAATTCTTATTTTTTTTATTTTTATTTTTTTTTTTGAGGCGGAGTCTCGCTCTGTCGCCCGGACTGGAGTGCAGTGGCCAGATCTCAGCTCACTGCAAGCTCCGCCTCCTGGGTTTACGCCATTCTCCTGCCTCAGCCTCCCGAGTAGCTGGGACTACAGGCGCCCGCCACCTCGTCCGGCTAGTTTTTGTATTTTTAGTAGAGACGGGGTTTCACCGTGTTAGCCAGGATGGTCTCGATCTCCTGACCTCGTGATCCGCCCGTCTCGGCCTCCCAAAGTGCTGGGATTACAGGCTTGAGCCACCGCGCCCGGCCAGTAGATGCAAATTCTTAATGCAAAGGTAGAGATCATTCTCATTCTCATATACCTAAGACAGCTAGATATTTTGGTTTAACTTGTATTTTAGCACATTTAAGGCAACTGAAATGCTTTTACACTTTCAGATTTGGAGCCTTGGACTCTTCTTTAAGTAGCTCTATTGAGCAGGTCATAAAGAAAAGGTCCATCTGAGAATGGGAATTTAAGGCCAACCAAGAGTCTGGAACAAGGATATTTGGGACCCTTCCTGAAAGTAGTCAACATACATATACATTCGACTTAGGGGTTTAACTCTGTGCAAAACTAAGAAATGGAAGAACATTGGACAATCTTTCTCTATTTCTTGCTCCCATATACTTTGGTACAACTTATTTCTGTTGTATACATTTTTATTTCTTTGTTTTTGTTTAGCTGTTTAGATTTTTTAAAATCATATTTAAATTTGCACTAAGCCAACCAAATAATCGTGTTAATAAATATATTTAATTTTACACTTTAACTTCTGCAGTCTATAATAAATTCAGTTCAAAAGAAGGAGGAACAATTCAGAAAAACGAATGTGTGTCAGTCAAATATTCTTGTGGGGTGTGTGTGTGTGTGTGTGTGTGTGTGTGTGTGTGAATATATATCTTTCAAATTTCATGGAACTGTTAGATTAATTTGTAATTTTTTTTCTTTTTAGGTGGGATATTGTTGTTGTGTCCCTCGGGACCAATTTTTTTTCAAACTCTTTTAGTGTTATTTTATTTTTTAACATTTTTAAGAAAGAAAGTGGTTCAAAAAAGTAAATTATTTTAAAAACTTAATATAACTAGATAATATGTGGGGTTTTTTTTTTGGAATGAAGAGAAAACTCTATTAACTCATAATCTTAACACTATTTTCAAGATAACATTAATGTGAATTTTTTGGAAGTTTTAAAGTATCAGTGGAAAGTTCCTCTTAAAAGTTGTGTCATCCGCTTCATTACAGTTAAGAACAGTTTTCTCTTTTAAAAACATATTTGCTTTAAGTCCCCTATAAAATACATTTATTTACAAATAGTATGTTCTTGATCAGTTTTTCCCTCTGAGATCAAACATCCAAATTCATTTCTTTCTTCATTTATCTTTAGTCTGTGTTTCTTTCATTTATTGGTCTTGTGTGTCTTTCTTACCATTTATTCAAGACAATTCAGAAGTTTGGTGGAAGGATATATATTCAAGAAAGATAGTTGCTGAATTTTTTTAATGTTTTCATTTGGTAAAAAAAAAATTCAGTTCTGTGTTAAATGTTGTCTTTGTAAAGGGGCAAAACCAGAGTTATTAAATTGACTGCGGCCAGGTGTGGTGGCTCATGCCTGTAATCCCAGCACTTTGGGAGGCCGAAGCAGGTGGATCACCTGAGGTCAGAAGTTTGAGACCAGCCTGACCAAATGGAGAAACCCCGTCTCTACTAAAAATACAAAATTAGCCGGGCATGGTGGTGCATGCCTGTAATCCCGGCTACTCAGGAGGCTGAGGCAGGAGAATCGCTTGAACCTGGGAGGTGGAGGTTGCAGTGAGCTGAGATTGTGCCATGGCACTTCAGCCTGGGAAACAAGAGCAAAACTCTGTCTCAAATAAATAAATAAATAAAAATAATAATAATAAATAAATTGACTGGAAGTTCACAATTTTCTTACCTTGAGTGTGGAATAAAAACCTTGCTCAAAGTCTACATATTAGCTATTGGCACAATAACAAATTGAAACTCATTTTTTAAACCACTTGACATCTGAACTTTAAATGACCTTATATATCCTCTCTATATAATTGCTTTCCTTGTTTAAAGCACGATGTTGAAAAATGTATCTGCATAAAAATACCAATTTTGGTAATGAAAAGCAATTATTATTGATATGTTGTAATCAATGACATCTAAATAGTCACCTCCCTGATATGTCCTTCACTTTGTGCATATCAGTTCTGCTTTAGGGAACATACATATTTATTAGCATTTAATTTAATTCATGAGTTTTTTTTTTTTTTTTTTTTTGAGACGAAGTCTTGCTCTGTCGCCCAGGCTGCAGTACAGTGGCCGGATCTCAGCTCACTGCAAGCTCCGCCTCCCGGGTTTACACCATTCTCCTGCCTCAGCCTCCGAGTAGCTGGGACTACAGGCGGCCGCCACCTCGCCCAGCTAGTTTTTTGTATTTTTAGTAGAGACGGGGTTTCACCATGTTAGCCAGGATGGTCTTGATCTCCTGACCTCGTGATCCGCCCGTCTCGGCCTCCCAAAGTGCTGGGATTACAGGCTTGAGCCACCGCGCCCGGCCAATTCATGAGTTTTATAATGAATTCCAATGAACTTGTACAACACAGATAATGCTTATATAGTACTTCCTTAAGTTGAAATATTTTATGAGATGCCTTGAGTGTTTTGTTGTTGTTGTTTTTTGAGTCTTGCTCTCTGTCACCCAGGCTGGAGTGTGGTGGCGCGATCTCGGCTCACTGCAGCTCTGCCTCCCGGGTTCACCCCATTCTCCTGCCTCAGACGCCCGAGTACCTGAGACTACAGGTGCCTGCCACCACACCCAGCTAATTTTTTGGTATTTTTAGTAGAGATGGGGGTTTCACCGTGTTAGCCAGGAAGGTCTCGATCTTCTGACCTTGTGATCCACCCTCCTCAGCCTCCCAAAGTGCTGGGATTACAGACGTGAGCCACCGCGCCCAGCCGAGTGTTTCTTTATTGTAAAGATTTGTTTATATCACAGTTTTAGACATGATCTTAAAGTTTATCTATTCCATGGGTTTACAACTTTGGCGCTATGCAGTAGAGTATGTTTAGCAGTATTCCTGACCACTAGCCACTAAAGCCAAAATCAGTTCTCTAGTGTGGCAGCCAAAAGTGTCTCTAGAAGTTCCCAAATGGTCACTTGCAGACAAAACAGTCCTTGTTGAGAAACACTGATATATTCCAATTAGCCAAAGGATCCTTAAAACTCTATTTATTCATACTGATTATTCAGAATCATTATGCAGTCACTTATTCTGTGTGTAAAAATATTTCATGAGACACTCAAATTAGAAAAACTGATGAGTAAAGTTTTATTTAATTTTTAGATCTCTTAATAGTACATCTGGTGAATATTTGCATTAGTTTTGAGAAAATGTATACAGATACAGGTATTCTAATTTCAAAATATATTAGTTGATGTTTGGATATTGGGATTGAAAAGATCTATATAAGCATCCTGTAGTAATTTATACATTAAATTAGTCATCAACATGATTATGTGACTATTGCCAAAATAATTTTCTTACATAGTTATTTCTCTCAAAATATTTATAAAAGTTTGACTAAAATCTTCAGGTTTTATTTTAAATATTTTTTTCTGCTTTAAGTGCCTACAAATAAGCAATTAATCCCCCTCCTTCTTTCCACATTAACACATTATGAGGAATTATTCACAGGGATTAACATCGCATTGGCCACAGTAGTAAAATAAATACGACCATTCAACCAATGAATGAAAATACAAACATGGAGTTTTAGTGAAAACTTGCATTGCTCATTCCTAGAAAGTCTGATTCCTGACAAAGAGGCTATGGAAAGAAAAGGATTATATCAAAGGTATTTACATGGGTTCCTAGAAACCTGGGCAAAATTGACTTTGGTTAAGAAAACATTCTTTCTACAGAATATTGGGTGATTCAGAGGGTAGGATAGGTGAAAATAGGATCTGCCAGTAGTAATATAAAAAATCTGGATACAATTTGTTGTTTCTCTTTCTCATGAAAATAAGTCCAATCACTGTTCCTCTCCTCATCAGTGCCATGATTATGTTAATCGCACTCCTGAGAGAGGTTGAGGGTGAAATGCTGAGAGTGGGAAATGGAAACTGTGTTATCTTCAATCTTTCCTCCACCTGACCTTAAAGCCCCTCCCTTTATGAAGCAAAGAAAGTCAGATATATACAGGGGGATGGCTTTAATGAGTATCCAATTCATTTGGATCCTCTTCTGTGAGAAAAACAGGAAAGAAACAATAAATCTTGCAAGCAGATTGCCCATCAAGCATGATTCATCAGAAAAAAAGAGGAACAAACCTTGGAAGGTAATGACAACAAAGAGGAGCATGGCCCGGGTGGCGCAGTGTTGAAGATCAGGAAGCAATGGAGCAAAGGGTGCTGCCCATGGGGAGGGGGGTAACTCTGGCAGAGGCAGAACCAGGGTTCCCCAGTAGGAGGCAGTCTCAGGGCTGAGTCAGAACTGTGGATAAACAACATCAACAGATCTGATGCAGAAAGGCCATCGCTGGTGTGGAGACAGCAGATGATAGTGCTAGCTCAGGATTCCAGAGTTGAAACACACTGGGTTAAAAGCACCATTTATTCAACAGTTAGAGTATGAAAAGTGAGAAAAAAAATTCAAGGAGTTAGAGGGCCATTGTTTGGGCGATGAAAATGCCTGATGGATAACAATAGACACTAGGGAGGTTGTGGAAAAATAGGAACGCTTTTACACTGTTGGTGGGAGTGTAAATTAATTCAACCATTGTGGAAGACAGTGTGGAGATTCCTCAAGAATCTAGGACTAGGAATACCATTTGACCCAGCAATCCCATTACTGGGTATATACACAAAGGATTACAAATCATTCTACGATAAAGACACATGCACACATATGTTTATTGTGGCACTCTTCACAATAGCAAAAACTTGGAACCAACTCAAATGTCCATCAATGATAGAATGGATTAAGAAAATGTGGCATATATACACCATGGAATACTATGCAGCCATAAAAAAAGGATGAGTTCATGTACTTTGCAGGGACAGGAAGCTGGAAACCATCATTCTCAGCAAACTATCACAAGATAAGAAAACCAAACACCACGTGTTCTCACTCATAAGTGGGAGCTGAACAAGGAGAACACACAGATACAGGGAGGGCAACATCACAACGGGGCCTGCGGGGGGTGGGGAGCTAGGGGAGGGATAACATTAGGAGAAATACCTAATGTAGGTGATGGGTTGACAGGTGCAGCAAACCACCATGACACGTATATATACCTATGTAACAATACTGCACGTTCTGCACATGTAACCCAGAACTTAAAGTATAATTTAAAACAAAAAGAAAAGAAAATGCCTGATGATATGCAACACAATGATGCTCATTTGAGGAAATGGTCTTTTCACCTGTAGATTGCATGGATCCTGTTACTGCATCACGGAAACCTATAGAGTAGCAAGTGAAAGATGGGAGGAGGACCAGACCAGCCAGTTGATTTATAACAGAATTTTGTGACTATTCATACAACATGAAAAGACATAAAGGTTTGGATTTTGATGTATCAGTGAGATGCCTGGTTAAGAATCATGCTCTTATACCCAATACATTTTGTATAATAATTCCCTGATTACTGTGATTCTGTGGAAAAATCATTTCAGGCCGACTATGGTGGCTCATGCCTGTAATCCCAGCACTTTGGGAGGCCGAGGCGGGTGGATCATGAGGTCAGGAGATTGAGATCATCCTGGCTCACATGGTGAAACCCCGTCTCTACTAAAAATAAAAAAATTAACCAGGCGTGGTGGCAGGTGCTCGTAATCCCAGCTACTCGGGAGGCTGAGGCAGGAGAATGGCGTAAACCCGGGAGGCAGAGCTTGCAGTGAGTTGAGATCGCGCCACTGCACTCCAGCCTGGGTGACAGAGCGAGACTCTGTCTCAAAAAACAACAAAAAAAAGAAAAACCATTTCATAGTTATTTTCATAAATCATCAGGAACATGCACACCCATTTATATTAAATCTAGGATTCACAAGACTACAAAGGAAAGAAAAAAATTAAAACCTTAATGTTCAACTATGCTATAGACAAAGCATATTTTAGAACTTGGAGTCCTATACCTTGGGGTATAGTTTATTTACAAGCTCAAGCCATGTGAGGAACCAGATACAGAGAGGGAACTGGAAGCAGCAGAAAGGCGACCTAGGAATACATTTTCTCATCCTGAGGTGGCGGGTTGCCTGCCATTCACATGTGCAGCAGATGGCATAAAGGCAGTGAGGGTGGGAGTGGCTGGCACCTCACAGACTGCCAGGCTCCGTCTGGGCTCTTGATAAATATTAATTAAATGAATTGAATTCATTGAAGAGCACTGTCCATGTTGCCAATCATGACAACCAGTCTTTGTTTTATGTACTGTTCTCATGTCAGCATGACAGGGTAACTCTGATCTGTCTTTATAAAGACTGAGTGAGATACACAGATAACCTAACAGAGATGAAACTCAAAGGCATAGCTGTTGCATAGATCTTTCTTTATAAACATACTGTTAAAATCATATCCTAGTGATATCCTGATTCACAATTAATCTGGAAATAAAGCTATAATTCTTTAGCAAAATCAATCTCGGTGTTATAGAGACTAGGAGAGTTTCAGATTTTTCTATTGCTTGATATGGGGATATAGCAGACAAGGAGGAAAAGCAGCAGCCCAGAATTTGTTCCTGAATGGCTCTTACATTTCTGAGGTTCACAATCCATGTAACCTAGAAGTTGTGAAAGTGTTACCTGAGCCCCCGAAATGAAAACCATTCAGAGGGACCTGTGTGCCTCTCTTCAGGAAAGAGAAGGTTGTAGTGCTGCAGCCTAGATAAAATGAGGGTAATCTGGAAATTAGCCATCCCCTGGAGGGATGAGGGTTGAAGAGCCATAAAGACATCTCCATGTTCAAAAACATCCCTAAATTAAGGTGTGTTAATTATACTTTGTATCAAGGGAGACCTAAGTTAAAGAGTCATAGGAATACATTTTCTCAGTTATATAAAGGTACCCATAATGTCTGCCAGCCTCACCAGCTTGTGAGTTCAGATGAGGATTCATTAATATTAATGCCCAAATTCCACAGGCTCATTTGTAATGGCAAGACATAACTCTCCCTCATGTGCAATGTCTGAAAATGTTGGCCAGTTATTTCTGGAAGTCCTCATAAGCTATCTCATAAGTTCTCAGCTTCTTTTACACCATTCTTCTTGTTAATGGGTACTGCTAGGCAATGTCCTAAGGGGAGGCAACTGGTCACTGGCAGTTTCCCAGGATTTTTTTTCAAGGACATCGCTAGGCACCAGAGTTACCATATGCGAGTGATGTCTCTCTCCCTCTATGTACACAGCCAATGTGCCCCAAACTGCACAATTAGCACCTGGACCCCTCAGAAATACAGCTACCACTAGTTTTGGTGTGTCAGACCCAGGCCTGGGCACAGATGAGGAATTCTGACTTCTCCTCCTTACTCTTCAGGAATGAGGATAAACATTGCTGCCCCAGGATAGCATTGCCTCATTTCTGGAGCGTCTTAGGATTGCCATCTTTAGGTTCTCATAATTCTCTATACTTCTAACATTGCACTTTGGGATTTTACTTACATTACACATCTCTCTACCTTCCCTCCTCTAAATTCTTTATTTTTAATGGCAGAGCATTGTATGTCTTGTATATCACAGTATTCCCTGGAAGGGCTACCATATTGCATACATCCAGTGGACACTACTGGCATGCAATTCTCTGACACTGAGCAGCAAAATCTCCATTTCCCAACATCAGTAAAACTTGGTAAGCGCTTAAGTAATTTTGAAAGAGTAAATCATGTTACGCATTTCTCTGTCTTTCCTACAACTTTACTTAAAATCCTTGAATAGAACCTCTGTGTTCTATTCAATTCCAAGGACATAATATAATACAATATAACATAATCTCTTTCGCTCTGGGGAAAACTGATGATGAAGCAAGTGCTACTCAGAACAGGATAAAATTTCCATCAACCCAGTTCAAATATCCATACAGGATAGAGACATGATAAACATGTGAACAGTAGAGAAGATAGAAAAGTTTGGGCTGAGGAAGCAACAAGGGGACGTGGACAGGTCATTCAGCTGATTCCACAAATACTCACTGAGCACCAACTCTGTAGGTGTTGTTCCAGTTACAGGGAACACAGGGTTGTATGAAACAAAGTAAAGAGTGAGTTAGTAAATAAATAACAAAGAAGGTCCATATTTAAATAATAAGTATTATAAAAAATGCAGGAGAGCCACAGGACACAACATGACGGAGGCATGTGTTGATCCAATACAATTTGATCAGGGATTGACCTCTCTGAATAATGAAGAGTGAGTACATAAAGATATTGAAAAAAACAATTACAGGAAACACCATCCTAAGGGAAATCAGGTAATACTAGTTATTCTTGAGTTTATTGGATGAAACAAAGAATATGGGTGATAAAGCTATAATATAAAAATAAGACTTAGGGCTGTACTGAATTCACTAATACACATTCATCTTATGAATATTGGCACTTTACAGACAGTAGAAAACTGAAGCTGTATGTACTCTGGTAAGCATTTTACATTTAACCATCTCAACAATTATATGAAATAAGGAATATTATTACCCCCCCACACACACACATGAGGATATTTAGGACAAAAAAATTAAGAGGCTTTCCCGGCTGGACGCGGTGGCTCACACCTGTAATCCCAGCACTTTGGGAGGCCGAGGCGGGTGGATCACGAGGTCAGGAAAGCAAGATCATCCTGGCTCACACAGTGAAACCCCGTCTCTACTAAAAATACAAAAAATTAACCAGGCGTGGTGGCAGGTGCTCGTAATCCCAGCTACTCGGGAGGCTGAGGCAGGAGAATGGCGTAAACCCGGGAGGCAGAGCTTGCAGTGAGCTGAGATCACGCCACTGCACTCCAGCCTGGGCGACAAAGCAAGACTCCATCTCAAAAAAAAAAAAAAAAAAAAAAAAAAAAAGAGGCTTTCCCAAGATCATGCAACCGACAAATGTGCTTGGATTTGAATCCAGGAAGTCTGGTAATAGAATCCATGATTTAATCAGGTAAATATACAAATGGTCTCTGACATTTCCAATGTTAATGTTATATGAAGATATTTAGACATATGGAGAACTATGTGTTTTAAAATTTAAATTATTTAAATAATTATTGTCAAATATTTGGTTTTCCTCATTGAAAAACATTAATAATATAATTACTTGTATTATTTTCCTTATTGTGTGCTGTGTAATTGAAGTGCTTGTGTAAGAAATAGGTATAAAAGAGTGTAATCAATGCAGTTTCTACTGTTCTCACAGTTGTTGACATCATTTGGCATCACAAAGTTAGCTATGGTAGTTGATGTCAACTATGGCACCCAAATAATTGGGTCAACTTTACTTTGAGTAAATAATAATTTATGAATTTTTATCAGCTCTATATAACTTCAGTATTAGTCAAATATGCTTGTAATGCTCTCTGAGAAAAGAAACAATAGGAAATAACACTTTAAGGTTTTGAACATCTATTATGCTGGGTTTAAATATGATTCAGATAAATATATATATATATATATTTGTTGTTGTTGTTGTTGTTGTTGTTGTTGAGACGGAGTCTTGCTCTCTCACCCTGACTGGAGTGCAGTAGCTTGATCTTGGCTTACTGCAAGCTCCGCCTCCCGGGTTCGCCATTCTCCTGCCTCAGCCTCCCAAGTAGCTGGGATTACAGGTGCCTGCCACCACACCCAGCTAAGTTTTTGTGTTTTTCGTAAAGGCGGGGTTTCACCGTGTTAGCCAGGATGGTCTCGATCTCCCAACCTCGTGATACACCTACCTAGGCCTCCCAAAGTGCTGGGATTACAGGCGTGAGCCACCGCTCCCGGCCATATTTTTAAAGTATTAACAAGTGTAGTAGTAGATGAAACCCTAAAAGGAATATTAAAAATAGAATCCGCATCTTGTACAGCACCTCTCCCACAAGATAATAATGTATTACAAAGAGTAATTTTTGATAGTTTTTCTGGATACTTCCTGGAATTCTTCCCTTGTGCAATGTTAACATTGAGATATCAACATTATTATTAATGAAAGTGTCCAAAGCAGTGAACAAATAGAGTCAACTTAATTCATGGACCAGTTACAATAATTTCATTTACTAAAAGTTTGGCTATTATTTGTACACACTCATACTTCACAGTTCAGTGAATGAAAAGCTGGTTCCCAAACTGCTGCTTGTCCACAAACTTCTATTTTTCCTTAAATATTTTTTAAAAGTTTGCTTCCACTTTTGTTTATTTAAATTTACTGGTAACAATGGCCCCACCTATCCATCTGTTCTTGGCATGTTTTCTGCTATGTGCAAATAATTCTGTCCAAGTGCTTTACCCCAACCAAAGCCATGTTAGTAGAAATGATAAATTTAACAGGTATGCATGGTAATAGTTGGAAAAACACTGACTTGGGAAGATCACAACCAGAAAAGAATTTTAATGTTAAAAGCCACTCTGAATGTTCCAGTGGGCAGTGCCAAGCAGAAACACAGAAGATGACAGATGGTAAATATATTCTCACCAACTGACAATTGCAATTTCCTTGGCCAACGAGTCCCTAAGTCATACAGTTTCCAGGTCAAATAGACTTCATTCTACTTCTATGCTTAACAAAATATATATAATTATATTTAATAAACAATTGTTTTGAGCTACTAGAAGGTATCTTGGCAGGCATAATGAAAATATAAACAATTATTAAAAATTTGAAGACACTGAAAAATCTATTTGATCATACATATTGTGTCATACTATTCTTGAATGTTTTGAGTATTATAGAAACCTCAGCTAATGCCTTTAGTCTTCGGAAAAAGTATTTTTCCACAATGGAAACTAAAACAAAATCATTTGGTACTATCTTGCAAAATTACATGTTTTCATGGGAATTAAAATTAGATCAATGATTAAAATGTCTAAGAGGCAATTATTATATCCAGCTTTTGCTGTATGCATTACAAAAATTACAGAAAAAAAACTTAGTGAGTTTCTCTAGACTGGTATGAATTAGATTATTTAAAATAGGCATCACTCTGCTTTCTTTTACTATTGCTGTGTTACAGAGATAGAAATTCTTTATTCTAACATTAGTGAAGAGCATCACCTGCTCACCTAGAAAAATATGATCATTGGCTGATGTTCAGATATGTAACACATTGAAATGCTGACAGTGTTGGCTAGTCCAATACAACAGTCTTTCTCCATTTCAATTATACTATTACATGGCAGTCAACATTTTAGAGTCTTTAACAATCCCTCTAAAAATAGGGTGTATCCAAAGGAAATTGACCCACCCTGTACAGAGGGTTGAGACTGTCATGTTGAAAGGCATCTACTCTCTCAAGACTGGCAGGATTTCCTATGTTATTTTTTTTTTTTCCTTCATTCACTCTGAGAATAGGACTGAGACGTTTTTCCAGATAAAAATCTCGTTGAGGCTTTGAAGCTAATAGTTTTCAGTTCCTAATTTACATTAAGCTGTAGCTCTGCCAGCTTCAAAAGTATGACTGAGTACAAAGCCAGATGACCTTAAATAACTCCAAGAATGAGCAGTTACCTGTGCATTACTAATTTGCATACTAAACTCCAGAGCCACTTAAACATTTTAGAAAGAAAATAATTTAATAATTTGCCTATGACATGATCCCATGTAGTACCAAAGCTGATAATGTAGATCAGAATATGGATATGACTGCCTTGATACGTGTATCCATGCTATCTTATTAATCCAATAATTGCCAAATTTCCACATAATTTCCCTTCCACTCCAAACTATAGTATCAATAGAGGTTAACTGGATTCCATTTTCTTATTTTATCTGTTAGTTTGAGGGAGAGATATGTCACCCTGAATACTAGTGGCTTAAAACAACAACTATTTTTTGGCTCACAATTCATCAGGCTGCAATATGGGCTGGATTTCATGCGTGGCTCTTCCAAAGAGCTGAGCTAATCTCATGCATTCATCAGCTATTACCTAGAAACTGATTGGGGCTAGCTGATCTAGAATGATCTCATTCATACTCCCACTGGATAGCTGGCAGCTGGCTGGTACAACAGTGGTGACTGGGTCATGGGTCTCTCTTCATCCAGCAGGCTGGTCTGGGCTTATTCACATAGTGGTTGCAGAGTTCCACGAGCAACAAGAAAAAACAAATCCCAAAGCATAAACATTTCCAAGTTTCTGTTCATTTGCTGTTGTCCCATTCACTAAAACAAGTCACATGGCAAACCCCAGCGTTAGAGTGGGTGAGTACTCAGGATTATAGGGCAAAGACATTGTGGATACCAGGGAGAGGAATGATCTGTAGCTATATTTGCAATCTACCATACTTATTAACTGTGGTCAGTTTAACATATAGAAGTGAGCTGAGCTCTGAGCTTACTGCTTTTACTGGAAAACAAGGCCAAAAGCTGTTATAATATTCAGCTTTCAGTTGGTCAAAAATCCAGATGAATAACTTAATCTACCAATTTAACATTAACTAATGTTGACTGAGCATTTACTGTGTACAATATATCAGCATTTTACCCACATTTTTTCATTTGACTTAAAAAAGGGAATATGGTTTTTTTGAGTGTAGACTTGAAGTCAGACTGCCTGTGTTCAGTCCTAGGGGATCCAAATACTCTGAAGATATATTTTCTTCCTTTTCAATATTCTATAGAAATATCTTAACTTCTCGCTCTGAGCTGAACTTGTTTACTTCCTGGAAGTTCTTATTTCCATCAAGTAACAGATTGACCTTTTGCTGAAAAGAAGATGAATGTAAATATAACAAAAAATAACTTAAATAGGCACATTCTGAAAATCAATATCTATTAAATCATGAGTCAAAGAAGCCAAAAATTTCTATTAAATGAGACATCTTGGCAAGGTACATCAAAATAGTTCTTATATTTACACATTCTATAATAGCAACTGACATTAATTTTTCACCTGATATATGAAATTTTCTTTTGTTGTCTCTATGTATTTCTTTACCAAAATATCTTTTTCTTAGCTGCCATCCATCTTAATGTGTCACCTTTATTGTTCAGCTCCTGTGATTTTCATTATCTATCAGCTCCTGTGATTTTCATTATCTATCCCTGGTATTGCATGCAGCAATACCTCTTCAATCCTGACTACCACACTGACACCAGTGTCCTAAAGTGAATGGAACGAGGTGATACACCATTCCTGCTTCTAGCTACTTATATTCGCTAATGAGAAAGCCAAGTGTGGAGAGGTCGCGGGAGAAACTCTGACCAGCCTGCGCACTGGGAAAACAGGGTAACGCCTCAGGAAGTTCACACAGATTGCAGGAGGGAGGAGCCTGGCCTTTCCTATTCCGGGGTGGAACCTGGGATTCAATCTGTGAGGCGGGAAGCCAGCCAGCAGGACTCCGGCTTTGCCGAGAGTCCCTCTTTCCCCTTTTATCCTTTTCACCAAATAAATTCCATTTTTCTCACCCTTCAAAGTGTCTGCGAACCTAACATTTCATGGCTGTGTGACAAAGACCCCGTCTAATGCTGAACGAAGGAGGAAGTCCTACAACACTAATATATGTTAGTGGTGATGATTCTCCTGGCTGAACGGCTTGAGGTAAACTGCAGCACAAACCTATTCTGTTTTCACAGACTGGTTTTATTTCTGTGGAGTCCAGATTGCCTGGAGAAAGAAACGTGCTTCCAAGAGAAAACTTAACCGAAGAAGAGGATCAGAATGGTGAGCCCGATGTAGAGAGAAGGACAGCTGGAAGAGCTAAGACCCAGTGCAGATTCATGAGATATGCTAATATATATATATATATCTTTTTTTTTTTTTTTTTTTTTTTTGAGACGGAGTCTCGCTCTGTCGCCCAGGCTGGAGTGCAGTAGCACAATCTCAGCTCGCTGCAAGCTCCGCCTCCTGGGTTCACGCCATTCTCCTGCTTCAGCCTCCCAAGTAGCTGGGACCACAGGTGCCCGCCACCATGCCCAGCTAATTCTTTTGTATTTTTAGTAGAGGAGGGGTTTCACCACGTTAGCCAGGATGGTCTCGATCTTCTGACCTCGTGATCCGCCCTCCTCGGCCTCCCAAAGTGCTCGGATTACCGGTGTGAGCCACCGAGCCCGGCTGAGATATGCTGATTCTAACCCAACTTCCTTGTCATTAAATTTGAATGCTAGAAATTAGAGGTCTGTCTACAATTTGAAAGATCTGCTCAGGATTATAACCCTTTAAAATGGAAGTAACTTTGGTTTAGGATCTATTTACCAAGTTGAGTGTTACAGGAGACTGTTGTTTTCTCACTTCATTAGAAAGGATATTACTCATCTACTTTAAGGTCTGAAAGTAGTTTTATACTTCTACTCAGGAGTGGTACATTTCCAGCCCCACCAGATCCTAGGTGACAAAAATGGCCTCACAAAAATGCTCTGGGAACCATGAGCATTGCAATTTGGAAAACTGGACTGGCTACATAGGTCCAACTCGGCCACCAAGTAAGCACTGAAAGAACAGTTTCAAAAATTTATGTAATATTCTTCATCCTAATCCGTTTTTTATTGGATATCCTAAATAGACATAACATGGAAAAGTCTGTTCTTTCTTATTTTGTAAAAGGAGAAAGAAGGTAGAAGTTGATATCCGAGATTTACCAATAACCAATGCTCTCCTGGTAATGACCTCAGAGAAACACAGTATCTGTGGATCTGCAGGAGGCTTGGACCAATCAATCCCAGCTCCACTGCTCCCAGGAGCAAATTACACGTCAAAGTGATTCATGGGCATCAATATTCTTGCAGGCAAACAAGGGGGTCTTGGAACATGGAAATTTTCATGTTAATGGCAACACACAGCATCAGCAGTGGCTGGAATAATAAGGCTTCAGTCCATGTTGCATAGAGATAAACTGAGGCTCCTGTCACAGCTCTAAATTAAAAATGGTATTAATAAAATGATAAAATAAGTAAAAACTGATATCTTTATTATTATTCCAAATTAACAAACACTCTTGTGGATGAGTCTAAACGTCAGTGTAAATTGTTACCAGATTGTTCTTCTTTCTACCTGAAAGCACATAAAATATGCTTTTTAAATGTGTACAATATGGTTTAATAAATTTGGATTCCTGCTCCATTCTTTCTCCTCCCTTTAGCTCTTGGCTGACCTAACTGGGACTGGAGCCACTCCCTTCATTTTCCAGCAGAGAACATATTTATTCTTCTGACTTACAGTAGCCTGATGTTTCTAATCAAATCCAAAGATTCAGGATATAGCTTAAAGGCATCACCATAACACATTACAGTACTGATAAGTTGCTTCAAGTGTCACTCTCTAAAGTTTCCAGAATACATTAATAATCGAGGCTATTTTCTCAAAGTTCAGATTGTTTTAACAGTTTCAACTGATTTAATCAAATGCTATTTTTAAATTAACCTTAGTTTTTATTTTATTTTATCCATATTTCTTTTTAAATTAGTACTTGGATAGATAAAATTCCTTTCCCATAGTAGAAATTCAACTCAGTTTGTTGAACAACTAGAGACTCTGTTTTGGGGAATATGTAGAAATCCAGGTAGTAGAGAGAAAGAATTGTGCTATCTTTCTATTTATTTACATTAGAATGTTTTACATATAATGGAAGTTCAGTAAACTACTACTGAATTGAACTAAAGCATATTTTTACTTACGCCTTTAAAGTATTTTAAAAAACTAGACTATAGGTTTAATAAGCTAAAAATTTATGTAGATATCAATAGTCCTGACTTTAAAATAAGTGTTAAAGAAGTTCAGTGGCAGCAAGAAAGTGAGATGATTTCAGAATACCCTTCTACCTGTCAGATAGGATAAGGCACATGCTAAATATGGAGAAACAGCCATTGATTTGTTACTCTGGTGATGGATCCATGGATGCTTGAATAAGTATAAACTTGGGGCCAGATGCAACTTAAAAAAAAAAGCATAGATAGCACCAAAATTTTGCTTAGCCATGTTTAAAGATAAAAAAATGAATATTTTAATATTGGTGGAACTGGAAGAAAGATTCAAAAGCAGATAGGCAAATGTACCAGGAGATTAGGATACTAGGATGCAAAAGTGGATAATTCAGTCATTTAGAGAAGATTACAAGGACATGAAGCCCAGTCTCTGTAGGAATCTCTAAATTAGGTTGATATTGTGAAAAGAGCATGAGCATTGGAATTAGACAGACTGGGAATTTAATCTTGTCTGTGGGTTTCAGCACAGTAATTGACGTGTTTCAGCCTCAGTTGATTTCAAAAGTGGGAACAATGACATTAAATATGTTTGAAATATCTAGGATAGTACCTGTCACATTGTAGAGGCTCAGTAAATATTAATATGTATTCTCATGAATCCATAATGAGTAGATGTATAAGGTGTGATACTGTTCCATGGAGAATCAAGGTCAAAGGAAAGTATTCTCTAGGACAGATAGACTGTGATGTGGTATACCAAGATGACCTTGAGTTCTGAGGAACCAAGACCAAGACCTATTGACTGCTGAGACAGAGAGCAGTTATCTTCTTGGAAAGTTTGGGACAGAACATGAATGTCCTTATTTTCCCAGTTAAACAGATTTTTTTTTTTTTTTTTGAATGGAGTCTCGCTCTGTCACCCAGGTTAGAATGCAGTGGTGCGATCTCGGCTCACTGCAAGCTCCACCTCCTAGATTTACGCCATTCTCCTGCCTCAGACTCCCTAGTAGCTGGGAATACAGGCGCCTGCTACCACGCCCGGCTAATGTTTTGTATTTTCAGTAGAGGCGGGGTTTCACCATGTTAGCCAGGATGGTCTCGATCTCCTGACCTTGTGATCCACCCGCCTCGACCTCCCAAACTGCTGGGATTACAGGCATGAGCCACCATCCTCAACCAACAGTTTTTTTATTACAACTAATGTTAGGCCAGGCAACGGTGGCTCACGCCTGTAATTCCAGCACTTTGGGAGACTGAGGCGGCTGGATCGCCTGAGGTCAGGAGTTTGAGACCTACCCGACCAACATGATGAAACCCCATCTCTACTGAAAATACAAAAGTTAGCTGGGCATGGTGGCATGCACCTGTAATCCCAGCTACTTGGGAGGCTGAGGCAGGAGAATTGCTTGAACCTGGGAGGTGGAGGTTGCAGTGAGCCGAGATCTTGCCACTGCACTCTAGCCTGGGTGATAGAGCAAGACTCCATCTCAAGAAGAAAAACAAAACAACAACAAAAAACTAAGGTTACAATTATCTTCTTTATCAATAATATCTCAATTAAATATCTACTGTTACTCTCATTTAATGTGGATAAAAGTGAAGCTCAAATAATTTAACTTTCCCAAGTGCACCTGAAATCTGACCACTTCCATGCATTTTTTGTCAACACCCTCATCCAAGCCACCCTCATTGTTTGTCTCACTACTTAAGCCTAGAAGCCTCAAATTCACGATTTCTTCCTCCAGTCAACCTTTCAACATTGTTCAGTCACCAGTCTATTACTTAATTTTGAAATTTTAATAGATCTTTCATCTTTAAAGCTTTCAATAGCTTCCCATTGCATTTAAAGTAAAACCCAGACATTTCCTGACTAACATGACCTTTCCAAATTCATGTCTCTACTTGACCCATGGTCATTATGTGCCAGCCAGCCATACTGCTCCTCCATCCATTTTCTACTACAAAGACTCCTTAAATGTGAGTCCTCTGCTGGAATAGTCTATTCTCCGAGATTCTTTGCCTTTTTGTCCTTTCGATATCAGTCTAAATTCGCTTCCTCAAAAGGAATTTCCTTGACTTTCCAGTTTCAATTGAATCTCCCTCATAGTCTTTTAAAAAGTATATTCATTTCAATTACAGATCTTTAAATCTCAGTTTGCAATTACATGTTTATTTGGGTGATTATGACATTTTATATCTTTTCCTCCAGACCTTAAGCACCACAAAAGTAGGGATCATGTCTTTATTCTTCACAACTGTCCATGTACCCAATGTCTAGTAATGAACATGACTCAGATAAGGTCCTCAATAAATATTTTAGAATGAAGGAATAAGTGAAAGATTACAGTTAAGTAAGTAAAATGACTGAGATTCTGAACATTTTGTAAGGCATGAAGGTCATAACCAGTATTTCTGGTAAATTAAGAGTGGCCTCATATAACAATGTACTGGTTGCAGAAATTTATATAGTGAAGCTACAGGATTCTTCTTCAGAGTTACCATATGAATATCAGACTTGTTTTTCCTTTACAGTTACTGAACTTCAGATGCTTAATATAATCTTTGTTTTCTGAATTATAGGTTGAATTACACTTGCTTTTTATTTTTGTTTATTTATTTATTTATTTTTTGAGACAGAGTCTCACTCTGTTACCCAGGCTGGAGTGCAGTGGTGTGATCTTAGCTCACTGCAACCTCCACCTCCCAGGTTCAAGTGATTCTCCTGCCTCAGCTTTCATACACTTGCATTTCTTTAAAAAATTGTTTTACATTTTCTTTATGGTTTAATTGTAATTTTTCTTTCCATACTCAACAGAAGTTATTACGAGGACAGAAAACAAATTAAGTTTAAATATTTAGCTAAAACTTGACCAGGTGCAGTGGCTTACGCCTGTAATCCCAGCACTTTGGGAGGCTGAGGTGGCGGATCACAAGGTCAGGAGATTGAGACCATCCTGGTTAACACGGTGAAACCCTGTCTCTACTAAAAATACAAAAAATTAGCCAGGCGTGGTGGCGGACACCTGTAGTCCCAACTACTCGGGAGGCTGAGGCAGGAGAATCGTGTGAACCCAGAGGCAGAGCTGCCAGTGAGCCGAGATCACGCCACTGCACTCTAGCCTGGGCAACAGAGTGAGACTCCATCTCAAAAAATAAATAAATAAATATTTAGCTAAAACTCAAATATGTATTTTTTTAAATGCAGCAATTTTTAAACTTTCTCAACTACTTCTTATATATGCTATTTTTAATATATGAATGTATTAAATTACTGGCACATTATAGAGGCCCAGTATTTCATTTAGCAAGAGATAAGAATAGTCATATAAAGCTCTTAAGTTGCTCAAATTTTCAACAGATATTGATATAAAAGTAGATGCATTATGTAGGACCTAGTAAATTTCCTTTCTTTTTTGTTTTTTGGAAATGGAATCTTGCTCTGTCACCCAGGCTGGAGTGCAGTGGTGCAGTCTCGGCTCACTGCAAGCTCCGCCTCCCGGGTTCATACCATTCGCCTGCCTCAGCCTCCCGAGTAGCTGGGACTATAGGTGCATGCCGCCATGCCTGGCTAATTTTTTTGTATTTTAGTAGAGACGGGGTTTCACTGTGTTGCCCAAGCTGGTTGCAAACTCCCGAGCTCAGGCAATCCGCCCGCCTCGGCCTCCCAAAGTGCTGGGATTACAGGTGTGAGGCAACAAGCCTGGCCTGGACCTAGTAAACTTTCATTGAAATGTAACACAGACACAGAAATTTGCATAAATCATAGTTATGCAGCCCAATGAATTATTACAAAGTGAACACAATTATGAAACTACCAGCACTTCTCAATAATATTGCCCCTATCAAAGATGATGACTACTACTCTGATTTCCATCACTGTAAAATGATTTTGCCTATTATATATATATATATACACAGTACTTTATAGTACAGAAATTTATGCATAGTAAATATATACAATATACAATATCAGTATACAGTAAATCAGATAATATGTACACTTTTGTATATTCTGGCTTACATCACTCAACAATATGGTAGATTCTATTCTGCTGTTAGGTGTAACATGAGTTCCGTCTTTTTTACTGCTCTATAGGATTCCATTTTAAGAATTCATCACAATTGGCCGGGCGTGGCAGTTTACACCTGTAATCCCAGCACTTTGGGAGGCCAAGGCAGGCGGGTCGTGAGGTCAGGAGATCGAGACCATCCTAGTTAACAGAGTGAAACCCCATCTCTACTAAAAATACAAAAAAAATTAGCCGGGCATGGTGGCGGGCACCTGTAGTCCCAGCTACTTGGGAGGCTGAGGCAGGAGAAGGGTGTGAACCTGGGAGGCGGAACTTGCAGTGAGCTGAGATCCCACCACTGCACTCCAGCCTGGGCAACAGAGCAAAACTCTGTCTCAAAAAAAAAAAGAATCTATTCCAATTTACTTGTCAATGCTATCTTTGACATCCATTTAGATATTTTTCCTGGTTTGGGGCTCTTGTAAATAATGCTTCTATGAACACTCTTGAACAAGTTGTGTGATGCATATATGTGTGCAGTTCCGTTGGGTATATGTCTAGGAATGGAATTGTTGGGTGTGTGTATTTGTAGTATTAGCAAATATTGCCAGTTTTTCAGCCTAATTTCCATCTTTTTACATCCCTATTGGCAGTGTATAAAAAGTATTGTAGTTTAAATCTGCACCAACTTGTCATAGCCTGTTTCAAATTCAGCCATTCTTTTAGGTGCTTAATGATGACACATGGTCATTTAAGTCTGAATTATTTGATGAGTAATGATGTTAAAAATCACTTTTTATATATTTTAAATGAACATTTGGATATCATCTTTTGTCATATACCTAATCAATCGTTTATTCTTTTCTCCTCTAAACTAGAGATTCTGTTTTTTTTTTTTTTTCTCCTTGGTTTGTGGGAGTTTTTTTATATGCATTATGAATACAAGCCTTTGGCAGATTGATATATTGCCACATCTTCAACTCTGAGGCGTTTTTAGTTTTGGTGGTATCTTTTGACAAACTGAAATATTTAATTTTAGTGAGGTTGAATTTATTAATTTTTTGTTAATTTGTAGTGCTTTTATGTCCTGTTTAAGAAATATTTGCTTACTTCAAATCAGAAAGAAAGCTGTTCTCCCATCTAAATAAAATTTTAAAAACGTATTGTTTACCTTTTACGTTAAGGTCTGCAAACATTTGAAATTGACTTTTGTGCATGGTGTATGCTGGAGATAAAAGTTCATTTCATTTTTCCATGTGAATATCCAATTGAATCAATGCTATGCATTGAAAAGACTACTTTTCTCCATTGTATTGCAGTGGCATTTTTTGTAAGACGCTGACTCTATAAGTGAAAGTCTGTTGCCGAACTCTATTCTGGCCTATTTGTCTTGCTTGCACCAATAATAGAATGTTTAAAATAAGTCTAGATATTCAATGATACGTACCAGTGAATATTGCTCTGCTTTGAGAATAGATTGGCTATTCTTGAATAATGATATAAGTTTTAAAAACGTTTTTCCAACTTCTAAACACGCAAACATGAAAAAATAATCTTCCAGGATTTTGTTGAAGATTAAATTTTTTTCCAATGATCAATTTTTGGAGAATAAATATTTTTATAATATGAAGTATTTGACATGCATGGTATGTACTTTGGCTTGTTTAGGCCTTCTTTAATTTGTCAGTTATATTTTGTAGTTTCTGTTTAGATGCTTGTGTATTTAGCATTAAATGTATTCTAAGTTATTTGATATTTGATTCTTTCTTTTTTTTTTTTTTTTTTTTGAGGCAGAGTCTCGCTCTGTCACCCGGACTGGAGTGCAGTGGCCGGATCTCAGCTCACTGCAAGCTCCGCCTCCCGGGTTTACACCATTCTCCTGCCTCACCCTCCGGAGTAGCTGGGACTACAGGCGCCCGCCACCTCGCCCGGCTAGTTTTTGTATTTTTTAGTAGACGGGGTTTCACCGTGTTAGCCAGGATGGTCTCGATCTCCTGACCTCGTGATCCGCCCGTCTTGGCCTCCCAAAGTGCTGGGATTACAGGCTTGAGCCACCGCGCCCGGCTGATTCTTTCATGAATGGTATCTTTCTTAAATTTCATTCTCTAACCAATTGAAAATGTATACAAAATGATTTTTGTGTACAGATCATGTGAATCTGTAGTCTATAAAATTTGTTCTATTTTAAAAATCTGGATTATTTAGGTTTTCTATATTCTACTATCTGTGAATAAAGGCAGTCTTTTATCACCATTTATATATTTTATTTCTTTTTCTTGCCTTATTACACTGGCTAGGACTTCTCATACAATGTTGAATAGACATGATATTGGGTATTTTATTTCTGACCTTAAGAGTAGAGTTTTCAAAACATCACTAATGTGTATAATGTTTGCTGTTGGTCTTTGTAGATATTTCAGAAGGTAAACAAAGTTCTGTTCTAGTCATTGTTTCCTTAGTTTTATTATTATTATTGATAGTGTTAATTTTAACAAAATAAAATTTTCATCTTTTTCCATTATCCTGTCATTTTCTCCCTCTTTGTTAATGTGGTGAAATTATCTTGCTTGATACATATAATTTTAATTTCTGCATGTACATATAGTTGAATTAAGGCCATGGATTGAATCTTTGGATCTTTAGCTTAATTGTTTTTGCCAAGTTTGGAAAATTTTTAGACATTAGCTTTTTAATACTGTTTTAGCCTTATGCTCTCTCTCCTGCTTCTGGGACTCTAAACATATACTATATATATTTTTTTCTTTTTATAACATCCCATATTTTTCTTATGTTCTTTTCTGTCTCTTCCTGTTTGTTTGTTTGTTTGTTTGTTTTGAGATGGAGTCTGGCTCTGTCACCCAGACTGGAGTGCAGTGGCACCATCTTGGCTCACTGCAAGCTCTGCCTCCCGGTTCACACCATTCTCCTGCCTCAGCCCCCTGAGTAGCTGGGATTACAGGCACCCGCCACCACGCCCAGCTAATTTTTTTGTATTTTCAGTAGAGACAGGGTTTCACCATGTTAGCCAGGATGGTCTCGATCTGTTGACCTCGTGATCTGCCTGCCTCCGCCTCCCAAAGTGCTAGGATTACAGGCGTGAGCCACTGCGCCTGGCCTCTACTTGCTTCTTAGTTCTTTTTTAGACTCTTTCTCTGTGTATAGATTTAGAAAATTAAAGAGAAGTATTCCTAACTGTAAGCCCATTTTTGTCTTCTGTCTCTCTTGGATTTTGCCTTTTAAGTTCTAGATACCTCACTCTAATTTCTGTCTCTTGATCCTACCATATTTTCCCTACATACCTCATGTGTGTACCAAAGCTATTTTGTTTCTCAGCTTTTTGTTTTTTTTCTTTGACTTCTGCCTTGTTTCTCAATCTCTGTCTCCAGCAAATGCTCTAAGTATGAAAGCTGCTTACAGAATGTCAGGTAACCCTTTTGTGATTGACCTCTTTGAGGGATCTTGGCCCCTCAAGTCCTGATAACCTCAGTGACTCTCCAGTGACTTCAAACGAAGCCTCTCCCTCTTTGTGATTGTATCTGTTTTTATAGTTGTTCTCAGTGGGAGGGTTAGTCAGCTACTCTATTGCAGCCATCTCAGAAATTCCCTGTAAATTTGTTTTGATGACTCAAGAGTTTCATGTTGTTTTGAGTGTCAGAATCTGAGTGATTTAACAAGTATTGCATAAGCTTTAATAAAAGCCATAAAAACATGAAAAATATGTTTGCTACAATATGTGTGAAATCCTTTAAATAGGCAACCCAAAGGCACTATGCCAGTGGGAGATTTCTTATTTCTGAAAGAGTTGGAATGGAAAGGAATCCCAGTTTTTCTGAATCTGAGAACAGATTATATTAGAATATAAAATGGCAAAAACATATAAATATATAGTCACTTACTATTCAGAGTAGAAAGAATATACTGATCACAGGCTACAGGAATTTCATTTGCAATCCATTGGAGATCTGAAATATTATTGCTCACTAGTTTTCCAGTTAGGGGAGAGGTAAGAAATAGGGTTGTGCTCTGGTCAGATGAGTAGTGAAAGCTTCAGTGGCAACCAAGAGAGTACCAGAAGTTGAGAAGTTGCAGATCCATGGGGCTCAGGAACTGTTACCAATGGACAGACTGTTTCATTTCTGTTCTGCCGAAGGACATTAATAGGCAGTTGGATTTTGCCAAAAAAGAATTAGGATAGTGAATAAGAACCTATTGAAATGATTTTAAAACCCTGTAAATCATTTTCAGATGAGATTATATTTTAGATGTGAATTAAAACATATGAAACCTATGTTTGATCTTTATTTTATGTATTAATTTTTCAGGATTGGTCTAGTATAAAACTAAATATAAACCAAATAACTAAATCAAATTTAGAGATTAATATTCAGATACTTTAGATGATAAGGGGGGAACTTATCTATGCTCGTATCTCATGCATTAGGGCTGCATTTTCCTAAAAATATTTATCCAGATATTTTAATGGTGTCAAAAACATTAAGTATTTACAATTAGGAACATTTTATTTTGAAATTGTGAAGTAAAATTTTTAAAACTAAAATATATCTAGTATGTAAAATTTCATATCACTATATTTTATTAGGAAGGATACATGTATTCATGCTCTAAAAGAGGAATTAGTCACAATTTTTTACATATTTTAGAGACATTAAAAGCTTTGGTATCATTATAGACATTCTAAATCTCAAAAGCACTAATCTACAAAGAGCAACAATCGGGAGAGTCAGGGAGAGAGGATTATAGTTTCAGATGTAACAACTTATTCATCATTATGGCTTGCATATTGATGGCTGTGGAGACTGCTGACTCATCAGTGACTTACACACTCAAGATAGAGTAAATTTTGACTCAGTAATTCCATTTCTTATTCAACTGTGTTTATAACTTGGTATTATTTAATCAAATACTTATTTTACAGAGGTTATGAATTCTCTAAGTCCTCCATTAAATTAAAAGTACATTTTATGTCAACTTCTATATATTTATTCATTCTATCATTTATTCTGAACATTTTAATATGCCAAACAGTCATTTATCGCTAATATTTTATGATTTCACTCCTTATGGATATAGAGTTGGGGCGGAAATAGTCTACGTGAGAATTAGAAAACCCCAAATCAAATCTTTGCTGGAGCATGGGTTAGGTTGGGCAAGTCATTTTCTATCACCAGAAACAGAGATTCCACATATATATTTATTAAATGTTATTTAATTATGTGATTATCTCAATTAAAATAAATTCTAAAAATGAGCACAAGGATATTTACATTGCAACATATAATTATACAACAATTATTATTTTTCAGTTCTGTTCATTGCAAATGCCTGGAAGCAATGGCAATCCAATAGGAATAGACACCTCTCATCTATATTATGGCCTTAAAATACCATTCTTCATTAAAAGGAATTACAACTTTTGCAAAGAATACTGGACTTTAGCCATGTGACAAAAAATATATAATGAACCTGGAGAATTTCAGTGAGTCAATAATCAGGCATCTGTCAAACTCTGTTATTTTGTGTAAAAGGACACAGAAGCCAACATAAATAGCTCACATTTTTCAGATATAGGAGAATAATTTAAACATAAGAAAGAATGATTAAGGGGATTATATAAAACATTGAAATAGGCTTCTGAGTTTATTATGTGACAAGAGATTGAAAGAGGTAGAGATGAGAGAGAGAATAAGGTGGGGCTGGTGGTGGGGGAATTGTGAAGGGATCAAGAAATTCATTGAACACCACTGAAAGAAATTTAGCACCAACTCCTGTTCCTTAAATCAGCAACTAAAATGAGATATTCAATAATTTATTCTGAATTGTCCTTATGATTGATAATTCATACTGTCCAAATAGCTTTGGATGATGAGGGAGGGAAAGTTATTATTTATGATAGTATTTGATCTAATAATAACAAAGTATAATTAAATTTTTTAAAATTGTCATTTTAGACCGGCCTTGGTGACTCACGCCTGTAATCCCAGCACTTTGGGAGGCTGAGGCAGGTGGATTGCCTGAGGTTGGGAGTCTGAAACCAGCCTGACGAACATGGAGAAACCCCGTCTCTACTAAAAAATACAAAATGAGCTGGGCATGGTTGCGCATGAGGTAGGAGAATCGCTTGAGCCCGGGAGGAGGAGGTTGTGGTGAGCTGAGATCGCACCATTGCACTCCAGCCTGGGCAACAAGAGTTAAACTCCGTCTCAAACAAACAAACAGAAGTCATTTTACAGCTCCAGGTAAAATAAGTGATTTAGGAACTAACTCTCAATGGAAAACAAATATGTAGAAAATTGATGGAAATGTTTACAATGAAGGGAATATGGTCCATGTTGGTTAGCATGACTAAGATGGTGAAAAAACACTGTATGATTCCTCATGTGATGTAATATGAAACAATAACTATGTTACTCTTCTACTGCTATTACAAAATACCAGAAACTGGGCAATTTATAAGTAATAGAAATTTATTTCTCATAGTTACGGAGGCTGAGAAGCCCAAGATCAAGGTGTTGGTAAGTTTAGCGTCTAATGAGAGCCTAATCTCTGCTTCCAAGATGGCACCTTGAACACTGTGTCCTCCCATGAAGATGGAAGGGCCAGGGAAGCTCTCTAATGCCACTTGTTCCATCATCAACTCAAAAGTCTGAAGAGCAGCCTTATCTGAATATCATCCAAATTAGATATGGGTGAAACTTAAGGTATGATTCGTTCTGTGACAAATTTCCCTATAGCTGTGAGCCTGTGAAACCTAACAAGTTATGTGCTTCCAAACTACAACGATAGGACAGGCATAGGATAGATATTCCCATTTCAAAAGGAACAAATAGAAAAGAAGAAAGGGTTAACAGGTCCCAAGTAAAACAAAATTTGATAAATTGACCATTGGTCAAAATTAAAAGCATATGATGTTTAAAAGACATCCTTACAAAAATGAAATGACATGCACAGAATGAGAGAAAATAATTTATCCATTTATTTTTTTCTGAGACAGGGTCTCCCTTTGTCCCTCAGGCTGGAGTGCAGTGATGCCATCACAGCTCACTGTAGCCTCAACCTCTTGGGCTCACGTGATTCTCCTACCTTAGCCCCCGAGCTGAGACTACAGGCATGCACTGCCATGTCCAGTTATATTTTTATTTTTCATCGAGAAGCAGGGGTCTCACTGTGTTGCCCTGGCTGTTCTCAAATTCCTGGACTTAAGTGATCCTCCCACTTTGGCCGCCCAAAGTATTGGGATTACAGGTGTAAGTCACTGCACACAGCCAAAAAATATTTTTAAAGTGGTTATGATAAAGGACATATATAGAATTTGTGGGGGTGGGGCAGCATGCAAATGCACACACACACACACACACACACAAAATACCAAAATCAAAAACACCTCTTCCAACCCAATATAGTATCAAGAAAGCAGACAACTCAATTAAAATATGGGCAAAAGATTTGAATGGACATTTAGCCAAAGAAAATGTGACTTGTCAGTAAGCAAAGAAAAAGATGCTCAACTTCATTAATCACTAAGGAAATGCAAATCAAAAACATAGTGAAATACTTCTACATACCCACTAGAATGGCTAAAACTAAATACATTGACAAAACAATGTATTGACGAGGCCTTGGATCAACTGGAACTCTTGTACATTTCTTGTGGGAATATAAACAAATACAATCTTTTTGAAAAAGATTGTTTTGTTTTGTTTTGTTTTGAGATGGAGTTTTGCTCTTATTGCCCGGGGTAGAGTGCAGTGGCCCAATCTCGGCTCACTGCAATCTCTGCCTGCTGGTTTCAAGTGATTCTCCTGCTTCAGCCTCCTAAATTGCTGGGATTACAAGCGCCTGCCACCACGCCTGGCTAATTTTTTTTTTATATTTTTAGAAGAGACAGGGTTTCACCATGTTGGTCAGGCTGGTCTAGAACTGCAGACCTTGTGATCCACCCACCTTGGCCTCCCAAAGTGCTGGGACCACAGGCGTGAGCCACCACGCCCGCCCACAATTTGAAAGTTTTTATTTTTTAATAAAAATAAAGCAAATTAGAAGCAAATGTTTTTTAAAAACTAATTCATTAAAGTATTAAATTATTGAAAAGTAATAGATCATTATTCTTCTGAGCTCATGTGGGAAATACACACTTTTTGGTATTCAGAATTATAGTAAATCCAGAAATAGAAATGGAGAGTTATTTCTGTGATTCGGATTTTTAACACTTCATGGTGTGGCTATTTTTTTGGAAAGGATCTTTTAGAAAGATAATCACAAAAAAAATAAACAATAGATCAAGTTATTTTAAATTTTGTTCAATAACTTTTTTTTTTTTTGAGACAGAGTCTCACTCTGTTGCCCGGGGTGGAGTGCAGTGGCCCAATCTCGGCTCACTGCAATCTCTGCCTGCTGGTTTCAAGTGATTCTCCTGCCTCAGCCTCCTGCTCCCAAGTCGCTGGGACTACAGGCGCCTGCCACCACGCCCGGCTAATTTTTTGTATTTTTTAGTAGAGACGAGGTTTCACCATGTTAGCCAGGATGGGCTCCATCTCCTGATCTCGTGATCCACCTGCCTTGGCCTCCCAAAGTGCTGGGATTACAGACATGAGTAACCGCACCTGGCTGTGTGTGTGTATTTTTAATATAGACAAGGTTTTACCATGTTGGCTAGGTTGGTCTCGAACTCCTGACCTTGTGATTCGCTCGCCTCGGCCTCCCAAAGTGTTAGGATTACAGGTGTGAGCCACTGCACCCACCCTACTTACTCTTTCATTTCCCAAATGTTTATTTAACTCCTGAAATGTAGCAGAACATCTGCTAAGGATGCGGTTTCAAACAGATAAGTGTGTTATTTCAACATACCCTTTCATAATTTTTGTCAAAAATTTTATGTTGACTTTTGTGGTTTATAATGATCAGTTAGATTGCTTTCTTCCTTTGAATGTTCCATTAAAGTAAAATTTAATTGAAAGTTCTATCTTAGTTGCTTTAAGCTAGAATAGAAAAACATGTTTTTCTAACTCAAAACTTTTCTTTCTTTCTCCCTCCTTCCTTCCTTCCCTCCCTCCCCCCCTGCTTTCTTTCTGAGTCTCTCTCTGCTGCCCAGGTTGGAGTGCCGTGGTGTGATCTCCACTCACTGCAAGCTCTCCTGCCTCAGCTTCCCGAGTAGCTGGGACTAAAGGCGCTCGCCACCACGCCTGGCTAATTTTTTTGTATTTTTAGTAGAGACAGGGTTTCACCAGGTTAGTCAGGATGGTCTCAATCTCCTGACCTCATGATCCACCCACCTCGGCCTCCCAAAGTGCTGGGATAACAGGTGTGAGCCACCATGCCCGGCCACTCAAAACTATTTTTTAAAATCCACGTTTAGAAATTGAATTTCACTTTTCTCATGACATTGGTGAGCATCAAGATATACAGGGGTTTCCCACTGAGGTTTCTGATTTCTTTGGTATATGTCTCAGAACCAAATAAAATAAACTCCCTATTTTGCTCTTATATGTTGTGAGGACTTGGAAAGCCGGAGAAAGTAAGTACAATCTATTATTCAGTAACTTCCAGTAATAGGTAGCAAAACTCATACTCAAAATATTATGTATCTAAATAAATCGCCAACTGACTACATAATAATTTATATCCTAAATAAATGAGTTCTGTTTGTGTAGGATTCAGAATGCTGCTAGTTTTATTTATTTATTTATTTATTTGAGATGGAGTTTCACTCTTGTTGCCCAGGCTGGAATGCAATGGTGCAATCTTGGCTCACGACAACCTCTGCCTCCCAGGTTCAAGCGATTCTCCTGCTTCAACCTTCTGAGTAGCTCATGCACCACCATGCCCAGCTTATTTTGTGTTTTTAGTAGAGACAGGGTTTCTCCATGTTGGTCAGGCTGGTCTCAAACTCCCAACTTCAGGTGATCTACCCATCTCAGCCTCCCAAAGTGCTGGGATTACAAGCGTGAGCCACCATGCCCGGCCCCAGAATGCTACTAGTTTTAAGTGATGCCAAAATATTTACATAAAAGAAAAAAACTCAATCATCCATTTATTTTCAAATATTCAGATGTTATTCACATCAAACATCCAGATGTGTGATGAAATTTATTTTTTATTTGTTTTATACTAGATAGCTATGTCTGAATGCAATTAATTATATCTATATACTTCTAATTTAATAAATAAAATGTAAAAAGATTCCTGTGTTGAATAGAAGAATGCATTTGAAAGTTTGCTGTAATGCAGATATAGGATCTATTAATACAATCACCATTTTCAAGAGCTCCTTTGGTAAATACAATTTCAATCATATGACTTCAATCAATTAAAAGACTTTGACTTGGATCCTATTAATGTCTATTTGAAGATATAAAATAATAGCTATGCATTGTTCTAATTTAATCCTCAATTCATGAACATGTGTTACACACAAGTTACATCCTTATTAATGGTAACATAGATCAAAAAGGTTATATTTATAAATTAAAACACAGCTTATTCAAAGTATATTTTGCTTATACTGACATGACTAAAAACTACAGCATGCATGTGAAAGCATATGTAATCAAATTCACAGATTCTTCATGCTCATTCATGTTATTCTCTTCAGCACTCTGTTGAAAATGAAATAATTGGTCGGGCATGGTGGCTCACACCTGTAATCCCAGCACTTTGGGAGGCCGAGGTGGGGGGATCACGAGGTCAGGAGAACAAGACAATCCTGGTTAACACAGTGAAACTCCATCTCTACTAAAAATAAAAAAAAGTTAGCCAGGCGTGGTGCCTGTGGTCCCAGCTACTCGGGAGGCTGAGGCAGGAGAATCACTTGAACCTGGGAGACAGAGGTTGTAATGGGTGGAGATCGTGCCACTGTACTCCAGCCTGGGTGACGGAGCAAGACTCTGACTCAAAAAAAAAAAAAAAAGAAAAAGAAAAGACATAACTAAATATTTAAGTGATCAAAATGCAAACAAAGATCTAACTAGGAACTAAAATAATTTGCAGCCCAGTATTTTAACCTTTAGCTTACCTTACTAAGATTTGGACACACCTATTTGTCCTTCTAGATTAGCAAAATATGGAATGTAAGTGTTCCTGATAGATGGATGCAGGATATATCTACCTAATATCAGTAAAAACAGATTTGAAAGAGAAACTTTTACATTTGCCATAAGATTACAGAAATGATAAAACAATGGCTTTTAATTTACAGTGTTTGAGCTTTAAAAGATGAAGGATTAAACTTTAGGCATAATTTTTATCAAATCAGCTTTTTCTGTCCAAACCATCTTTATGTTCTATTTGGAATTCAAGAGTGGGCCAAATATATTTTTTTCTTGGAGGTAACATGATAATTCTCCAAAGAATCTCGTCACTATCTAAAAGCTTGCCTGGCTTTTATTTACTGAAATATTTTGTCCTTGCAATTAACCTGTTCATTCTCAAATATAGACCTTGCCCATCACCAGACCCTTTACCACTAGAGCTCCAGGCAGATTAATAATGAACATTACACTGCTTCACTGCTTTTCTTTTGTATCTTTCTTAATATGGTTGAACTTAAATTATGTAACAAATGAATGTTCAATTTTCATGGTTTTCAGCCTCTGGTTACAAGTTCTTCAGTATTATAAATTAAGTTAACCACAGAAATAAAGACAGAAGTACTCAAATGAGTGAATTCCAATTTCTATTAATACCTGATAAAATTTTTATTGGAAAACAATGTTAAAATCTATAGGTAAATTAAGATTTGCATATCTTTCATTGTATTCATGATTACTATTATATAGACAAGGGGGGCTTTTGGTAGTGACAAGCTAATTGCAATTCTTGAAACCAGGTAGATTATTTGGCTCCATTCAGAAATTATATGACATGTTAATGATAGTCTTCACTGATTTTTCTTCTTAAATGTCCACAGGTAACCAACCAAATCAAATAATTCAAGGGAATAATACCAACATGTAGGATAATTTATTCATTTATTAATTCAACTATTTACTGATTACCTACTGTGTGCAAAGCACAGTTCTAAGTACTAGAAATGTAGCAATAAATTAAAACAAACAACAAACTATTTCATGACTCTTATGACCTAGTGGTGAGGGATAGACAATAGGCAGAATAATATTATACTGTATCAGAAAATTCATATTAATATGAAGAATATAAGGTATGCAAGGTGATATGAAATATTGAGGCATGTTGCATTATTATATAAGGTAGCAAGAAAGCCTCTCTATGGATGACATTTCAGGAAATATTTGAAGTAAATTTTTGCATGATTCCTTTAGGTATCTAGTCCGGGAGCAGCATCGTGGACAGAGCAGGACAGGATTCAGATACAGGAACTCTCAGTGGGGAACATTCCTGGTATGTATGAGGGACATGATGGAGTCCTATGTGGCAAGAGCAGAGGGAGAAAGAGGAGAGCGATGGAGATATGGTCAGAAAGGCAATGGTTGGGGGCAGATTAAATAAAGTTGGGATTACTTAATGGTTTTTTCTCTTTTTTTTTTTT
>NW_012121154.1:6092705-6108750 GCF_000951035.1 Colobus angolensis palliatus | reverse complement strand
TCCTGACCTTGTGATTCGCCCGCCTCGGCCTCCCAAAGTGCTGGGATTACAGGCGTGAGCCACCGCGCCCGGCCTTGGAAACACATTTTAAGAGTACACTAATAAACTGCATTATGCCAAGTAGAAGATACAATGGAAATTCAGGATGATAAGGGATCAGGAAACAATTTTATAAATTATGCAACATATTAAATGTAACTTCAAGATTTTACCCTTGTACCCCAACCCCTACTGAAAGTCTATTGTCAACATTGCAGCAGAGCTCATCTCTTAAAAATATGTCACAAAATGTCTCTTCTCCTTTTAAAACTCTACAGTAGCTCCACAAAGTCCTTACAAGTGTCTGCAAAGCTGCATATAACCCTTCCTCCATCACTCCTCTTAGCTTGTTGGCTCCTACAATCTCCTTCTTTGCTCACTCTGCTCGGGTCACTGTGGCTGCTTTGCATAAGGTTGTTCTTTACAACTGGAACGCTCTTCCGTAGTCACATGGCTAATCTCCTTCACTCTTTCAAGCCCTTGTTCAAATATCACTCCAAAGAAACCTACTCGGGGCACTCTATTAAACTTGCAAGCCATCCTTTTTTCTGCATCCCCATTCCTTCACCTGGCATTTCTTGTTTCCACAGGACTTATCAATATTTAAAAATTACACATTTCACTTATTGATTATAGTTGTTGTTATGTTTGATTTGTTTGTTTTCAGCTATCTCTCTTTGCTAAAATGAAAGCTCCATAGGCACAAGGGTCCTCTTTTTGTTTATGGATCTATCCTAGATTCTCAAAATGAAATAGGAAATAAAGTAAGATGTCAATAAATACTTTTAAAGTGTTGTTCTTTCAACAAAAAAGACAAAGCCTTATGATGTTAGAGAGCCCTTAATAAAAACTGCAGTAGATTTAAACTTTCACTCTATAGTATAGTATAGACCAATAGAGCAATAACAATACAATGATGAAAATGTTTGCCACAGTATCCAGGTTAGTAGCCACTAGTCACATACGGTTCTTGAGCACTTGAAATGTCACTGGTATGGCTGAAGAACTGAACTGTTTATTTTATTTAAGTTTAATTAATTAAAATTTACATTTATATAGTCACATAGGCTAGTGGTAACCACATAGGAAAATGCGGCTCTAGAAAGCATAAACTAAAGCCACTGAGTAAAAGTTAATGTGAAAGAGTTTTGTTGAATTAAAGAAGAACATCCCAATCAGAGCTATCCAACAATGGAATGGGCTGTCTCACAAATAGAGTGGGCTCTACCTCAACGAAGTAGTTTCAAGAGTGGCTGGAGGGTTACAGAATTGTTACTGCAGAGATATATGCCCAGGTAGGTTTGATGCACTACTAAGTTAATGTAATTTCCAAATTCAGTATCCTATTATGCTTTTTAGAGTTAAAATCCATGCCTGCTGTAACGTGTTTACTAATCCTATAATGGAAGAAAATACAGTATTCCACAAGTAGTATACTTACTTTAATTTTTTCTTTAAATTCTGTTAGGGAAGGGCAATGGAGAAAAAAGATTATGTATATATAACAGATAACAGAACAAAATAGTTGTTTTGTCATAACTTTTGGATTTGAAGCCAGGTTCTACAATGTAATATAAGGAGTGTGGACTTTAGAGTCATAGTGAGAGTCATGGAGGCTCCAGAGACTCTGAGGAATTACTATTCTCTGATGGTTGAAGACTACTAGATGTCCATCAGTGTCGGTCTTCTTTACTTTCACAGTAATAGTATTGGCTGCTCACCCAGGAAAGACAGGTCCCTAAGTCTTTGTAGTAGTTGTTGATATGGGACTAAGCTCTTGCCACTGCGGTACAAAAAAAGGTGTTGTGTGCAACTTCTGTCTTGCTAATTTAAGAGGGAATCTCTGGCTCTAGCCATCTGTTCTTTGTCTTGTTCCACTGGCTAAAATGGCAATAATCAAATAGATCTTGGATTTTTTAACAATGTGAATATATTATTTGTTCAATAAGTTAAAAACATGTCTATTAAATTTCTAATCTATATCGGGACTAGTTAATAACATAGAAAACATAAGGTGTTTCCCTCAAAGCAAAATAAGTGTTTTAAGTATTTGATTTTCTCAAAATCAAAACTGTTGTGATTTCTTTCTCAAAAATCTAACGTTAGATTTGCAATACAAGGTTTGGCAATAGTCCTGATACAGTGATGAATGTGACAGGACAAACTTTATGATTGCTACTATGACTGGTGACTTTACTTTTTCATTTGAAACACTTCATATGCAAAAGGAAAAGGCTATTTAAAGCAATGGCAATGGCACCTTTCTTTTTTTCCTATATGGTACTTAATGTTTGATGACGACAAACACACTCAGGTTTAAGGCTGTAATTTTAGATGACATTCAAAGGATATAAATCAGTTTCCTGATACAAACATGTAATTAAAATCAAACAATGAGAATAGTTAAACATGGCATTACCAAACTGATTGTTTAATGATGGACTTCCTTTCCCCTAGCTGAAAGGTAAGGGATCATTGCAACTATTCAGTAGTCTAAATACAATTTGTGACATAAAATATTTTTCAAAAAATGTGTCAGCCTTCTGTCTGTATTTTCTCATGGGTGAATGTCAGATTAACAGACATTTTATTTTTTTATTATTTATTTATTTTTTGAGATGGCATCTTGCTCTTTCACCCAGGCTGGAGTGCAATGGCGTGGTCTCGGCTCACTGCAACCTCCACCTCCTGAGTTTAAGTGATTCTCCTGCCTTAGCCTCCTGAGTAGCTGGGACTACAGGTGTCTACCACCACACCCAGATAATTTTTGTATTTTTAGTAGAGATGGGGTTTCACTATGTTGGCCAGGCTGGTCTTGAACTCCTGATCTTGTGATTCGCCCACCTCAGCCTCCCAAAGTGCTGTGATTACAGGCGTTAGCCACCGTGCCTGGCCCAATAGGCATTTTATTAAGCAAAACTGTTTTTGTTTGTTTGTTTTGTTTTGTTTTCCACCAAAGTTTGCCAAAAGTCAAAGGTTAGCTAAAAAGACTCATTGTTGTATTTCTGATATAATGAATTGTAATTAGGGTACCTAAAGTGTATCATAATAAATAGGACATTTAGTTTATAATATAAGCAGATGGAAAAGTTTACCCAGCTTACCTAAAAAGATAGGGTTTTGTGTTGTTGCCATTTTCTATTATTCTATTCTCCAAGTTTAACAAAAACACATTCAATTCCAGTACTCGTTAGAAATTTTAGCAAGTTATTGAAATCATATATAATCAGGTCTATTTACCCAGGAGAGTACTAAAATCTTGAAGATTTTCTCTTGAGTAAAATAGTCTCATTTTTTAAAAGATCTGAAAGAATTCCTAAAACATTTGATATGCATTAAGTTACAAGGTTATAAATGAATATATTGCAACATGCTAGTAGAACAAAAGTCAACTTTCTAAAACATACTCTTAAGGCAAATTCTACCAAACACAGAGTGATTACAAAAATAAGGAGGCAGGTAGAAGAGAAAGATAATTATTTATCTGCTTAATCTTTGTAAATAAATCAAGTCTATGCTGTAAACCTCAAATCCTCCAAGAAAATGAACAAATGCATTTTCACTTTCAAAATAACTTTAACTCATTCCTAAAACTTCTCTAATTCAGTCACACCAGAAACCACTCCTTAATTTCCTATTTTAAAATTTGCTTTCTGAAATGCATGAACTGAACTGCATAAATCAAGAAGGCAGAAATGGAGGAATGCTGGAATATGCATAATGATCATGCAATAAAAATGAGATGCAGGTTTTGGAATAATAGTCCAATCTATTTCAATTTTTTTGCTTTGGTTTTTAGATGATTTTTTCCATAAACACAAAAGTAGATTTTTGTTAGGTCTGAGGCATTTTTAAACCTCTCTAGCTGAGTAGTCTCGGAATTTTTATATTTATCTTGTAAAAATATTAAGCAAGAGTGATTTCAGTTCCATCTCACTCTGAGTAAAAATCTAGATGATGAAATAAATTAACAAACAAGAAGGATTTGTATAGCTGGGCGTGGTGGCTCATGCCTGTAATCCTAGCACTTTGGGAGGCCAAGGCAGGTGGATTGCCTGAGTACAGGAGTTCAAGATCAGACTGGGCAACACAGTGAAACACCATCTCTACTAAAATACAAAAAGTGGCTGGGCATGGTGGCTCACACCTGTAATCCCAGCACTTTGGACTTTGGGAGGCCAAGGCAGATGCATCACAAGGTCTGGAGTTCAAGACCATCCTGGACAACATGGTGAAACCCTATCTTTACTAAAAAAAAAAAAAAAAAAGAGAAGGATTTGTATATTGTGTTAATTGTGCAAAGTGTTTTTAACTTAATAAAAGCAAATATTGGGTTTCCAGTTGAGAAAAGATGGTGTAAATTCATTTCTGTATGTTCTTCCATGCAAAGTAAAACTATAAATCCTGAAAATAACACCAGAAGCAGACCAAGGAGAATTTTGAAACATGTAATAAGGAAGACAGAATGACTAGAAAGCTCAAGACTGGAAATTCAGTATTTTAAGGTAGCAGAGTACCTTAAAATCCTTACCCAACAGAAAAAGATTAACTAAGCCCAAGCTAGTAACAGAAGGCAGTCCACCTAGATGAATTCCTCCACCTGAGTGTCCAATAGATCAACAGATGCAAAACCAACATGAAAAAAGGTGCTAGCATTATCTGACAAGAAATTTAAAGCAACGATCACAAAAATGCTGCAACAAGCATTTTTGCTATTTTTTATTACTAGGCATATTCTCCAAGTTTAACAAAAACACATTCAATTCCAGTACTCATTAGAAGTTTAAGTTTAAGAAAGTTATGTAAATCATTTATAATCAGGTCTATTTTCTCAGGAGGATATTAAAATCCTGAAGATTGAATCAAATGTGAAAATCAGAATGTCTCCACAAATAAATAGAAGATACCAAGGGGGAAAAGTGAGAATTTTAGAACTGAAAAAGATAACTCAAAAAACATCCTAAACGTCATAACACGCTAGTCATTAGTAAAAGCTAATACAAGTGAAATAATTTAACATCATTATTCTTGAAGATAATCAGTGGTAAAATAAACTGGAATCTTTATCAACAGATTATGGCTTAATAATTTCCATTTATGTAATTTTTAACACCAAACTGATTTTATGGAAATAAGTTTAATTTGGTTAAAAAAGTTAGTGAATTCAATATCAGTGACTTAAAAATAAAAGTTCCATTTCCCCAACACTCATCTGGCCTTAAAATAAATAAAAACTATTTGTAAAATATGTTTGTACTTCTTTTTAAACTACCTATACAAGAATACCATTCTCTATTAAAACCAAATTAAGCACATATTTATTCATTTTGATATTATCAACACTCAATACAAATATTTTTCTTATAATTCATCTCATGGAATTTTACAGTTTCCAAAGTAATTCATCTTATACTCACACTAGATTTAAAGTCATTAACAATTATTTGAAGATTATTTTTTCTCCATATCAAATGAAATCAGAACATTTACTTTGCAGAGAACACTTCTTTTAGAAGGCAAAATTCATGAGTTTTGCCTCATGACTCCTTATGAGGATCCGTATGAGTTCTATCATAAGCCAGTTTTTGATTGTTAGAATTCTTTGGGATATCAACCACAAGATGTAAACTAGTTTTCCGATGAACAAAACTTGGGGTCAAAAGAGAATATTTTTTTCCCAAAAGAATATGAGAAATTTGAAAGACTTTTAAAGAATAAGTTGATTGGCAGAGTTTGAAAAAACCTAATTATTGTAGAATAAGTGATTTTTGGTGGACATTTCGTCAGTCTTCAAGGAAAACCAACATTTTCCTCTTTAAACACTCTGAATCACAAAATAAATGCACCAGTGAATCCAGAACAATCTATATCTAACAAACATAATCTGATTCCTTCCTTTAAATATGAATTAAAGGAGAGAATTGTAGAGACCTACATTTAATAAGTGCCTATGGTATACCAGATACTGAGTTAGGTGATTTGTGTTGTATCCTTCCAAGAACCCCGCGATGTGACTAGTGTTACCTGAATTTGAAAGATGATGAACTAATTTAAGACACCAGATTAAATACCTTTCTTCAGATCACATATTTAAACAGGAGTTGAGCCTGGAATAAAACACACTTTCCCTTTTGTCCAGAGTCCGTTCTCTATCAGTACCATCCTGCTGTCTCAAACTACTGCCAGGTGTGATTTAGTTGTTCAAAATTCAGATGGAGAAGAACTAACAGAGCTTTTATCTTCACAATTGAATGTTACTGTCCTCAAAGTCAGATACACTGTCTCCTTCTTCATTGCATATTCATTCAATATCAAAGAATAAAATTGAGAAGAAAGTGTCGACAACTCATAGTCTAAAAATTGTGTGAGCACAGCAGTAGTCCTTGTCAAAAGGCAGTAGACAAAAGTAAGAAAACATTTCTGATCAAAACCTAGTTGTTTTTCTAGCTGCCCTTCTCCATTTCCAGCTGCTTCAGCCTTTCACTTGGCAGCAGGAATTTCATGACAGCTGCTGCAAGGATTATGATGAGAGGCTTCCTACTTTAACTGATCTTCTGGACAAGCTAATAGCTTTGCTCTGTCATTGTCAGGTCCAATCTAGTGCTGGTGATAGATAGGAAATTGAGCCTTATTACCATTCACCTAAAAGCTGATCCAAAATTAGACATAGAAATAGAATTATGTTGTTCCATTTGGTTTAAATTGCTATGTAAGTTAAAGGACTAAGTGAATAAGATTGTCTACACATGGGAAATTATTTATTAGTTGTCTTGGCTTTTTAGTAGCACAAAAATATTTTACTACAAGAACAGCAGCGATTGGGCATTATCCCTCCAAATCCCAGAAGCAATTTAGCAGCTGTAAAGGAGTCATAAATGATAGAATTATTTCTCCCAAAGAATATAACTAGTACAAAATATTAATGACTAAACCAAAGCAAATTTGAGAATGATATAAAGATTTGTCGAAAATGTAAGTAGTTTACTCAGTTTTATTGACTGAAAGTTTTGTATTTCATGTGAAACAGTCAGTGCATCTTAGAATGAGTTTTTTGCACACTTTTTAGATCTTCACTGCATTCATATAAAAATTTTTCAACCTCATCAGTCTCCCATCCTTATCCCCGTTATTCTCACAAAACAGCCTGCCTCCTACTTTGCTGCAAACTTCCATACTTCGGAATTCCTGATTATTCTATATCTCTTCTTACCTCTAGGTGTTTTTATAAGTTTACCTATGCTTTCATCATTTTTGGTGGTTTCAGAAGGGGTTTCTTCCTTTTTGGACTAACCTCTCCTATTTTTGTCATTAATTCAAAAACCATTTAATTCATGTCTGTCCGGAGCCAAAAATTGTAGGAAGTAGGAATTAAAGACAAGTAATTCCCCCGAAGGCATTCACTGCCATAGCCTTGCCATCCATTATATTCTATCACACTTGTAGCCTTAGGCTTACACTGTCCGTGGACTCTTTTTCCTCTGCATCTAAATAAACAACTACAGTACAAGAAAACAAAAGAAACCTATCTCTGTTCAACTGCCGTCTTGTATCTTACCCTACTATTGCCTCTCAATTTCTTAGTGACATTTGTGTCTACAAAATTTGTTTTCATTTACTCAGCACCAAGAACGTTTTTAACCTTACACACCTGGTTTCATCACACCACTCTTCTGAAATTTATTGAAAATTATCTATGGTCTCTCACTGACCTTCTTTGTAGTTCTTTTTTTATGGCTTATTTTCAACATTTCTGATAACTTTTGAATTCAGCACCTTCACTTCCGGGTTTGTGATGGTAATTTTTTATTGCTGTCTTTCCAACTTCTGTGGCTTTGCTTTTCTCTATGTCTTATTTGCCAGTAATTGGCTTCTGTTAATGCCTAAATATGTGTATTACCCAAGGTTGTTCTCTATCTTTTAAAATTTTCTTTTGACAAAACTATCTTTTATCAAGTCTTCAACTGTTGGATTAGTGTGATGGTTTTACAGATTTTTTTGGTTGTTGTTCTCAGAGGGAATAGAACTAGCGAGCCTCCATCAGGGGCTGAGATATATTTATCTAAGACACAGGGTAGAAGGAAATTGTTTTGAACAGAACTATAGCAGCTTTGTTTTTATTTTTATGTATTTATTTTAAAAGTCTTTCAATACAATAGAGTGATAGTTAGTCTCTTATATTGTCCCAAAGATCTGCTAAACTCACTTCATAATTAGTAAAATATTTGCATATATGATGTCAGCATTTATAAAGAAGAAACCATTGGGTGATGAGTCATGCACCTTCAATGACAATATTGAAAAAAAAAAAAAGGGAATGATACACTTTGTAGGAAGAAGGGGCAATCCTCAAATCACATTTACCTAAAAGATAAACCCTGCCTGCTGCAAGGCACCAAGTTGCCTGGGTCATTGTTATATAACCTCAGAAAGCTATATTTCTTGAAGAAAACTGGGGAAGAGTTTAGAGAACATATACCACAGAGTTACTCGATACTTCAGTGTGGTTTGGTAAAGTTAAATCCTTTCCATAGGACTTTTTCTTTTCTATCAAAAGCATGAGAGCTATTTGACATCTTATTCAAGACAAGAACATCTTTGTTAGCCATAATTTTGTGGCTAAACCCTCAGAATCTGGGGGCCTCACTCTAAAACTGAGAAATTATGTCAAATGGTATGTTACTTATACATATGTTGCTGTTAATATTTTTAAAGTTCTTTTGGTGTGAGAATAATTCAGGATTTATCTAATTCTCTTGTAGGATAATAGGGAAGCTTACACAGTATCTGACTGCCTCATGTTATCTCCAAATTCTCTGTGTCATAAACCTAGAGTCCATTTGTTCCATTGCCAGTCATGAATGAAGACAACTATTAACATTAGTTGTAAGCCTATATAATTTTTCATGTGGAATCTTGACAATTGAACTTCCTAAGATGATTACTAACGTAAGTACAGGCCCTAAAGGCACACTACAAAAGAATATAGGCAAATCGTTATTGCATCAACACTGTAGTTAAGTGTTTTATTACATTGATTACAGTATGAGTTCCATTCACATAAGTATTTACTACTCTATACTAGTTTGATGTCCATAAATGTTTTAGTAAATTACTTAATTGATATGGTAATGTTGAGTGCAAATATCTGTCTTAGTTGCATTTTTTCAGTCTTACTTAAGTTTTTGTGTGGAATATTGAAAGTCGTATAGTTTGTTAACCGTGGCTAGGTAATCTTGCTTGAATATACAGTTTCCCTTAATGGTTTTTCTCTTGTGGAATTGCTAGGTGAATATGCACCCAAGTTAAATATGACAGTGCTTTCTAGAATTAAAAAGTAAACACCTTAGCTGTAAAATGTCTTTTTCTTCCAAAAATAAAATATCCTGATAATAATTTATTTATTGTAGATGCTTGAGCAATCTTGAAACATTAGATTGTAGATATAGATGTTTCATTACTGATTACACCCTGCTCTTAGAATTTCTAGAACTCTAACCCTTCAGATTATCTGGTAAGTAATTACATCTTTTAAAGCATCTTTTAAAAAATCATTTGGTTCTTTCCCTGGTTGTACATAAAGAAGGAAATTATTTTTAACTTTCTTTTTTTTTTTTTTTTTTTTTGGGGGGGGGCTCCCTCTGTCGCCCGGACTGGAGTGCAGTGGCCGGATCTCAGCTCACTCCAAGCTCTGCCTCCCGGGTTTACGCCATTCTCCTGCCTCAGCCTCCGGAGTAGCTGGGACTACAGGCACCCGCCACCTCGCCCGGCTAGTTTTTTTGTATTTTTAGTAGAGACGGGGTTTCACCGTGTTAGCCAGGATGATCTCGATCTCCTGACCTCGTGATCCGCCCGTCTGGGCCTCCCAAAGTGCTGGGATTACAGGCTTGAGCCACCGCGCCCGGCCTTATTTTTAACTTTCATTTCAGGTTCAAGGCGTATGTGTGCAGGTTTGCTCATGAGTGAAGGGCATGTCACTGAGGTTTTGTGTAAAAATGATCCCATCAAACAGGTAGTGAGTATAGTACCCAATATGTAGTTTTTCAAAATTCACTCCCCTCTAGTAGTCCTCAGTATTTATTGTTCTCATCTTTTTTTGTTGTTGAGACAGAGATCTCCCTCTGTTTCCCAGGCTGGAGTGCAATGGCACAATCACAGCTCACTGCAGCCTTAATCTCCCAGGCTCAAGCAATCCTCTCACCTCAGCCTCCTGCGTAGCTGTGACCACAGATGTGTGCCAACACACCAACTATTTTAATTTTAATTTTTTTTTTGAGACGGAGTCTCACCCACCACCACACCGTCTAATTTTTGTATATTTAGTAGAGATGGGGTTTCACCATGTTGGCAAAGCTGGTCTCGAACTCCTGACCTCAGGTGATCCACCTGCCTCGGCCTCCCAAAGTGCTAGGATTACAGGAGTGAGCCACTGCGCCCGGCCTAAATGTTTTTATAGAGACAAGATCTCCCCAGGTTGCGCAGGCCAGCGGTCTCAAACTCTGGAGATCAAATGATCCTCCCGTCCTGGCCTCCCAAAGTGCTAGAATTGCAGGCAAGAACCTGGCCCTATTGTTTCTCTTTCCTTCCTTCCTTCCTTCTTTTACTCCTCTTCCTCTCTCTCTCTCTTTCTTTTTTGATGGAGTCTCGCTCTGTCACCCAGGCTGGAGTTCAGTGGGACAATCTCAGCTCACTGCAACTTCTGCCTCCTGAGTTGAAGCAATTCTCCTGCCTCAGCTTCTTGAGTAGCTGAGACTACAGGCGCCTGCCACCATGCCAGCTAATTTTTTGTATTTTTAGTAGAGATGGGGTTTCACAGTGTTAGCCTGGATGGTCTCTCAATCTCCTGACCTCATGATCTGCCCACCTTGGCCTCCCAAAGTGCTGGGATTACAGGTGTGAGCCACCTACCGTGCCCGGCCTTCATCTTTATTTCTTAAAATGGGAGATGTATGTAGAAATAACCTGTTCTAATCCTTTTTCTGTTGACTGCCCTCAGAAAAATAACATCAAGGATAGGAGTACCAGTCTAAGACTGATGTACCATGGCATAGGCCTGTGGTCCTAAAATTTGATAAATAATGCTTAGATGGGGATGGAAATGCCTCTTGCTTAAAGGCAGGTATGATATGCCTGAGTTTTAGGGAAGGGTAGAGTCAGCAGGTAGCTAAACATGCTTGCCAGGGAGTTCACTATGATAGCCCCAAGTTCCCCAACAATAAGACTTACCACTTTAGATGGCATTGCTTTTGAGCTTAGCTTTAAAATATGAAAAGAATCCATGGTTATGGGAAGGCTATTGGCAGATTTAAAAGGTAAAAGGCTGGATAGAACATAGAACGTTCAAGATTTGGATAGTATTTCAGGTAAGCTGAATATATATGTAGGCATGTAGTGGATATACACATGGAAAAACTAATGCGGCAATAGATCATACAGACTTTCAATGTCAGGCCTATGGGTTCTGCTATTTGGCAGGCACTTCACTGGCAGGAAAGCAGACCAATAACTTTCACATTTTTTAAGAAAGGAGGATACAATAATAAATTTGTTTAAGATTAACCAAGCAGAATCAACTCAAGAAGTTAAGATTAACTCAGGAAGAATCAGCAGCAAATACGTTATGGGCAGGGAGACCAGTTTTAAGAACTTTTCTTTTTTTGTTGTTGTTAAAGGATTATAATAACAGTATTATTAGGGATAATATTGGGATGAATGAGAAAGGCTAAAGAATAATACATTGGCAAGCAAACAAAAATATATCATAAGAACACAGAAAACAGGTTGAATATGGCAGAAATGAAGAGGTTTTGAACCAGAATAAATGGGACAATAATCCTGAATAGAAACAGAAAAGTCTGGGGAAGTCTGTACTCAGAGGTGGAGGGTAGGGATCATGGGTTTGTTTTCAGGCATGATGAATTAGAGCAAAAGGATAACAACAGGATGAGAATGTTCAGGGCATATTTGGAATTTCATGGGGGAGATGATGACATGAGATAGAGATTTGAGAATCATCCACAAAGTAAATCAAAGAAAAAAAAAACAATTCAATGAGAACTTTTTTGTCTTATTGTGAATGTTGTGCTGAGGGGTTCTATTTCCTACCATGAGAATTCTGGACTTCTTTTTTGTATAAGTGCCCTTCTGTATAATTCAGTGCAATGATTATCATGTGGATGTCATGCTGTAGCATGAGAGCTGTTAGCAGGAATAGGGCACCATGGAATTGTTTTCATCTGCTAATTGTTTAGTATTTTGGTAACCGCTTTATCAGTTCAAGGTTTCTTTAACTTCCAGTGCCATGCCAGTGCTGTTACCATAACAAGCTGAGGAATGCAGAACACTCCTCCAGATTCCGTTTTGGCAGAAAAAATCTTTCACGGGGTTTTAAGCTTGAACTCAGTTCAGTTTGTGATCTCTTAGAACATCACATTTGACTAGATTCATTCATTAGCCTTTTAATAACCAACAATGTGAAATCTAACCTGTTACTATACAGAGTAGTGGGGGTAGAATCATATAGTATTAATACAATTTCTAGGAAGTATTTTACAAAGACAAGGACCAGGAATGCAGAGCAACTAACTGAGGCTTTTGTGAGAATCTTATTTTAAAAATTCAATAGCAAAGGTAGGTAACAGCTAATAGAAAAATAAGTGAAAATTGAAATGAGAGGCCATCTTTAGTCTTGCCACTTTGGCCAACAACCAGATAAAATCCTCTTCTACATTGTTATAGGGATTGAAAACTGGTTATATTTTTATAGGGAAAATTCTATGTGAAAAAATGACTATAACTTTTATTTCAATGTCCTACTTCTGGGAGCCTGAGGCAACAAAGATAAAAACATTAGTGGATATTATTTTGTTAAAGAATGGAAAAATCTTAGCCTTATAGGAGGGGATACACATATTTTGAAACAGTCATATAATTAAATAATATACAGTTATTAAAATTAATAATATAAATGTGTTATAGAAAGAGGTTCATAAGGTATTTATTAAATGAAAAAGCTAATTACAGAATATTTTTGATCATATATATATGTAATTTTCAACATTCAACAAAAAATATTTTAAAAATTAGCCAGGCATGGCGATTTGCACATGTATCCCCAGTGACTCAGGAGTCCCAGTGACTCAGGAGACTGAGGTGTGGGGATCACCTGAGCCCAGGGAGATTGAGGCTGCAGTGAAGTGTGAGTGTACCACTGTACTCCAGCCTAGGCAACAGAGTAAGACTCTATCTCACAAAAATTTAAGAAAATGTAACAAAAAAAAATGCATGCTTTCACTTTAACTAAAATAAATATGCTAGAGTAGCCACATACTCTGGCCCCATACCCATCAGACCAAAGGAAATGTCTGTCCTATAGGATAGGCCTTCTACCTTCCCTGGAGTCCTGGCCTTTGTGTGGTACCTCAGGAAGAACAGATGGCAGTCATTGGAGAGGAAGTCTAGAATTATGCCTGCATTGGAAAGAGTGGAGAGCAAGTTACAGAACAAAGCAAAGGAGAATAGATCTAAAAAAAAAAAAAAAAAAAAAATCGAGTTCAGGAATGGTAGCTCACACTAGTAATCCCAGCACTTTGGGAGACTGAGGCGGGCATATCACTTGAGATCAGGAGTTCGACACCAGCCTGGTCAACATGGTGAAACCCTGTCTTTACTAAAAATACAAAAATTAGCCAAGCGTGGTGGTGCATGCCTCTAATCTCAGCTACTTGGGAGGCTGAGGCACAAGAATTGCTTGAACTCAGGAGACGGAGGCTGCAGTGAGCCAGGATCGCGTCACTGCACTCTAGCTTAGGTGACAGAGTGATACCCTATCTTGAAATAAAAAAAAATCAGGATATAGAGCTGATAAAAAGATCCATACGATGAATGTTGGGGATTTAAGAAGTTGAGACATTGAAAATTATGAGGAACTGTGATACAGGTTAAGACACTGAGATAGAAAAGGAAGTTTTTAAAACTTGTATTATGAATATACTCTACCATCAGTGTATTCTAGAGAAATACTGGTGAATAATTGGATCTTGATCAAGTTTAATTTTGTAGGACATTTTTTTTTTAAATGTAACCAGCTGTCCAGATTAACCCAAAATTTACTCACTTTCACGTAAGTTAGGCCATTTTTATGGATTTAATAAAACATGATTTTAAAGAAACTATTGATATTTCTTCTTTTTTCCCAAAACAATGGTAAAATTAGGGGTGGTTTCATTCTTCTAAAGAGAATTGATAAACAATTTCTTCTCATGCCATTACTTTATATGCATACACACACACAGACACACAGTTTATTTCTTTATAGCCACCAAATAGGCACCAGTATTTCTAGATTTTAAAAGTAGAAGAGGCCGGGCACAGTGGCTCACGCCTGTAATCCCAGCACTTTGGGAGGCCGAGGCGGGCGGATCACAAGGTCAGGAGATCGAGACCATGGTGAAACCCCGTCTCTATTAAAAATACAAAAAATTAGCCGGGCGCGGTTGCGGGCGCCTGTAGTCCCAGCTACTCGGTAGGCTGAGGCAGGAGAACGGCGGGAACCCGGGAGGCGGAGCTTGCAGTGAGCCGAGATCGCCCCACTGCACTCCAGCCAGGGGAACAGAGCGAGACTCTGTCTCAAAAAAAAAAAAAAAAAAGTAGAAGAAAGGGATTTTTGATGGTAACAACTAATCCAGCACAAGTCTGGGACACCCAACAGACCCTCACCAGGTACATGTCTGTATAACTTGATGGTCCCTTTATTTCATTCTTTCATTGGATCATGAGAGTTTGAAATAAGGGCTCTGAAGCCACGCTGACTGGGGTTTAAAACCACTTTATGCGAGCTAAACATGTTACTTCTAAGCTTCAGTGTTCTTAAAAATAGAGAACAAAGGAAAAAAGCAATAGGTCTAAGGGTTACATACTAGCTATCTTCTCCTTTTAATATACTTTATATCTAGTGACTTTCATGTACATCTCTTTGGCCAGAATGACCACATATACTCGCTCCAAGCTGCAAAGGTGTCTGAGAAAACTAGCATTTTAAGCTGGGATCATGGCTACTCAAAACAAAATAACAGAATTTGTTTAAGTAGAGAAGTAGGAGAGAACAGATATTTATAAATACTTAATTACATGGGGATAATAATATTCACATGGGGATAACATCAATCCCACAAATATTGTCATAAAGACAAAGTGATCTTATAGACACACACTGCACACCATACACGATAGAGAAAATAATACTTCGTTATGTGTATTGTATTAGTCCGCTTTCAAGCTGCTAATAAAGACATACCTAAGACTGGGTAATTTATAAAGGAAGAGGTTTAACTGACTCACAGTTCAGCATGGCTGGGGAGGCCTTAGGAAACTTACTATCAAGGTGGAAGGGGAAGTAAACATGTCCTTCTTCACATGGCAGCAGCAAGGAGAAGTGCAAGGGAACTCGCCTTTACAAAACTATCAGATCCTGTGAGATTTATTCACTACCATGAGAACAGTATGGGAAAAACTGCCCCCGTGATTCAATTATCTCCACCTGGCCTCATCTTTGACATGTGGGGATTATTACAATTCAAGATGAGATTTGGGTGGGGACACAGCCAAACCATATCAAGTATATAAAAATCTTTTTCAATTATCCTGGTTTGAACAACATACCTAAAACTGGAGTGACTTATAAAATACTTCCTTAGGCATTTTTCTTCTTCCCAAGATGGAGTCTTGCTCTGTCGCCCAGGCTGGAGTGCAATGGCATGATCTCGGTTCATTGCAACCTCTGCCTCCCAGGGTCAAGCAATTCTCCTCCCTCAGTCTCCTGAGTAGCAGGGATTACAGGCACACGCCACCACGCCTGGCTAATTTTGTTTTGTTCTGTTTTTTGAGATGGAGTCTTGCTCTGTCTCTACAGGCTGGAGTGCAGTGGCACCATCTCAGCTCACTGCAAGCTCTGCCTCCTGGGTTCACTTCATTCTCCTGCCTCAGCCTCCCGAGTAGCTGGGACTACAGG